>NC_086153.1:6245909-6550454 GCF_035149785.1 Candoia aspera
GGAGGAGTGTCGGAGGATGGAGCAGCGGAGCATCACTGTGGCTGGGGAGGGCGACGTCTTCACCAGGAGCCCTTCCTCTCTCAATGCTTCTGGGATCTTAAATAATATTAAAGGTAGGGGGGCTGGGGCCTTGTCCTGGAGGGCTTGAAATGAGAGCGTCGTGATCCCCATTGGGAAGGGATCCATCCAGACTCTTTTGTTGTTGTTGTTGTTGTTATTGAAGTGTTACTAATTTTTTCAAAGCATAACTAAAATACAAAATATAGAATATAGAACAGATAGAATACAAGACTAAAAAGAAACAAGGAAGACTAAGACAGTGCAGAAATAAGTAGAGTCCTTGGTGCTCTCTGAGCCTTGTTGTTTTCTTGCAGAAGTTTCATTGCCAGACTAGGCAACATCTTCGGTGCAAACTTCGCACTGAACTTCGCACTGAAGATGTTGTCTAGTCGAGCAATGAAACATCTGCAGGAAAACAACAAGGCTCAGAGAGCACCAAGGACTCCACAGTTCAACCCTGAGCTACAAATGTTGGCTTTGATTAGTGCAGAAATAGATAGAAAAACATAAAAGACAAGTGACTTCCGACCTTCAACACAGATACAGAAGCATATAAAAGAGTTAACCTCCTACTATTAATTAAATGTTTAGTAACATCATTTCTCTAAAATCAAACCATTTAATCATCAAAACCCAAAATCAGAACTTTGGGGTTTTTTTTTTTCCAGATACAAGCAAAGAGTCCAAAAGCGGTTTCCAAGTGGAAACAAATCCAGTCATGGTATTTTCTCTTACTGATGCTGTCAGTTTAGTCAATTTAGCCAGAGTCTTGAAGGCGACCTGCAGCCGAACTGTAAAAGGAGGCTGAGGGTGTGTCTCTGCATGAGTCCTGGCCTTGGCGGTCTGGCCCACCCACTCCGAAGGGGTATCTTTTGGAGGAAACTAACATTCCTTTGTGAAAGTAGGTGCCTCAGAAAGGAGAGCAACTGAATCTCCAAGTGTCCTATTGAAGCAGCCCCAAGGAGAGCCTGCAAGGGAGGACCCCCTTCTCCCATGCCTTCCTCTGGGGCCCGGTGGGGAAAAGTAGTTGACCTAGCAAATCTTGGCTCTCAGGCTGGAGTCCCATCATTGCCACACCTTCACTCTGGAGCACTGAAACCTTGACCAGTGACCCAGGATTAAAGACACTCGATTGCCTTGAGGGTTTGGCGTAAGGATTGCATGAAGTTAAATATCCAGTATTTGGGATGTGGAAAAATACTCTGCTGCCCAAATAGAACGAGTCACGTTGTCCTGGGAGCTGATTCTTGGGGAGGGGAGTTTGGCAAAACCTCACGTATGGGTTTATTCTAAAGAGTTCATCCTACTTTTCTCCTGCTGCAGCTAATGAAAAAGATTCAAGATCTTGTATTCACTATCAAGATCATGTTTATAATGTTTATTGGTCCAGAAGGGTGGGAGCCAGTCAGAAAACCAACTAGATAAAACCAGGAAAAGCTTTTTCCTTGGGCAGATGGGTAGGTCTTTGCATATTCTGGCTGCATGTCTCTCTCACTCACTCACTTCCTTTCTATGCCATCCATTCCCAAAGGCTGTTTCTTGGCAGTTCCCGACTGCGCATGTTCACCCCTGGGATCTGCTTATCCACAGCCGCCACCTTCTAGGGCTGAAGTCCAAAAGGGGAGGATGCTCACGCTTAACTACCATAACAGTGGGCTTCTCCATGGCTTGTTTGACACTATATTTATCAGTCTTGTTTTTAAGATCCAGTGCAGTGAAGTCATTGCACAGGGTGAATCAAGTGCCAAAATCTAGTGCCCCTTCAATGAAGGAAGCTCCCTGCATGGGTTTGGATTAGGTGTTCTCCCTCAGCCCAGCCTACCTCTCAGGATTGTTGTCGCCAGGATAAAATGAGGGGTGACCCCCAGGTACACTGCCTTGCTCTCATGGAGGGCATACATCAAACAAGTTCCATCAATCCATCCATGTCAGCCCCACTAAGTACACCAGTGTTTCTTAACCATGGCAACTTGAAGATGTGTGGACTTCAACTCCCATAATTCCCCAGCCAGTATGGCTGGCTGGGAAATTCTGGGAGTTGAAGTTCACATATCGTGAAGTTGCCAAGGTTGAGAAACTCTGAAGTAGACTAAACCAGGAAATCAACTCCACAGGAAAGCTGACACTACTTTTATTGAGATTGGCTATAATAATAGAACCTTGCAGGTCTGATTATGCTGTTCCTCCTCCTCCTCCTCCTCCTCTCCTCCTCCTCAAATCTGAGTGAATTAAGGTGTCTGAGCTAAATGTTATCTGGATGTTCCAGACTTAAATGTTTCAACCCATTTTATCTATGCATCAGATCCTGCATATCTCCCTCAAGTCCATCTTCCTTACTCTCTACCTATCTATCAAATCCATCTGATAAATATCCCACCTTTCTCGTGGGAACTCAAGGGGATCCACATAAGCCTCCAGGTTTTTGTTTCTTCCTCCACCTCAACCCTGCGAGGTAGCTGGAGGTGAGAGAGAGCGAGTGGCCCAAAGGATTGATTTTGTTTTTCTGCAGAATAGCACAAATCTTGCCTAATAAGAAGCTGCTGTTGCTTGTTATCATGGGCAGGAGGACGGATTTACCTGCAAAGCACATGCCTGTCTCTTTCTTTCCAGCATCGCCGTCCTCCGCAAGGAAGTGCATTTCTGGCTCTTCGCCCAGCAAAAACCTTAGTCCGACCAATAGCCCGAGGACTTTGGGCAGAGGTAAGGGGCGCCTTCGGCTCCCCCAGCTCTGTAAAAACAAACTGTCAAACAGCAAAGAGAACCTGGACGTGAGTCGGGAGAACGGGACCCAGCCAGACCCAGTGGCCGCGCTCGAGCAAGGGGACTCCTCGGGCCGGGAGCAGAGTTTGGAGGACGGCTCAGGGGACCTGGTGGCTGCTCAGGACAATGGGGCACAGTTGACCAACGGATACCTTTGCAAGCAGAGCTCTTGGAGCAACAACAGCCTCAACGGTCCACTGGAAAGCCACCGGGAAGAGCAGCTGGTGGACGACCAAAGAGGAGAAATCTGTGTTAATCCCATTTACAACTTATACGCAATTTCGGTAGGTGTCTCGGCAGAAGCTGCCATCTGAGTGGAGGCTGGGTCAGTTTCTTTACAGCTCAGATTTTGGCTGAGCCATTGCATGAAAGGCCCGGGTGCGTTTATCAAAGGGGTGCATTTAAAGCAGCCCAAAGGGAGGAACACGGAGTAGGGTGGGCAGGGCGTCCACCGGTGTCTGTCCAGGCCCAGTTGGCACAATGATGTCTCCAAGCCGCTTGGGATACAGTGAACTGGTTTTCTGTCCAGTCCCGCAATTTGTCAGTCTGCCCTTCGCATAGGACGAATGGTGCAGAAAACATTGTGCGGTAGGTCTGTGTACTCTGTTGTTCTCCTTCTGAAGATGAAGCCTTGCCTTCATTTCCTTGACAAACTTCAGACCAGTTTTGGGCTGTTTTTCAAAACCTGGCTTAAAAAATCTAGAAGAGGGTCTGTCCCACCTCCCCACTTTTTCCCAAAGTCTTTTTGTCCTTCCCTGTACAAGTTCCCCTTCACAAGCCAGCCTTTCTTGTTTAGTGGGGGATGGGAGTTCTGTCTTTATCTTAATAGGAATTTTGCCCCCCCCCCTATTGTGGCAAGTGGGAGTGATAAAGAAAAAAAACAATAAGCGAGATTTGGTTCACACAACACGCTAAACTCTGATTTTGCCCGGTTCACTTAACAGTCTGTGCCTGAACAAATACATTGACTTTGATGGAGTATAATGGCCTGGTTCCCACAATACTGTGAACTACAGACTACTTTGTTTGTTTATATGATTTATAAGTCACCCAACTGCAACATCTCTGGGTGACTTACACTTGAAAACAGCCTTTCTCAGACTTTTGACCCTGGAGGAACCCTTGAAATATTTTCCAGGCCTTGGAGAACCCCTGCACATTCAGGCTCAAATATAGGCCAGAAGTTGCAAAATTACGATATTCGTTTCATGGGTAGGCCTGTCTAGATGCACTAACAGTGTTCCTAAACTAAAAATAAAGAATGAAACTTACCTCTTTAATGTGAAGTGGCCCGAATTTGAAATAATTTTTTAAATAAATGGTGATCTCCCAGGGAACCCCTAGTGGCCTCTCGCAGAACCCGAGGGCTCCACGGAACCCTGGTGGAGAAACCCACAATGAAGACAAAGATATAGATCATATGCATCCAGAAGACAAAACAAAACATCCTACAGGGGGTCAACAACCACCCTATCTTCAGGCCTGGGAGAATAACTAGGTTTTCAGTGACTTTCTAAATGTCATTCTTTAGTGTGTTGTGCAAATCCAGCCCGAGGGAAAGAAAATAGGTATTTGACCTGTCTTCTGCCAGTTTCCTTACCTGCAGCCATCAAGATTTTGTATACCGAGAAGTAACTGGGTGAAAGTATCCTTAGGCAAGCAGTGGAAGATAATCTTGAGCAGAGGTTATTGCTCAGAGAAGCTAAGCAACTATGTAGGATACATGAAGGGAACCTGCTGCCCTCCATGGGTTGTGGAGTGCAATTTCCAAGGCCGCTTGTCATTGGCCAGGCTGGCCGATACCTGACTGGAATTGTAATCCAAAACATCTTGGGGGCACCTGTGGGAAGCACCACCAGTCTGGTTATTCCCAGAGTTGGTAGAAGTAGCTTTTCCCATGGGAAGAGAACTGGAGCACAGTTTTGAGAGTAGTAAAGAGAGATAGAAAATGGTGCCCATAACCCTCAACACTCCCCCCAATCACAGATCTGCATTCATTCATTCATTCATTCATTCATTCATTCATTCATTTGATTTCTATAGCCGCCCATCTCAGCAAGTGACTCTGGGTGGCTTACAACAATAAAACTATAAAACGATTAAAACTGTTACAATTAAAACAGTTAAAATATAAAATAAATACAAAATAAATATGCATGGCTGCCAAGCGAGCAATGCATGGATGTTAATACAGCCAAGAGACGGGACCATCGACACGCTCGAGGCCCCAGGCCCGGGCACAAAGCCAGGTCTTCATGGCCTTATGAAAGGCCAACAGGGTCGGGGACATCCTAATTTCTGGAGGGAGGATGGTCCAGAGGGCAGGCGCTATGGAAGAGAGCATTATTCCCTTGATGGGAAGAAATCCACGCCATCACCATCTTGGATTTCCACCTCGCTCACAAAGTCTTCTCCAGTGTAACTCAGCTGCTGTAAGACCCTCCCCCTGAGCATTTTTGCCCATCAAGGCCAAACACCCCTTCACTGCCTGTGGGTGAGAGGGTTTGTTGAAGGCTAATGGGTCTTGATGAGCCTTTGATGTATAAAAGCGAGAAGACGCAACGTTCTGAAGTGGTATCGGCATCGTGCTGGGTTCATTCCACCTTCATATGGCAGAAAGGAAAGGATGGATGACTTGAATCCATGGAACCTGGGGCCTCTGGATAACCTTGGTGTCTTGGGTCTCTCTCTTCCAGTGCCATTCAGGAATTATGGGAGGAGGCCATTATGTCACCTATGCCAAAAACCCAAATGACAAATGGTACTGTTACAACGACAGCAGCTGTAAGGTAAACCACTTTGCTGGCTTAGGGGAAAACAGAAAGGTCCTGGCAAGAGCTTCCATTACATAGGAACTTCAGTGGCCTGAAATTAGCCACCGTGATTTTGGGACATTGGATGCTAGCATGATTTGCTTTGGCCCACCTGTGCAACAGCAGCCTGTTTCTGGGTGCCTTTCAGCAGTCTGTCTCAGGAGACTTCGAGGTGTTTGAGGTTCTCTTCCACTTGCATTTCTCCATTTTGAAAGTTGATGGTGGCCCCTTGTGGGCTTGAGACATTTTGGTCTAGATCAGTGTTTCTCAACCTTAGCAACCTTAAGATATGTGGACTTCAACTCCCAGAATTCTGGGAGTTGAAGTCCACACATCTTAAGTGGCCAAGGTTGAGAAGCACTGATCTAGACCAAAACACTGGTCTAGATTGTTCCATACTTACAGTAACAAGCAGCTGAATATTCGTTGCTCTTTCAGGATACCCCAGAATCCTTGTGTGGATACCCCTTACTTGGGTCTGGGTGTTCCTCCAGGGGATGCATCAATGTCTTTCTCAGCATCCTGCCATTCTCCAAGATTTCCAACAGGACTTGTTTCTAAATTGATCCTGGAAAGCCAGGATCATGTGGCTAAGTCTTGGCATTTCCTCTGGGATGGAAAGAGGGCTGGGTGCAGCAGGTGAAGTCCAAAGGGCAACTGGTCCACGTAGCTGTGGGATATGGTAGGAAGAGAGTTCTTCTGAGGTCAATGTTGGCAAGAAATTAGGAGTCTGGTAGCACCTTTTCCAACTATGATATTTCATTAAAAGGCAGAAGCTTGTAAGTGGGAACTTATGCCTTTCAATAACATTTGTGAGTGGGGAAATGTGCTACTAGACCCCTCCTGATTCTATGAGATATGGAATACATCAGGAACAGGAGTTCCTGATACCCTTAGATGATACCTTTGTGTGTGTGTGTGGTGGTGATGGTGGGGTTGTGCCTTCAAGTCAGTCTTGATTCCTGGTGGCTACGTGAAAAAGTCCATGCAGTTTTCTTGCCAATAGTTTTGAAAGTGGCTTGCTTCTGCCTTCTTTGCAGGGCTGAGAGAGAGAGCGATTGTCTAAAGTCACCCAGCTGGCTTTAAGTCTAAATTTCTTGGTTTCTAACACCAAACCGGCTCTGTTGGAGAGTATCTGCAGGCCCCCAGAATGGCTGGAATCTTGCCACGTTTCAAGATCTCTCATGAGCTCTTGCAAGAACATCCACAGATTGCAAGATTTTTTGGCTGAGATGGTTGGAATGTCATGACCTTGAATGATTGGATGAGGTTTGGAGAAATTCTCAGCCTTATTTTGGACTTGAAAAAGTCGCTAATTCCTGCAGTGTCCTTATAATAAGCTGGGATAACCGGCCTCCCCCCTGTCAACGACTTCCAGTAGTCTTAGAACAAGAGCTTCAATAGTTTTCAGCATTCTGTCAAGGGTGAATTTGTTTGTTGGTTTGTTTGTTATTCTAATTTCTATCACCACCCATCTCCCCCCAAAAAGGGGGATTCTTTATGTTTGGAGTAATATTGCATTATTTAAAGGATTGTTCGATATAATCAATATGTCCCCCTTCTCCTCCAGGAATTGCATCCCGACGAAATTGACACAGATTCTGCCTACATCCTCTTCTACGAGCAGCAAGGAGTGGACTATGCACAATTTTTGCCAAAGATTGAGGGCAAGAACATGGCGGACACCAGTAGCATGGATGAAGATTTTGAGTCCGACTACAAAAAGTACTGTGTCCTGCAGTGAGCAAAACGGGTTTCTAAAGGTCGGTCCGAGGACATTGCGCCGCTAGTTTGGCAAAAAAACAAAACAAAACAAAACAAAACAAAAAAGGAAATATGGTTTTAGCTGAGCAGAAGAGCTCGATGTAGTTTTGATTTTTTTAATTTTTTTTTTTTTATTTTCCTCCTGTGACCTGAAAGCACAACTCAAGAAAAACAAAAAGCAGGGGGAGAAAGAGAAACCCTAATTAAAACGAGCATTTATAAGATGGCATTACTTTTGTTCCCATCTCTTGCTCCATGCCCAGAGGGTGGGGTGGGAGAGCACCCATTGGTCAAATTGTTTTATTTTGCCTTTGGCCTTTAAGCTGGTTTGGCCTCAGCAAACTAGGACTTAGATATATTTAAAGTTTTAGATCAGTGTTTCTCAACCGTGACAACTTTAAGCCGTGTGGACTTCAACTCCCAGAATTCCCCAGCCAGCTATGCTGGCTGGGGAGTTCTGGGAGTTGAAGTCCACACGGCTTAAAGTTGCCACGGTTGAGAAACACTGTTTTAGATAATCCAGTTAAGAGCCAGAATAACAGGAGTCTGTTCTTTCCTTTTCCTGATTTGCTCTTAGGGACGTCTGGAGCGAGGTGAGGTTGGGGAGAGAAGTAACCTTTGGGACGCTCTCTTCAGATTTCAGATGATTAACCTGTAGTGTTGTCTGACAACATGAAATTTCTACCTCCTTTTTCTGAAGTTTCATTCCATTTCCTTGGTGAGAAGAGGCACACGCAGGCTGCAGGAACAGGCCGCAGAAAATCCCGCCCCCCTTTCCTCTCCCAAGCTTTCCATTTTTAACCCGCTGCTCACTTTCCTAGTTTGTGTGTGCATTAGCAGTCCCCTTCCGTCACCTTGAGAGTAGAATTTCTTTCTCTGAGCCTGTGCAGTTGTTCCAACCCTTTTGGCTGTTCAGAGCAGCTTCAGCAGCTTTGTGGTCCCTGAAACGCCCCAGAGATTTGGGAGCTGAGAACAGCTCCAGGCTGTTGCTGGGGGAAGTGAGCAGGATGACTATCATTCACCTCCCGTTTGAAGCACTGGATGGATTGGGATGCTCTACGAGCCAAGTGTTTCTCCATTTACTGGAAAGTACTTGGGGTAAGAAAACATGTTCACCATGTGGCTACGCTGTCCCCTAATCTTAAAACCTTCGTTCAAAAGAGGCTAGCTCCTGACTTTCTAGTGTACTGCAGGCATGATCTTGTAATCATTGTTGAGACTGGGATAGGCCGATGGGGGGGATCTATCCCCCACCCCACCCCACGCCAGTCTCTAAATCCCGAAGACGATGGAGCCTGGTTGAGTGTTTGAGCCAATGAGGAATGTGACCGTGATGGCTGATGGGAAATTTGTACTGAAAGGAGGACCATTGGCCAGGGTGTCCACGAGGGAAGGGGGTCACAAAGCTCAAGATGGTGTCCGTGGCTGTGTGATCCAAGCCCCACCCCTTTTTATTTTACTTGTGTCACACGCAGGCAAGAGATGGGGCTTCAGATGTGCAGTGGCAGCCGCCATCTTGACGTTTTGGACCCCAAGCAGTTGCCCCTCGCAATGGGGATGGAGTGCAGGATCATCTGGCCCTTCTTCAGTACTACTAACGCCATCTGTGGCAAACCTTTAGAAGGGGGAAAGCGCTCCCAACATTGTTCTCTCTTCCTCAGTCGGTGGGTGGCTGGTACTGATGGTTGGTTTTTATTTATTTGCACTTTAAAAGTAATAATAAAAGCATAGCAGAGTCCATTTCATCACTGTAAGTGCTTTAGGAACGGGTGTGCGCACGCCTGTGTGTGTCCTTTCCATTCATTTTATTTCAAAGAGCAAGGCAGCACAACTGAACGATGACCGTCGGCAACGGAGAGGTGTTCATTCTGCCACCCAGCTGGCTGCGCTTCTGGTCGGCCAGCTTTGTTCCTGGGAGGAATATTTATACTTCTAACTCGCTCTGGGCATGTTGATGTTCATTTCCGTTCCGGTAAATCTTGTAAACCGCCCAGAGTTGCCGCAGTGAGATGGGTGGCCATACAGAAATAATAATAATAATAATAATAATAATAATAATAATAATAATAATAATAATAAAATAAATAAAATTGGTGGCCATTTCTGGCTGCCTGGGTGGAAATGGATTAGGAGGACAGGACATCAAAGGAGTTAGAGCCGTCTTCCCATTTTTCAGGCAAGTTCTGTTGAGAACGTGATTGGAAATTCTTGCTGACTGCATTTCCTGGGCCGGGGCCCACTCCGCAGCTGACTTAAACTAGGTCCCCTTGCTCCTCAGCTGTTCCAAAGCAGACGATTAAATAAGGTTGATTAGAGGCTAGGACAGCTGATGATTGCTTCATCAGTGAGGCATCTGAACCAGCTGTTAGTGACAGAGGACAGTGACATTTTAAAACCGCAGCAAAGGTTGGTTTTGCCACTAACTGGGAGGCCTGTAGTATGAGCATGCTGCTAGAACAGTGTTTCTAACCTTGGTGAGTTTAAGATGGGTGGACTTCAACTCCCAGAATTCCCCAGCCAGCTCTGCTGGCTGGGGAATTCTGGGAGTTGAAGTCCACCCATCTTAAACTCACCAAGGTTGAGGAACACTGCTAAAATGTTGGGAAGAAGGGCCCAGTTGAACATGTGGCTTCTCTATACAAAATAAATCCTTAATATAGCAGGGAGAAGTCAATACGTAGCCTTCCTCCTAACAAGCTAGATTTCGCATCTATATGCAGGATTTTATTCTGTCTTATACAAGAGGAACACAAATTCATTTCTGCACCCCATTGCTCTTTGAACTGGTCCCATCCAGGCACAAGGTCGACCTCTCCCTTACTGAGAGCCGGTCAAAAAATCACAGGATTTCTTTTAGCTGATTTTCTTGTGGCAGGTCCCCCGTCCCGCCAAGCAAAATGGCTGGCCTTCTGCTGTCTTCTTCCCACAGCAGAGTTTACAGAAGACTTTTTTTTAAACTTCCTTTTCCCCTTGTACCATTTCCTGGCGGTTCCCGTGCATTATCGCTTCTTTCCTCTAACCTCACGTTAAGAGAAGGGTTAGTCTCTTCTGACAAAAGGGAGCTTGGTGGACACGGAGGGTAGAGAAGGATTACAGGATCTTGCGGATCTTTACCTTTAAACCTGTGCTTTGATAGGCTACTGGACATAGCGATTGTCAGCTCTTCAGCCTGTTGATCTCTTTCAAACACAAGCTAGTTGTGCCTGAGCACCCCTTGATCTTACTCACCCAAGTGATGTGGACCCATCGTGCAGAGAGGCCCATACACCCAGTGGTCTGAGAGTGTGCCACCTTGTCACTCCCATTGGAGTGTGTGTGTGTGTATGTGTGTGTGTGTATGTTGGAGGGTCATTTCAAATCCAGGCCTTCTGCTTACAAGCCTGTGTGCGTGGCAGAAAGTGGTGGCACACCCTAAGGTGGGTGGGATCTAGAGTCCTTTAGTTTTTCATACAGTAGAAGGCCACGTGGTGCCTTCTACCTGGCTCTGCACTCCAGCTCCCATAATCCCCGACTGTGCTGATGAGGCCTTCTGGAAGTTGTAGTCCAGAGTATCTAAGGAGGACCAGCTTTCCAGCCTCTCTTCTAATGGATGCCACAACTTAGTTGTATAACTAATATCACTACATTGCCATTTTGACAAAAAGCAGGCATCTTGTTGAACACGCGGTATGAATTCTGGGAACTGCAATGTAGCTTGCGGAAGAGCCAAATCCTGGGGGTGGGAGTGGGGGATGATTTTCACAATGCATTGCTCCCCAAGTCCTTTTTCCTGACATCTCTGAGCATGGAGAAAATCCCTACTTTAAAATGGGGGGGGGGATAATTACCTCGATCTCTCTTTGAAGATTCTTCCACCCACCTCTTCATAACTTTTCTTTTCAAATGGTTTTGTTTATGTTTAAACACATAGCATGATCGACTTGCATCATTTTTAATCTGCCATGCTTTGTTACATTGGTTGTAATTATTAATTTTCTTTAAGAAAAAAGGTTAAATTAATTCCTAAATTTAATAGGAAAAACAATTTAAGTTAACTGTTTAACTGTATTCACTCTGTAAATTATTGTATAAAACTTATTGACAATGCACTGAATTTAGAAAGACCATGTACATAAGTACTGTGTAAATAATTTAAGAAAAAGTATTAATGTATTGGGATATGAACTGTATTAAAAAAGAAGTCCAAGTAACTGTATATGGAGTGAACCTGTCTATCTGTAAGTATATTATTCAAACAAATTAAATACTGTGGCTGCAACTCACTGTGTTGACCGATTCATCACTGGAACATTTGAGGGGGCAGTTTCTCTAAAAATTAAATCACTGATCGGTTTTGATAGGGAAATGATACCACAAGGTGACATTGCTCCATGGTTATCCATTTTCCAAAAAACAAGTCTTGTCATAGAACCAATGCAGTGGACAGGAAGACCCATTAAAGCATTGACAAAAGGTGGCCATTGTAGTAAAATTATTTATTTAAGTTCAATTCAAATTTCTTTCTTAGAGCCATAACTACATACAGTCAGGAAAACCACCAAACAGGAATAAAATATGCTCACCATAAAATCAATGGTGCCAACCCAATCACTGCTAAAGACCTTTCTGGAGGATGCCCATGTTTTTGTGACCCTCTGGAGCAGTGTTTCTCAACCTCGGCAACTTTAAGTTGTGTGGACTTCAACTCCCAGAATTCCCCAGCCAGCATGGCTGGTCAGGGAATTCTGGGAGTTGAAGTCCGCACATCTTAAAGATGCTGAGGTTGAGAAACACTCCTCTGGAGAACTGCTGTTCCTCAAATTGAGGACTATCATGGAAAGTTGTGGCCTCTGGAGCCCCACCCATTTCACATGATGAGCTGAGGCTGCCTCCTTGGGGTCAGCTGGTCTGAAGGTACCTAGGATCCAAACCATGTAGAGCTTTAAAGGATAAAACCCTTTGAGTTGCCCCCAAAAGCCAAGGCTGTGTCTTTGACACCCAGGTTATTTGGCCGTAACAACTGTCATTGGGCACCAATTGCAGTTCAAAGGCCGCCCTATGTAAATAAAGTGCATCGATGTAATCTCTTCCGGTGATGATTGCCAGGGTGTGTGAATCATGGTTGCTATGACCACCTATGCCAGGTCGGGGTGCGATTGGCACACCAGTCAAAACTTGGCAAAGATTCCTCAGACCACAGCATCCATGAGCACATTCCGCAGCAGCTGAGCCCAATAAAATTCCCAAGGCACGGGGCTGATCCTTCAAGGAAGTGACACCCGTTCTGGACTTCAGACTGGAGCAGGAGAGAACCAAGTGATTTCTGGATGAACCATCTTCTAGGATTCCACCCTCCAGACATTTCCTCCTCCAAATACCAAGCTAAGATTTCCAGAGGCCAATTTGGATCTGCAGGGGCAGTTTCTCCTTTCTGTGAGGTTTCAATTCTATCTTTCGGGGTCTGAAATCACACTAACAAGGACTTTTCAGACATGCTAATGTTGGGCATTGATTACAGATAATTGAGGATGAGTCACAGCAGAACAAGCATCAGAAGTAGAGTATTTGTGCCTTTACATCCAATGTATGTGTTAAGAGTGCCCTTTCCTGGATTGGGAGGGCCTTCAGACGATCACTCCTGCCCTCATCATGTCATGGCTTGACTACTGCACTGCACTCTACATGGGGCTGCCCTTGAAGACCGCTCAGAAGCTTCAACTGGCCCAGAATGCAGCAGGGCAGGCAGTGATGGCTATGCCCTGGTTTGCCCATCTGCTACCTCTGCTCCATGAGCTTCACTGGTTGCCAGTGTGCTTCCTGGTGTGATTCAAGGTGCTGGTTATTACCTTAGAGCCCTGTACGATCCAGCACAGGGCCCTGTACAATCCAGCAAAATGGGCACACCCTGGGTCCCCTTAATTAACGATCCAGCACAGGGCCCTGTACGATCCAGCAAAATGGGCACACCCTGGGTCCCCTTAATTAAACAGTGTCAACTTTCAGGAGCCAGGAAGTGTGCCTTTTCTGTCACAGCACCTGCCCTCTGGGATGAGGTCGCCCGTAGGAGCCAGATGGCTTCCACCCTGCTGGCATTCTAGAAAGCCATAAAGATCTGGCTGTTCTCCCCGGCTCTGGGCTAGGGTAGAGAGATGGAGCCCTTGTGGGATGTTTTGGGTGTCTTGTTGGCAGGACCACCATCTTGTTCTTTATTCCTTTTTTTATTATTCACATAGCATTTTATGGCTTGTCATATTATGAGCTGCCCAGCACCTAAACTGAACAAATTTAATTTAAAAAATAATTACATTAAATATTAAATTAAGAATGTGGGATCAAATGTTTTTCATGGGACAGGCTAGCCAGTCACACCTTCTTACAATTTCATTCCCCTCCTCTTCCTCTTCCTCTTCCTCTTCCTCTTCCTCGTCCTCCCCTCCATTTTCAATGTTTTTCTCTGCTAGACACTCAGCAGATCTGTATGTAATATGGGGTGGGGAGCAAAAGATTTGGAGGCTCACTTGTGTAAGCCAGCCTGGGCCATACCACTGAGCCATAAAGAATGGAAGGTGAAGCAAAGTTAGGGGGTGTTTGTGGCAGGTTGCTGGAAAGAGTTTGGCCTGAGAGATCAGAAGAAACCACACCAGGCATTTCTATAAAAATAAATGTATTTACAGAAAGCACAAAAACATAAACAGTTTCATATCCAGATATCCTGGATAGGCACAAAAGCTTTACAAGCTCATACTTACAAGCTCATACACGCACACGCTCTCTGGGTAGAAATGAGCTGGGAGAAAGAGCTGCTGCTGCTGGGCTGAACAGAAAACTAAAAACTTTCTGGTGGCAAGCTTCCCCTTAGGTAATGAGCAGCTTTACCTTATTGGATCATTCTTTTCACACCCCAACCTGAGGATACTTAAATTTGACCTTCTGACTCTGCCAGAGTGATTTGTTACTATAGTAACTTAGTGGCTTGGTCCTTGCAAAACAACCAAATACCAACAGTGTTCCCCCAGCCCCATCACTCCAATCTTACCACGCGGTGTCCTTTGAGGACACAGAGAATATTCAATCCTTGCTGAGGTATTCAGAGACTCTTTTTTAAACCTTTGTTTCTTTAAAGATTTTTTTTCTGGACTTAGAACAAATGGGATAGAAAACACATTGATGGTTTTGAATATTGGTGCTAGAAAAAACTCCTGAGAATACCATGAATAGCCAAGAAATCATATGAATCATCAAACAAATTGATCCAAAGTTCTCACTCAAGGCACAAATAACCAAATTCAAATTATCATATTTTGGACACATTATGGGAAGACCCTGCTCCGTATTATCCTCCCATAATTCTGGAAAAGGTGGAAAGAAAGAGAAGAAGGGAACAACCAGCATCAAGAGGGATGGACTTGATCACAGCAGCGAGGGGTGGCACCGTTGGAAGATCTGATGCGCCAAGTGGGGGGCAGATAATCCCAGAGAAGGTCCATCTTCGTGGTTGCTAAGAGCTGACACATAACAATGAAAAGATGTGTTCATTTAAAATTGCAGGTTTAGATTTATCTTAAAAAGGAAGTTTGGAAACTCTAGCTTTAAATTTATTTATTTGTTCATGAATGGTACAGCCAGCGGGTGGCAGCATTTACTTCCAAAGTCTCTCCAAAGTTTGTTGTTAGGTTCATCCCATCTCAGGCTTTACTCACTCTGTTGCTTCTCTACTTCAGGAGTCTTTTCTTTACAAACAAAAAGGAAAGGGTGGCAGGTGATCCATCACCTCCTAACTTTTCTTGTTCACTCGTTAAGTCGTGTCCAACTCTTCATGACCCCATGGACCACAGCACGCCAGGACTTCCTGTCCTCCACTGTCTCCCAGAGTTTACTCAGATTCATGTTCACTGCATCGGTGATGCTGTCTAGCCATCTCACCCTCTGCCGTCCCCTTCTCCTGTTGCCTGCAGTCCTTCCCAGCATCAGGGCCTTTTCCAGTGAGTCCTTTCTTTGCGTTAGGTGGCCAGAGTATTTGAGCTTCAGCTTCAGTATCTGTCCTTCCAATGAACAGTCAGGGTTGATTTCCTGTAGGACAGACTGATTTGACCTCCTTGCAGTCCAAGGGACTCTCAAGAGTCTTCTCCAGCACCACAGTTCGAAAGCCTCAATGTAATGGTTGCCCAGCCCAAATACTCAGACTCACAAGAGGTGGCTAAATGAAATCTGATTTATTAGGGAACTTAGGACAAATACAGAGAAAGCTGAGAATGACAGAAAGCGCGCCAAATACAAACTTAAAACCCTCGTTGCAGCCGTAACCCCGCCTCCCTACCAGCAGAGCCGCCCGTCCCAGGTGCTGGCAACCGTCAGATCTCCTAGCCTGGGAAAGTAACCTTGAACACAGGAGATAACCCAAATACATTCCAAGTTCACAGCCAAGAGATAAACCACTCCCAACAGGAACCATCCTCCCGGCAAAGATGAAACACGCATCCAGCTAATGACATGCGAAACGTTACGATGTATCAAACACATTGAAACGGCGAACATGACATACCGCCTCCCCAAAAACAAACTTAAGGACCCGGTTTAGAAGGGTAGGCGGAATGGAAGCGGGCAACAAGGGTAGGAGAAGCCACGTCATAGGCAGCGACCCATTCCGGATGAGGGAAATGCTTCCAGCGAACTAAATACTATAGAGTATTGCGAAGGCGTCTAGAATCTAAAATTTCTTTAACTTCAAAGTGTTGTTGACCGTCAATCATGATAGGGGTTGGAGGTGGAGGCTGATCATGCCATCGGTCAGAACGAGTGACTGGTTTGAGCAAGCTGCAATGAAAAACAGGATGTAAGCATTTAAGGTTATGTGGCAAATCAAGCTTAAAAGTCACAGGGTTAATTTGAGCGGCAATGGGGAAAGGACCCACAAACTTAGGTGCCAATTTCTTTGAAGGTTGCGAGGACTTGATAAACTTAGTAGATAAATAGACCATGTCACCGACTTGAAAAGTAGGATGAGGTGCACGTTTCTGGTCAGCATAGTGTTTGTAATCCGATTGTGCGTCAGCTAATGCTTTTTGAATCACCAGCCAGGACTCTGCTAGTTGTGTCGACCAATCCCCCGGCGAGGTCAGTCCGACAGAGGGTTGCGGTAGATCCGGGATGGGCACAAAGTCCCTGCCATGGGCAATACGAAATGGGGTCTGACCGGTGCTTTGATTAACTGCATTGTTGTAGGCAACCTCAGCAAAAGGGAGGAGGTCAACCCAGTCGTCCTGCTGATAATTTACAAAAGCCCAGAGGTATTGCTCCAGCATGGAGTTTAGCGCCTCTGTGGCCCCGTCCGTCTGTGGATGCCACGCCGTGGACAGGGCTTGTTTAGTTCCTAAAAGTTTGAGGAACGCCCACCAGAACTGCGAGGTGAACTGTGTGCCCCTGTCCGAAATCAAGCGAGAAGGACATCCGTGTAGCCGGTACACGTGTACTAGGAAAAGACGGGCCAACTGGCGTGCGGAAGGAACTGACACGCATGGAATGAAATGGGCTTGTTTAGAGAAATAGTCTTTGACAACCCAAATCACTGTTTTGCGCTGGCTGGGTGGTAACTCTACAATAAAGTCCATGGAAATCTCATCCCAAGGGCAAGCTGGGCTAGCCACAGGTTGCAGGAGTCCCTGAGGTTTACCTCCTTTGCGCTTTGACATAGCGCAGACAGGACAGGAGGCGACATACTCCTTTACATCTTTGCGCAAGGTGGGCCACCAGAACTGGCGCTGGACGAGGTGCAAAGTTTTTACAAAACCAAAGTGTCCCGCCACCTTGTCATCATGTGAACGGAGCAAGACGTCTTTTCGCAAATTCTCAGGGACATAGAGACGGTTAGATTTCCAAGCAAAACCCCGGTCAAATGTAACATTGTCTTTGTTGGCGAGCAACCAAGTATCAGTTTTTAACTCCTTTAGAAACTTTTGTTGCAACTGGGAAGGAATTGACAAAGCACTCGGCGGTCCGGGGTCCCCAGCGGCTGGCTGCTGTGCCCGTGTTTGGCTGCGCATCACAGCCTGCATCCCCAGTTGTGGCGTTGTCCACAGAGTGCTGACCACTTCGGGCGCTGCGCAAGAGTCCTGAGGTTGCCGTGACAACGCGTCTGCCAGGAAATTCTTTTTCCCCAGAATAAACTTCAATTGAAAATTAAATCAATTGAAGAACTGAGCCCAACGGACTTGTTTCGGGCTCAATTTGCAGGGGGTGCTGAGGGCTTCTAAGTTCTTATGGTCTGTCCACACCTCAAAAGGGTGATTCGCCCCCTCTAATAAGTGCCGCCAAGATTCTAAAGCAGCTTTCACTGCGAATGCCTCCTTCTCCCACACATGCCAATGCCTCTCCGTCTCAGAGAACTTGCGGGACAGGTAGGCACATGGTTTTAGGCACCCTGCCCCATCAGCCTGCATCAATAATGCACCAATGGAATAATCAGAAGCATCAGCCTGAACCACAAAAGGTTTGGAGGGGTCAGGGTGTTGTAAAATTGGCTCTTTGGTAAAAGATGCCTTCAGCTGCTCGAACGCCGCCTGACAGGCCGGTGTCCACCGCAGCAGCGCCCCTGGATTCTTTACTCTTCGAGTATCTCCCAGTGCCTTTGTGCGAAGTAATTCCGTTAGTGGCAAGGCAATTTCAGCGAACCCCCTGATGAACAATCTGTAGTAATTGCTGAACCCCAGGAAACTTTGAAGTTGCCTGCGGGTGCGGGGTCTTTCCCAATCCACCACAGCCTGGACCTTGGCAGGATCCATTTCAATGCCCTTATCTGAAATTCTATACCCCAAATAATCAATTTGGGTTTGGTGGAAGGCACATTTGGACAGTTTGGCATACAATTCAGCTTTTCTGAGCTTGCAAAGCTCCTGTTTAACCAAGGATACATGTTCCTCCATAGTTTCAGTATAAATCAATACATCATCCAAATACACCAATACCCCTTTAAACAGATGTTCATGGAGTACCTCATGGATCAATTGCATAAACACCCCAGGGGCCCCAGCCAGACCAAAAGGCAAAACCTTATACTGAAATGCACCCAAGGGGCAATTGAATGCCGTTTTCCACTCATCGCCCTCCTTGATCCTTACCCGGTAATAAGCTTCTCTCAAATCTAGTTTGGAGAAGATTTTCCCTTTGGCCAGATGAGACAACATGTCTTTGATCAAAGGCAAAGGATATTTATTGGAAATTGAGACTGCATTTAGCCCCCGGAAATCGGTACAGAGTCTTAATGTCCCATCCTTCTTTGGGCGGAAGAGGACCGGTGCCCCCACCGGCGAGTTGGCTGGCTCGATAAACCCATGAGCCAAGTTTTTGTCCACAAATTCCCGAAGCAAAGTTAATTCCTTTTGTGTCATGGAGTAGATTTTCGGCTTAGGTAATTGGGTGTTAGGCACCAGTTCAATGGCACAGTCCGTTTTCCGATGAGGGGGCAGCTGATCTGCTTCTTTCTCTCCAAACACATCCGCAAACATCTGGTAGTCCACCGGCAGGCCCTCCAGAGGAGGGGCCGGGCAATGCGGAGTTGCAGCTGCCGCTACCCCCACCACCTCCTCTGGGGATTCCCTCCCCTCCGGTGCTTGATAAAATCCGTCCTTAAAGGTGACAGTCCGATAAACCCAGTTTATTTGGGGATTTTGCTGGACCAATCAGGGCACTCCCAAAACCACCAGGGGACCCGCCACCAGAGCCACCACAAATGACAACCCTTCCCGATGGCTGCCCAGTTGTAAAGCCACTAGCCCAGTGAAATGGGTGACCGGTTTGCCACCTGCCATGGACCCATCCAATTGCGTAAATGCAATGGGTCGTTGCAAGGGGAATGTAGGTAGCTCCAGGGCCGCTACCACATCGGGGTGCATCAAACACTGGGAACACCCCGAATCAATCATGGCCCACACTTCTATGGTCTTAGATCGGGAGCCCAACTTTAACTTCACCGTGAGAATGCGATAACTGCCACTCACCGATGTAGGCTTGCGCCCTTCTTCCACCACCTGCCCTGCGGCGCCCTTTAAAGCAGGTGGCTGCCATTTCCCACTGGCTGCAATAATTCCGGTTCCCCTTCGTCTTCGTAGAACGGCACGCTGTCTCCCTCACTTTAGGCCACCGCTGCTTTCATTTTCCTCGGCAGGGAAGGGGACTTCGCCGTTGACTTCCCTGGTCGTTCCTCACCCTTTGCCTTCGTGCACGATTTCTCTTGCCGGCCGCCGCTCGATGTCCCTCTTTGCCACATCGCAGACACTGCCCCTTCGCATACCGCTTCTCTCTCTCCTCTTCCCAGGATCTTTGCCCGGGTCTTCCCCCGGTACTCAGCGGGTGACTAGGTTTCACCTCTCGCCCCGACTTCGCTGTTCTCCGCTGGGCAAATACCTCGTGTGCGTGTTCAGCCCTCCCAGCGAGCTGGATCCACTCGTACAAAGTGTACGGGTCGTCCCGTCCTAAGGACCAGTGCGGCACTTCTGTATTCAGGCCATCCTTGAACAGCTCGATGATGGTGGCTTGGGACCAGTCATCCACCTTTCCTGCCAGCGCCTTAAACTCCAGCGCATAATCGGCTACTGATCTCGACCCTTTCTTGAGTTCTTTCAAGGCACGCTTCGCCCTCTCTTTCGCCAAGGGATCCTCAAAGTGCTGCCTGAGAGCCCAGAGGAATTTGTTGAATTTTTCCAGTTCAGGCGCTTCCGACTGGCACATCTGTACATACCAGTCTGCCGCCCTCCCTTTCAGCTTGGTAGCAATGGTGATGATCTTCGCTTTTTCCGAACGAAAAAGCGACCCCCACTCCTCCATGTATGCCTTGGCATTTGTTAGGAAAAATGAGAGTTTTGTCGGGTCCCCATTGAATTTGACGGGGAAGTCCCTCAACCCGCCTGCCGACGGGCTGCGCCCTCCCACTGAGGGTTCGGTGGGTCCGATTTCTCTTGCCGGCCGCCGCTCGGGAGTTGGTGGCGACCTTACGAGCGGCGACGCTAATTCCACTCGGACAGCCTGGTCCCCTTCCCTCGGACGTGCCGCCCTTCTCCGCTCCGGGGACTGCCCATGGGACGAAGGGGTCGAATGCTGTTGGCTTGACCCCTCCTGTGTTTCCTTCAACGAACTCAGGTCCAGACTCATCTGTTTCAGGATCATTTCCAATGAGTCCATTTTTGACTCCAGCACTCGGATGCGGTCCGGAGTGGGAGAATCCCCCTTTGGCGGCACCTGGATCACTGTAGGGGACAGCGGGTACCTCTGCCTCCAGGATGGGCCCCCCACCACCGAGACATCCCCCCGGGTTTCATCCCAGGTGACCAGCTCGCCCGGGGTGGTTACGGTGGTTTCCGGTGCGGTTTTCATGCCTCCTGCTTCGCCCTCCGATCCCGAACTCGCCTCTTCGCGAATCGCTGAGAGCTCCCCCAGTTGGGGAGGTCTGTCGGGGCGCATCACGGTCGAGTCCGGCTCCCCTTCACTCGACTCCTCACTTTCCAGTAGCAGGATGTCAGGTTCGGTCATCGCTAGCACTCTCCCTCACAGGGTCGGACAAACTTGCCTTCTCCTGGAAAGGGGCCAGCGGAATTTTGAGTTTTAAGATTCTCAGCTTTATGTAATGGTTGCCCAGCCCAAATACTCAGACTCACAAGAGGTGGCTAAATGAAATCTGATTTATTAGGGAACTTAGGACAAATACAGAGAAAGCTGAGAATGACAGAAAGCGCGCCAAATACAAACTTAAAACCCTCGTTGCAACCGTAACCCCGCCTCCCTACCAGCAGAGCCGCCCGTCCCAGGTGCTGGCAACCATCAGATCTCCTAGCCTGGGAAAGTAACCTTGAACACAGGAGATAACCCAAATACATTCCAAGTTCACAGCCAAGAGATAAACCACTCCCAACAGGAACCATCCTCCCGGCAAAGATGAAACACGCATCCAGCTAATGACATGCGAAATGTTACGATGTATCAAACACATTGAAACGGCGAACATGACACTCAATTCTTCAGCGCCCAGCCTTCCTTACGGTCCAACTCTCACAGCCATATATTACTACTGGCCTGTAATTATACTAGCCAGGGAAGCCCAATCAGGCACCTCTTTCCCCAGGAGAAAGACAGTTGTAATTGATTTATGGCATCGATGACATTTGGTAATGTAATTGACAAAATGGGAGGAGTAGGAATTTAGAGGGAACATGACCATTGAATGCAGGTATTTAGTTTTATGGAAAACTTTAGTTGGATGTTGTCAGTGAGTTTACCCTGGACTTGAAACCCTAGATTCTAATGCACTCTGAGTGATGAGAAGGCAGATCCATGGCTGGAGAACTTAATGGGAAGAGGAATCCAAGAGAATTCCTTTAAGAAATTATTTAAAATGGACAATTTTCAAAGCTGGAAAACAAAATGAGATAGCCGACGAAGCCAGAATGGCTGCAGAAGCAACTTGGTGAAAATGTGAGCATCAAGAAAATGTGTGTGTGTGTGTGTGTGTAAAAAGGGCCAGATCACCAAGAAAGAGACAGACAAGTCAGCTGGAAACATAGTGATGGCTTAGCATGAGCTGACATTGGCAAAGGCTGCGAAGAGCAACAAGCAAGGGTTTCTTCAGATCAAAATAAAAGCAAGGGAGGAATCAATATGCGGATGTTCAGTGGACAGCAAAGATGCTAACAGGGCAGAGAGGAAAGGGAACAGCTCAATTCCTGTTTTAGCTTAGTCTCTGAAACGAGGCACATCTTCCACACAACAATTGTGTAGAGCTAGCTGAAGAAACAGGACTCCAGCTTGAGCTTGCTAGAAACACAGCCAGGGGATACCTTCTGATCTCAAATGAGTTCCCATCTCCAGAGCCAGATGGGAGATCTTGTAGGAAGCATCTGTACAAACAATTGCACAGATTGCATCTGAATGTTAGAAAGAACTTCCTTAGAGTAAGAGGCAAGGAAATATTTTTTATACAATGCGTAATTAAACTTTGGAATTCGCTACTATGAGATGTGATGCCGACTACTAACTCGGCCAGCTTCAAAAAAGGATTGGATCAATTCATGGAAGTTGTGGGGATCAATGACTGTTGATGGCCATGGGACTGCCCCAGTATGCCATCTGCTGGAATACTAGCGGGCTTCCTTGTGCAATTGGTTGGCCATGGTGAAAACAGATGGCTGGCTTAATGGGCCAGGAGTGTGATCCAGCAGGACATGGCTTATGTTTTTATGCTCTAAGACCAGCTTGACAGTGGGACCAGCGACCCAGAGAAATGGTGGACTCCTCATCACTGAATATGTTCAAGCAGAGGGTAGACAAGCATCTCTTGGGGATGCATTAATCTGGATTCCTCAGCTGAGCAGGGGGCTAGATCAAGGGCCTCAAGGATCCCTTTCAACTTTAGGGTTTGGTAAATTTCAGCAAGGAAGTTAGAAAAAGGAAGACACTCGCTTGCAATCTGGAAATAGAAAAGGATTGACTCCTATTAAGCAGAGTGAAGCAGCCCCTTGGGATGATCCAAGGGACAATAACTTGGGCCAAACTTCTCCAGCAGTTGCTGGCCTGACTCGCTGTGTGAAACCGCTGCCCCATGGAGCTTCACAGCAGACTCTGTAGAGTACTTTGCTATCCTAGCTAAGCATCCTCAGTGATGCTGATGATGTTCATGGGAAATAGGTGCCCACCAAAGATTGGGTACCCATCTTCCCTCTCTAAGGGGCAGGTTTTTGCAGTCCATCCCTCTTTATAGGAGATGGTGAGAGGGCTAGATTATAAGAACGTAAGAACATAATCTGTGTGCTGCTGGATCAGACCCCTGGCCCATCTAGTCTAGCAGCCTGTTCAGAGCAGCCAACCAACTGCACCAGGAAGCCCACTAGTCTCCCAGCAGATGGCCTTCAGAGGCAGTCCCATGGCCATCAAGACTAACAGCCGTTGATTCCCATGACTTCCATGAATCGGCCCAACCCTTTTTTAAAGCCAACCAGCTGGTAGCCAACACCACATCTCAGGGTTGCGAACTCCAAAGGTGTTTAAGGAAACGTTCAGCTGGTGAAGATTTAAATATGATATCACAAAGGCTAAAGTTCTTGTTCCCAATCCATCACCAAGTTTTAATCTCCACTCAAGGTCACAGTGACTTCTGCTTTCTCTTGTCATAAAAGAATTATGCTGTGAGTATCTTTCAATATTTATGATGATGGATAGAAGAATTGGAGAAGAATCTCCCCAGTTTTCTTCCTGCCTTAGCTGGAAATAATGGAATTATAACTCAAAGTTTGCCCCCTGCCCCATAAAGTTGGTGTATCTCAGAGAGGTTGACTTAACACATTTTGTTCTAACCCACATTCCTCAGACTAATATGGGCCAGGTAGAACTCAATCATCTTTTTCAACTTGGCATTCACAAAATGTATTGGGGCTGCAGGATCCAAATTTGAAACTACAGAGTCGAAGCCTATGAAAACTGCCTGAAAATGGGGGTCCAGCACATCCTGCAGGTACTTTTTGCACAGAAGGGTGATTTACAAGATCATGCTCACCTTTTATGATAGATTCCCTCACCAAATTCTTTTATTCACGGTTCCAATAAAATCAAAACAAAACAGCTCACTGGCAAATGACAGAAACACCAGTCTCCACTAATACCTTTACACCCAAGAGTGACTCTGGGTCCTTTAGGGGCCCCACCGGCATTCTTCAAAAATAAAAATGATGGGAGGGTTAGAGTTAGGCAGCCCAGGGAAATAAAAATGAAAGGAAAACTGAGATGGTGGACAGCTACTGTATAAAACTTTTGGACTAAATGTGACATCCGTTTGCAATTCCATCAACAAGCAAAACAAAAATAAAGTTAGTTTGCATTGTGTGTGGAAAAAAACCATACAAGTTCTCTATTGTTATAAGAAGCTCTTTGTTCTGGTAAAAAGTCAAGCAGGAGTTGTTTAAAACAAACTTTTTTTTTAAACTTGATCTAGCCAGGTTCTCCTCTTCTTCCTTTTGTCCCTCCTGATTTTTATCTTCTCTCTCTCCTTTTTTCTTATGCATTTCCTTTTTTTTTAAAATAATCATTTGAATTAAATATTACAATTAAAAAGATAAGAACTAACACAAACTAAAAAATATAAAAGAAAAAAAAGGGAAAGTGCAGAAAAGAGAAAAAATAGAAAATAGAAAAAGAAAAATATAGCAAAGAAAAAGAAAAGAAATATATAAAGAAGTGACTTCTTCCTTCATCACTAGTTTAAACAATTTTAGTAACTTTTTGCCTTCTCTTAAAATGTAACAAATGACCTCTTCTTCCCATTATCTCAACTCTTATCTATAAACAAATCCATATAAAGCACTGTTGTTTCAGTCCTGGTGTCAGCAAAAGTCCATTCAGGGTTACCAGAGATAACAACATATCTATTTTAGCCTTGGTCAAATAAACCAGCTTTATTCCTTCCTTTTACTTTTAACGATCTTGATCTCTAATCCCTTGAAATAATGTCCTAGAACTTGATTTCTTTCCGTTTCTTCTTTGTCCCTTCTCACAAAACTCTTCAAAACTTTAACAAGTCTCTTTGGTAAATCCAATATAGGAAAGTTATCCAAGTCACTCTTTTGCTTTGTTATTTGGATATCCCTTTTAATTATTGAGGTATCAGCCAGTTTCATCTACATATCCAGCGTAGCATCTTTTTCCACATCATTCTTGTGGCCTGTCATTTTTAAATCCACTTTCAAATCAGTCTCAATCATGTCAAGTAAAACTTGTTCCTCTTCCATAACAACTTTTAAACTCAGCCTATCTGTAGAGGCAGACACTCTTAAAATTAACTTCTGGGTCCATTGTTCACAAATATCCTTCAATATGTCCAACGTTAATTTTGCTCCATTCTGTATTAGTAAGTCAAATTTAAATGTTCTTCTCCTTTAATGGTAATCTTTAGTTCCTTCTGGTTCCCTCTAGTGTCCAGCCTTTAAAGTCCCATCCTATCATGTTTTTTATAAGAATTCAAAACAACAGCATTTTCCCATGGGAAGGATTCTTATAATTAAATTCAAAATCTTATTTCAAATTCATCTGGACCTTTAGTCTGTTTGTAACTTTCCAGAATCAATGTTCTAATCACCCTTTTGCTGTTTATTCCAAAAAAAGAATTTTTCTCCACGGTGGTACCCAACAATTGAGGAACTTCCCATAGAAAAGAATCTCTGTAGCTCAAGGTTGAACTGTGGAGTCCTTGGTCCTCCCTCAGCTTGGTGGTTTGCTTGTAGATGTTTCATTACCCAAATGAAGGAACTACCAAGGAGAAAACCACCCCCCAGCAACCAACACTGGCACAGGGCAAGCTACTGTATATAAACAGGGAGCACACCCCACCTTCACCAGCACTGATGATGTCACCTAGTTGGGTCATGAAACGTCTGCAAGGAAACAACCAGGCTCAGAGAGCACCAAGGGCTCTACAATTGAGGAACTAATGGTCATCTTGTGTCCAGGAAGAGCCAAAAATTTATCCAACCCCAAAGCATCTTCGGGGAGGTCAAAAAAGTCAAGATGGTCCACAGCTGCCATCTTCCCTTTTTTTACACCTCCCCTCCATGCATATGTCCCTGGTGCAACCACATTTCTAACCTATTGACATAATGGTGGCTGAAGAAGGTCAAGTTGACAGCTGTAACTATGCAACTGAAGCCCTGCCTCTTTTTATGTGCATTCTGCATGCAGCATATATCAAAAAGCAGTGGAGCTTTAATTGTGTTGTTGAGGACACCATCTTGACTTTTTTGACCCCACTGCCAATGCCCCTGTGAAAATTCCCGGCCAGAATCTTTTCACCGTTTTCTTTATTGGCCTTCTCTCGCCTGGTCCCTCCAGAGGTGCTGTTCTCTAACACATCATCCAGAGTTGCTGGCGAGGGATTATGGGAGCTGTAGTCCAAACAGTATTCAAATATTTCATGTATGCGGGGATAATGGAAAACAGAAACATTTAGAGCAAAACTAATTTTAGTACATTTTATTTGACTCACTCGATTGCACACACGGACATTTAAATAGATAACGGCTGGTGCCAGAATGCCTCAGATATTTTTTTGGCTCACATTTGTTTAGTTTGCAACTGAATTATGAGCTGATAAAGACACACAACATGTGGCATTAAATGCATGACTGGCCTGCTGGTTTTGGCAAAGGAAAGTTGTGAATGATGAGCGGGGAATCTGGTACCAAATCAAGTGTGTGGGGGGTGCCTTTTCCTGAGTTAGTACTCCCTTCCTCTTGCTAATTTCATTATGGGACAGGTTACAACTCAGAGAGAGAACGCCAGCTTTGCAATGAGAAGGCCCCGTCACACACTTTCCCAGGTTTGAGGACTAGGCAAGATAGACGTCAACAAGTAGCTACTTTTGATGGATGTTGGAAGCCTAGCAGGGCTGACTCTGGTTGGTTCTCGGATGGGAGACCACTAGGGAATCCTAGAGTTATTGTTTATTGGGAAGTCAACAAAACATTCTGGTTTCTATATATGATAACAGCAGCAAGACTTTTATATGCTCAAAGATGGAAATCCACAAATTCCCACAATGGAAGAATGGATGGTTAAGCTCATGGAACTGGCACACCTGGCTAAGTTGACAGCATTGATAAGAGAAAATACTGTGATTGGATTTTATTTATTTATTTATCTACCAAATTTTTATCACTGCCCATCTCCCCCCACAAGGAGGGACTCTGGGTGGTTATTTCTATCTGGAAACCACTTCTGGATTATCTGCTTGGATCTGAAAAAAATGTAGTTTTGATTTTGGATTTTGATGATTGAATGGTTTGATTTTATAGAAATAATGTTACTAGAAGTTTAACTAAAACCTCCCAGAGTCGTTATAATACAAGATGGGCAGTAAAGAAATATGACAAATAAAATAAATATGACAAATAAACTAATGGTAAGAGATTACATTTGTATAATATGCATTTATGTCTGTGTTGGAGAAGATGGAAGTCACGTTCTTTCTATATTTTCTATCTATTTCTGCACTTGTGTAGTTTTTCTTTTTTCTTTAGTTCTGTATCCTACATTTTGTATTTTACCTATACTTTGAAAGTCAATAAAGCTTTTTAACAACTGGAACAGAACTTTCTGGAAGAAGGCAATGGCAATCGGCTTCCAGGGGCATCTGGTGTGTGTGTGTGGGTGTTCAACAAAGTCAAGATGGCAGCCACACAGTCAAAACAATCTACCCTTTACACCACATGTGGGGCCATGACTGAAAAGGTCTCCCATCCAACCCACAGCCATGTACTTCTCAAAAGCTGGGGATTCTCCTGCGATGTTTGAACTGGACTGGCAGATTTGATTGGGCAAGATGATGCCCAGTTTTGCTGGTCTCAAGGGAGTCTTCATATGTTTAGCAGGTAGCAGAAAATTGTGCACTCTGCATGAGACTTATGGGAAATTCTCTTGCACTTGAAAAAGTGGTCCTTCATCCTGGAAACTGAACACCCCCCTTGGTGCTTCTCTGTATCTGCTGTGTATTTTTTTCAACTTGTTCTGGGTTAACAAGAATTTCCAGAAGGATATTGATGGGTTGGAGCAGATTCAGAGAGGGGTGACAGACAGGGGTATCTGTAGGGTATGGTCAAAACAGTCAAGATATCAGCTGCACATAAAAGCAGGCACCACTTCAATTGCATCATCATCGCTGCCACTTTTTATCTTCTATAATCTGTTGATACTGTTGTTCCTATAGTTTTTAATGTCTTGTCAGTCACCCAGAGTCGTATCTGTGAGAGAGGCTGCCATATAAAATGATTAAATAAATAAAACCTTGACTTTTGTGACCATGCTCTGTGGATGTCCCTGGTTAGAGGGATGACACGGGACCTGCCCTCTGAGGACCTGCTGAAGGATCCAGGGATGTTCAGTCTGGAGAAAAGAAGATGGAGGAAGGATGTGATATCAGGGTTCAGGTAGATGAAGAAAACTGCAGGGAAGATGGTGAGGAACTCTTTTCCAAGGCCACCGAAACTATGATAGAAATAATGGGTATAAATTGCAGCTACCTAGATTTCATTTAAATATAAGGAAGAACTTCCTGATGGTAAGACCCATTCAACAGTAGAATGGTCTTCCTATGGAGGCTGTGGGCTCTACGTCAATGAAGGCTTTTATGAAGATGCTGGACAGCCACTTCTCAAGGATGGTTCAAGTGATTTTCTGGCACATTGCTGAGGGTTGGACTAAATGATCTTTGTGATTCCTTTCCCACTCCATAATTCTATGCTTCAACTTAGTTTTGTTATAGGGAGAAGAGATACAATTTCTCTCTTCTTCCCTCCACTTGGTACATAATTTGATACCTTCTCTCATCCATCACCTTTGAACATAACAAAGATAAGCTCAACCAAGTTACCTATTGGGAGAGAGAATAATGCTGAATTAATGATTATTGAAAAAGGTTAGGCAAAGATACACTGAGGATCGGATAAAGGATAAACCACGGATTAATCCAGAAAACTGGGTCTGTGTCTTCAGAATTGCGATTGGACTGTGATATATGAACACGTCCTTATCTTTGCCTGGGAAACATTAGAGGACATAATTATCAAATACGTGGGATTGATGCTTTGTCTAGTTGTGTGTCTGGGTTGTGTGCCTTCATGATGCCTGAACATACATCTTGTCATATCACATTGTGAAATCGGCGGCTCCTAAGTTGTTAATGTAATAAAGTTGTACAGGGATAGGAATTGATAGACTGCTGTTAACATCTTCATCCTTGTCTGTGTGTGTGTGTGTGTGTGTGTGTGTGTTCATTTGCACACTGCAGTGCAAAATTCCATTGGCCCTGCAAATGAACTCTGAAACCAGGCCTGATTTCGAACCAATAGAAGGGAATGCATTTGTTCCTGCTCCCAATGCTGTAACTTAGGGCTAAAGGTGTGGGAGAAGTCAAGGGAACATTGTGATCCAAATCTTCCTGGGGAGGCACAAAACCCTTACAGGAGTTTTAACAACCCTCAGGGCTACATTTAGACCCTCCGTCCCCTTTTTGTGGCCTTTAAATACATGCTTGAATCACCAGCACTGCAACCTGTGAGAACATTACAGTTTAAGTCAAAAGCATCTAACCCAGGCCCCCAAACCCATCAAAGTCCTTGAATGTGGCTCCAGGATGTCTGCAGGGAAAGTCAAAAAAGTCAAGATGTCAGCCACAATGTCTACTGAATTGCTATTGTATTGTCACTTTTTAATGTTTTCATTTAATAAATAGGACAGTGTTTCTCAACCTTGGCAACTTTAAGATGTGTTTGTATCATCAAACCAATCAACTCAGAGTTCTCGCTCAGGGCACAAATGACCAGGCTCAAATTGTCCTACTTCAGACACATGATGCGAAGGCCCAGCTCTCTGGAGAAGGCTCTGATGGTGGGAAAGGTGGAAAGAAAGAAAAGAAGAGGACGACCAGCAGCAAGGGGGAGGGACTCAGTTATGGAAGAAATGGGTGCACCACTGGAAGATGTGAAGGACCTGGCTAAGGACATTATCATGGAGAAGATCTATCTATGTGGTTGCTAAGCATCAACACTGACTTGATGGGAAATAATAGTAATGATAATAGTTGAATTTAAGAGCTGCAACAGGAAAAAGGAGCATTGATAATGTGGTGGAAAAGTATTTGGGATTCACCCTTGGACATGGCCCTCTCAGCCAAACAGGACTCATCTTGATGGATTAAGAGATCACAGTGTTCTGCTTAATGTTCTTTTTCATCCCTGGGTTTGGGAATTGATTCACGTCTGGGTCATTATTTTTTATTTATCTGCTATACAGATGTGGAAGTGCTTCGAGGGAACACCCACAGGAAATGGACTCACACTCACATACACACATACACACACCTCAACTCAAAAGACCTGTGTTGGCGCCATTTGAAGGGCCCAGAAGAGGAAGTTTACTTCTGATAAAATAAACGACCATCTTCCATCCTTCAGCTGCCCTTCCCGGGCCATGGAGCTAAGTCTAAACACAACTTCTGCCAAATAGCTGCACATGTTTGTTGCCTCCTTGAGCAAAAAGCCCACGTCCAGCATCAACTCTGGTGACCCATCTTCAGCCTAGATGTTTGTCAGGTTTCTTTTCCATTGTCCCAGATCCCTGGTTGTTTTCGTGAAGGAGGTGGTTATCCAAAGTTGGACAGAGAAATGGAATCAAACCAACCAACCAACCCTTCAGAGGTTAGGTCCAGATAGTGATTATCCAGGCAACTGTAGTTTTTCCTTAATCTGGATTACCCCTCACCCTCCTTATGCTTAGCCAAATGATAGCCTTTATTTCTGAATTTATCCTGGTTCTCCATGCTAAAGTGCAGATTGGTAAAACATACCAAATGCGCTAGGCAGATCATGACAGGTTGGGAGTGGGGTGTGCACCGAAACTAAGCTTGCAGAGGTACAGAAAATCTTCAGAAAACTCCCTAAGGGGCCCAGGATGACTGAGTGCAGCCAGTGGCCCCAGAAATGCTAACTGACATTTGGAAGGGAGGGACGAAAACGGTGGACATAGTTGGAAGAGAAATGGAATGGAAGGTCTTGGCAAAGGAACGTGTTGCAAAAAGGAACACAAGCTTTGCACGCTGCGAAGTCCCACATGCTACTTATTGCTTGGGTGTACTAAAATCAAAATGGGGTTTCCTTGTGGCTTTATGCAAGTCCTGCCAATGGTGGTTTTCAAGAAACCAACCGCAGTGAGTGGAAGCAACGGCTAAGTGTAACATCTGAACCAAAGTACGATGATTAAGGAGTAAATCCGATTGCATCAAGTTGGTAGGACGTTATGCTTACTTTTTAATTCCTTAGATTTCTGTCCTGCCTTTAGGGCAGAGGACTAAGGTGGTGTACAAAGCCGTCCTGCTTTGTAAAGGAACGCAGAGATGACCTTGGAGAAGGAATGTGGAGACAGTTAGCAAAACACAAGCTCAGCCCAGGAAAACAAGAAAGCGTGAGAAGGAAACTCAAGATTGCCCCCCCCCCCCAAGTCTCTTTGGTATAAGAGGAAGGGAAGGAAAATGCTCTCGAGCTTTCAAATAGCCCAAATCAATAAAGCACAGTTCCAGTATTTCTTGGGGTGTCTGTTTCCTGACCTGGCCTACCTTGAAGGGCTGGTATCAGACTCGAAAGCCTGGCAGAGTTCCTTCTCCCCTCCCTCTTACACCACAAGGGTTAAGACAATCCTGTTTCTTTCTCACACTTTCTGATTTCCACAGACTGAGTTCATGTTTTGCTAACGGTCTCTGCATACCTTCCCCAAGACCATCTCTGCACTCTTCTTCACTTCTCCGTGCTGCCTATCTATTCCCTAACCACGATGATGCCCAAGCAATGAAAAGAGGCTGTAACTCATGACCCGTGTGCCAACTTGCCGTGGTTTTGTATTTCAGCCACAACAGGGCATGCAAGTATATAAGAGTGACATCACATGACTTGGCCTCCTGTGGGTGCTGATGCCATTTGGGGACATTTTAAGGGAGGGAGGATATCTGTTTCTTCCAGCCATGTTTAGTCTGTTTTAGAGCTCAGTCTACAGCTTATGGTTGGCTTCCATCCCATATTAGCAGGGGACTGCACTGCTAATATGAATAGGGGGAGACTGGAAGAAAAGTGGCAAAAATGGGGTCCTAAAAATGTTCTTATTGCTCCAGACCAGGGCTTCCTGATGCAAAGGGGAAAGCACAGGACCAATCTGCTGATGCAAGGGTTTGCAGATGAGCTCTTGATCCAATGCATGTAATCCCGGGCCAAGACGGAGCAGTCAGGAAGCTTTGAGGCAGCACAGTTTGCCAAGCGATGGACAGTTCTGGTAACCTGGGGGGCAGTGACGTCTCCCTCATTGTTTGAATATATTTCTTGGTTTCGGCTTACGGGATAGTTATTCCCCCGTTGGCAAACTACTCCAGCCCATTCCTAATGCCTTCTTTTTTTGGCTCCGTCCTTTTAGGGCTCGAGAAGTAGAGAAAGTGCATGTGATTGGGGGGCGGGGGGGGGGAAGAATATACACTATCTTTTGTGCTGGTTTGTAGTGCACTGAATAAACAATGCTTTTTCCTTATCCTGCCAGTGTTCACAGGGATGTGAGCCTGCTGACTTGGTGTCTTCCAATGTGCCCCCCAAATGTTAAAATCCTCCCCCAACTACCAAAAGTTTTTGGTCAAGTCCTAAATAACCAATTAATTTCTAAGTGTGTATGTATGTGTGTGTATTTAAGAATACATGTTTCCTGTAAAATGTATCCCCGAATAGTTTCAAAAAATGCAAATACAGGCAGAAAAATTCAGTTGCAATTTTTTATTCATTTGACTCCCCAACCCAGAAGAAAAGCTCTTAAATAGTATAAAAATACAGATGAGGCTTTGCATATTCATCTGAAATATACAGACTCTAAGCGTATCTGTGTTGTTTCTTTCCCTGATCTCACTAATTTGCATTTTTTCATAAGCTCTTTGCTATTAAATTTAGTGCAAGTAAGAAAATAATTCATCTGCAGTGCTTCTTAAAGCTCTAGAGAAGCTCCAGGACGTTGAAGGAGGCTGCATATACAAAATGATCAGGTCATAAGTGCAACCATTCCGTGTCAACCCCCTTGGCATTTCTGGGAGATAAGAGAGAAATTTTAATTTCTGGCTGCAGAAGATCAGCTCTGATGGCCACCATTGCCCTTCGTTGGGGCAAAGCCAGGCCTGCCATCTCTGCATTAAACAAAGGTCACCACCAATTATTTCTGTTAAAAGCATGTGTTAAGGTATTGCCAGCTAAACATCAGTAAAAAGTCAAGAAAGTACAGCAGCAGTTAGAAGGGCAAAGAAACAATCACTAATCAGTAGTTTAGCAACTGGACTCCGGCAAGCCCTTAGTCAATTATATTTAAGAATGTTTCAGTTGGTTAAAAGATGCCTGAAGAGTGCAGAAGAGGGAAAGTTAAGAAGAATCCTTTTCTTAATGGAAGCACTTCAAAACCATTTTAGAAGAAATGTCCTCCTTTCCTCATTTTGGAGGAAATGCCTCTTCTGAAATGGTGACAGCTGTGGGACCATCCTCAAGGATCAAAGGATGCTTTGATCTCCAGAATGCTTTATTCCTATGCAAATAGCAGGCAGGTTTTGGCAAACTTTCGCTCCTCTATGTGTGAAAGATGGACATTGACTTGGTCTTCATGCTTCCTCTCTAGGAAGCTAGAAAATAAAGACTTCTTGTTTCCTCTGCTTTTAGACAAGAATCCAAGGAATAGCATTTCTCTAAGAGGAAACATAGGAGTGGAGAATTTTTGGATTTTCATCATCCTTGGAAGTCTGATAGAAGCTTGGCTCCAAAATATCTGCAGGGCCACCTCCTGCTAAGAGGCATCTCATTGCTGATGAATGTTAGCTTTGCCCCCTCCCTAGAAATCTGGTGGGTGCGGTTCCCCAGCCAGAGTTGCCTAACCTGGTTTTGAAAACTACCAACAGGAGAATGTCACTTTAGTGTCATGCTCAATGTTTTGGGATAGAGCATTCAGAAATATTTTGGAAAGATTCTTGTAAGGAGAGCTACCAGATCTGGGCTGCAAACATCTCAATGCCCACCAGATGGCAACATTATGCATTTCTTTGCTGCCATCTAATGGTCATGTGGAGTTTCACAGCTCAGGTATGATAGCTCTAGGTTATGTCCCTCTGCTCTGCAATGAGCTGTCATTGGATATGGATAGAAAGGAATGGATCTTGTCATATCTACACTTTTAGAAGGATAATGTTGGCTTCAGAACATGGTTGGCTGGTAAGGAGTTGCTAAAAAATAACTCCCAAATTTGAGGCTGACTGTCTGGATTGGAAACATCTTAATATTTGTTTCTTCATTTCATTTCATTTCATTTCATTTATTTCATTTCATTTCATTTCATTTCATTTATTTCATTTATTTCATTTCATTTCATTTCATTTCATTTCAATGTAGATGATTCTTCCCCTCAAAACCACAGATAAGATGGGATTGCAATTCCCAGTGATCACACTGCCTGGAATTAGGGGAGCTACAGACCCAACATATTTGGAGGGAATGTGGCTGAAGATGATCCTTTCCCAAAAAAATAGAGCATTATACCTACTTAGTTAAAAAAATATATGCATTGTCCAGGTAACACCATGGTGGAACACCAAGACTGAGCCTTGGGCAGCCTTCTGAAATCAGACAGGACTGGGACACAGAGGTTGTGGGATAAGTCCAGTGTCAGAACACAAGGACCAAAACTTAGGAAGAACTGGTTCTGTTAAAACCTGAAAACCTGAAAATCAGGTTCAGCTGGAATAGGAAGATGGTTTATATGGCTTCCTGTTCAGAAGGGTCTATGGTCAGAGTCGGTCCAGGATCAGAAGACCAAGATTGCCACTTGCAATGCAGCTAAGATGGAGTGAGAGCGGCAGATCTATTCCAGGAAGAATGTATTGATTGGAAGCAGGGGTGTCAAAAACGTCAAGATGGCAGTGTGACACACATAAAAAAAGGAGGGTGTTCAATCATACTGTCATGGTTACCACCTTGGCTTTTTTGACTATACTCTCTAGGCACCCCTGGTTGGAAGTCTTCTCTGCCAATGTTTCCCCTCCACATAACTAACTAATGTGTTTTTGCACTCCAGTTAGCGAAAAGAGCTTAGCTGCGATGCAGAGATGCTGGAAGACGAAAAGTCTGGAAAGCAAAAATCAGCATAGAGGGCAGGGGTCTCAAACCTGTGGCCCATGGAATATATGCAGTGCCCCAAGGCATATTCTGCACACACACACACCCAATCACCCTGCCACAATACTTTGTAGATGCAGATGTTATAAAACCTATCAGTCCACTAATGAAACCAGATAACGGCGTTCTGGTTAGGCAAAAAGCTGGTTACGCCAGCAAACCGACAATAATAATAATGATAATTATTATTAATATTATTAATATCATTATTCCTACTATGCTTAAAGACTAAGCTGTTTCACAGCATTTTTTAATTTAATAAACTTATGTTGAATGGCAAACCATGATATTCTTTATTTTTAGCCAGCTAGAGTTTTTTGTATCACTGCAGGAAAAGCCTTCAATACTGCACCCTTTGGGCGAAAGAAAGTCCTCGTGGACTCGTGGCAATCTGAATGTGACATCCTGGTCAAGAAGGATAGGTTAAGTATCCTTCTCTCTCCTGCCAATTTTAGCCTGCAAATCCCTTTTTGCCTCTGATAATAATTGGTACAGACACTTACACTTTGGTTTTCAAATGTCAAGGTGCTAAATCATGACGCTGAATTAATGCTTCTCACACTGCTGGTGTTTACGACTTGCCAGGTGAAAAGTGGTTAATGGCTGGTGTGATGTAAATAATACTTAAAAATCAGTGCATGGACAAAAGTTCTCAAAGATGCAATAGTAAAAGGAGGAGGAGGAGGAGGAGGAGGAGGAGGAGGAGGAGGAGGAGGAGGAGGAGGAGGAGGAGGAGGAGGAGGGGAATCTGATTGAATTTATATCCCAATATTTTTTTTTTATCTGTTCAATCATATACGATTCTCGGAGACTGCCCAGACAAGTCCCTGCAGTTTTCTTGGTGAGGTTTTTCAGGAGTGGTTTGCCATTGCCTCCTTCCTAGGGCTGAGGGAGTGACTGGCCCAAGGTCACCCAGCTGGCTTTGTGCCTAGGCAGGACTAGAACTCAGTCTCCCAGTTCCTAGCCTGATGCCTTAACCACAACACCAAACTGGCTCTCTCTATTCCAATAGAGACCTATAATTGGAAAGTGGAAATGGAGTGAGAATAATATTCCAGGCTCAGTCTCTTAAATTATTGCAAAGAAGTATGCATCATTTGGATTGGATGATTTTCCCAGATCTGTTTTGGCCTTTTGTATGGATCTATTTAACACAGGATAATAACATCTGAAGATAGGTTTCCACCCTAAAATCCTGACCACCTTGTTAGGACAAATTCCAGATTGTGGCTGTGAGACACCAAGGGCTGAAGGCTTTCAAGATGAGGCTCAGGGTCACTCAGTGCAAATTGTTCAGACGATCCAGCCAACTCTTTATTGGATGGAAGCGAAGGCAAGATACGCAGCAGTTGGGACCAGCAGGAGCAGATTCCTTGGGGGCAAGAGGGCGTTCGAGCTCGATTTATAGACAATTCGGGAATTCAGAGGCTGAACTGGTCGAAAATTGTCCACCATGAAGTGTGTCATGTTACTGTTAAAATGCAGGCTTTTCCAGAATTTGCCCATCTATGAACCAACAAGACAGCAAAATATTAATTTTCTGCCTTTCCCAGGAATACAGCTGTTTGAAAGTCAAAATAGATACAGAGGAATTTATGTTGACTGAATAATAAGGCACCAAAATATTAATAATCCTTCTTTCCCTTTCACACACACTCTCCCTCTCCCTCTCCTTCCTTCCTCTTTCTATGTCTCTCCTTCCTTCCTTCCTTCCTTCCTTCCTTCCTTCCTTCCTTCCTTCCTTCCTTCCTTCCTTCCTTCCTTCCTTCCTCTTTCTATGTCTCTCCTTCCTTCCTTCCTTCCTTCCTTCCTTCCTTCCTTCCTTCCTTCCTTCCTTCCTTCCTCTTTCTATGTCTCTCCTTCCTTCCTTCCTTCCTTCCTTCCTTCCTTCCTTCCTTCCTTCCTTCCTTCCTTCCTCTTTCTGTCTCTGTCTCCTCCCTCCTTCTTTCTATGTCTCTCCCTCCCTCCCTCCCTCCCTCTCTTTCACACACACACATATTCCCTTCTTCTCCCTTCTTTCCTGTTGTATTGCCAGCATTCAAGGAGGTTAACAACATTTAAAAACACATAGTCCAAAAGATCAGAAGCAGAAAACTAGAATACAAAAATCAATCCGCTGTTGAAAACTGGGCACCTTGGCGTCTGCAGGAAGGTCAGGCAGATCCCATCATGATCCAAGCCCACCTTTTTTCACAGGCGTTGCACTATCACCGGTCCATCCCAAAAGAGGCAGAGCTTAGGATGCAACAAAGCAACAATGGGCCCAAACAAAACAGCACCCCACTGCTTTGTTTGGGCCTTTTTGAAAAACTTGAGACACTCCCCTCCCACCAGCTCCTGCCTTTCCTTGGTCTGTCTCTCCCACCTGAATCATGTCAAGTTCAATGGGCTTCTCAAATAAGGTCCAGACCACCTCCTCATTGCAGCCGGGCGTGGTCAAAGAGCCGGTGTAGCGGTAGAAATTGGTGAGATCCTTCTTTTCAGGTATCAGGGATCCCAGCATCAAAGCTGGCATCTCTGTTTTCTTCCCTGAATAAATGGTGGAGAGAGTTATTCTCCTCTCATGGCACAACCTTGCTATAGAAGTCACATTGATACGGAAAGCATTCCTTAAATTCAGCTTGGTTCCTGGGGATTATGGGGATGGGGATACATGGCTTTCTTGGCAACGATACACAAGTGGTTCACCAAGGCCTTCTCCCAGGATGTTTTTCGACTCCCCAACCGAAACCATAGCCCGAGGATTTCCTGGTGATTTCCCACTGTCAGCACTTCAAGTAGATCAGACTAGAAAACCAATGCCGTGTTGGTCGATGCTACTTTTATCGTAAAGCTTTAATAACAGAATCTCAATAACAAGTCTGAATGTGCTTCCTTCCCTCCCTCCCTTTATCTCCATGTGAACTAGGGAGAGTCATGTCTGAGATGCTTTCTCAGATTACTTCCTTGGCCTGTCTGTTTTATCTGTCTGTTGTCTTGGTCTATCCTTCAAGGCCATTCCTTCTTCCCTCTACATCAGTGTTTCTCAACTGTGGCAACTTTAAGAGGTATGGACTTCAATTCCCTGAATTCCTCAGCTGGCTGGGGAATTCTGGGAGCTGAAGTCCACACCTCTTAAAGTTGCCACGGTTGAGAAACACTGCTCTACACCCATCCATGTACTGAACAGGTCCAATTCTGCTCAACTTTCTCAAGATCAGCTGGGGTTAGCTAAGTCCTGCCACCTGCTTTGTCATTTTGAAGGAGTCGGAGGACATCTTCTCCCAGATGAGAGAGAACCGTCCTTCCAGGCAGTCCAACTGGAGTCCTCGCAAGCTAAGGGCCACCTCCATTGTCTTGTGTCTTCCTCAAAGTTGAACTGGACTTGCTGGTGCCCCAGATGGAAGTTCTGCAAGCACAGCTCTGCTTAGCAAATGGACTTGAAACCTGAGCTTGTTCACAGTAAGACTAGCCAGCAAAAAGGGAAGATCGAACTTGAGTTATAAGCCACTTCAGGAAAACTCAGTTTTGAAGGGTAGGCATACACATTTTAAAAATAAATAAGAGAAATAGCTCCGGTTTCCCAGGGCCATTTTCTCCTTTTGGGAGATTTGAGCAGGGATGTTTTGGAGCATCTCATGCTTCAACTCAATGCATGGGAAGATGTTTCAGGGACAGTGACCGAGAAGGGGAGAGTGAACATCCAGGCTCAAATATAGGCCAGAACTTACAAAATTATTATATTTGTTTCATGTGTAAGCCTATATATATATGTATATGCACTAACAGTAGGCTGACCATATTTCCTTGAGACAAAAATGGGACATTGGGATGGCAAAACAGAATGGGGTTAAAAACGGGATGTTGGGATGGCAAAACGGGGCAGGGCTGGGTGACGGGTTGGATCGTCAGGCAGGAACTTCTCCGGTTTTCTTGGGCTGGGAATCTTCAGACTCCTTCATTTGCGAGAGGCAAGGCTGGCTGGAGAGTCTAGTGAATGGTTGTCCCCAACAAGCCGTTCCTCCTCCAGCTGTGCTTTTACATTCTTTTCTTCCCGCCCTTCCAAGGCAGGAGCCAATCAGCTCACCCTTTGATCACCGCCTATCAGCTGATCCTGTTTTTTCCTTTTTAGGTTTCCCACCGGGTTGAGCTCTGTGGCTTTTTTCCCACCGTTTCTGCTGAGCTCCCCCTCCTTCCACTCAAAGTCAGACTGCATTCTGACCGGTTCGCAGGAACTTTCAGATTTTTAAGTAAGGTTTTTAAGAAAATGGGACAAAATGGACATTTATATTAAAACAACGAGATGGTCTGGAAATATTAAAAAAACGGGACAGTCCTATTCAAAACAGGACGTATGGTCAGCCTAACTAACAGTGTCCTTAAACTGAAAATAAAGAATGAAACTTACCTCTTTAATGTGAAGTTGCTCAAATTTGAAATAATTTTTTAAATAAATTGTGACCTCCCGTGGAACCTGAGGGCACCATGGAACCCTGGAGGGGGAACCCTGCTCCAAGGCTTCTGGAAGTCTCCTTAAGATCTGCTCTGTTGCCAGGCCAGGGGTTGGGGTTGGGGTCTCTTTGGAGCCCTGGTGGGATCTTTTTTTTTAACATTATTGATTATTAACGTTATTTTGTCCAGGTGGTCATGTTTCTTAAATTATGTCTTTTAAAAATTATAAGCTGCTCAGCACCTCTTTTGGAGTGGCATGCTCTCAAAATCCAATGAATGAAATAAAATTATTAAATTGAATTAAATTCACGCTTGTATTTGGTCCCATCTCCTTACCTGCAGCACTGACCACTTCTAGTTTTGAAATGAGCGGTTCATAGTTACTGTTCTCTTTGCCAACCTGTAACAGCGGAAAACTTATCAAGAACCAAACCTGGAGCATTTGCTGTTGGAAGCAAATACAACTGAGGAGGATGACCAGTTCCGGGGGGGAATCTTTCAAGGAAAGCTTTCGGAACTAGAGGTTGTCCAGAGAAAGGGGACCAGGATGGTGAGGCATCAGGAAATTGGGAGAGGGTCTGCACTGGTGTCAGTTTTGTTTCTGAAGCGCTGCTATGTCAGCCTATCTCCTTAACGCAGTTGCAGGGTAGTTAACCCAGCACGGTATCTGCTGTGCTTCTGAGGTAAGCCCTCAATGCTCAGACTGAAATAGTGCGGGAACCACAGAAGGAGAAGGGGGCATTTGAAGGTTATGTGGGCTTTATGCATAAGCACATACTGCAGAACTGCAGAAGTTCCTATTGGCTTCCTTACCCACCCTCCCTCTCTCTCTCTCTTCTTCCTTCCTCTTTCTATGTCTCCCCCCTCTCTCCCTTCTTCCTTCCTTCCTTCCTTCCTCTTTGTCTCTCTCCTTCCTTCCTTCCTTCCTTCCTTCCTTCCTTCCTTCCTTCTTCCTTCCTTCCTTCCACTTTCTATGTCTCCCCTCCCTCCCTCCCTCTTCCTATCTCTTTCTTCTCCCTTTCTCCCTCCCTCCTTTCCTCCCTCTTTCTATGTCTGTCTGTCCTTTTCGCCTTCTTTCCTTCTTTGTGTGGGTTTACAGTGAAAAATAGTTATTTGTAGGGCTTTAAAACTTCTCCCACTTCCAATAATTATAACTCTGCCCTCTCTGAAGAAGACACAAGTCTTTTTTTTTTTAATTGAATACAGAAGGAGAAAAAAGATTCAGGTGAATGGGTTGGGGACTATGCTCTGTGCAGCTTGATCAGTCCAGACATCACAGTACCGGGGAAGGAAAAAGATGCCCTCTAAACTGGGCAGGAATGGTGGCAAGAACTGTCCTGCAAGCTGGGGCGAGCGTGTGGGGGGGAGAAGAGCAGCGTCCCAGATGTCAGGCAGAAAGGGAGCAAACGTGTTGCCACCACCCCAGGAGAAAGGCCTCTAGAAGGAGGAAGCTGAGGTTGGTTTGGGAGTGGCGCAGAGGCCTTCAGAGGCAGGGGGTCTCACCCATCGCCGGTGCCTATACAGAGGCTTGGCACCATCTGGCCAAGATATAGATATGCAGCCTGCTCTGCGTAGGAGGGCAGATCAGTAGGGTGTGATGGGTGAGGATTATGGGTCTTGTGCTTCAATACAACTGGAAGGCACTGGATGAGAGGAACAATGGACCCAGGTGTGTTTGTTCTAAATCTTTAAGTTCGTTATAAAAATATTACAATAGAACTCAAACCTATTCCATACCGTCATAAAAAATCCCAGCACTGCTACGCCTTTTCGTTGGATCGCTGATGATACGTTGTTAAATTCTTCCTTAATGTGGACGATGTGAAGCTGCAGGAAAGTCACAGGCTGGAGTGAATCAAGGCCCTTTACCATTCGAGTCTCAGCTGGCTAAAATACACCTCTAATGTTTTTGTAACGCCAACAAGGGTGTCAATGGGGGGGGGGCAGTATTTAAAAGTCAGCAAGGGAACAAGCATAGCCACAGCTGCCATCATCACACACACACTCTCTCCTAAGAAGTCCCTATAAAATCAGAAAGAAGGGTGATAAAAACTTAATACACAAAAGAAACCTGGTTTTAACTCTGAAACCAAGATGTCGGATTTATCAAAGTGAATAAACTTAGATCATGATCCACTTTTGGGCATCTTTAGGCGCCTTTTTCCATGCTTACATACTTTGAAAGCCCCACCATGGCAACAGAATCCCACACTTGTGATACATCAGCTAGCCATGGTTTGTTGAGCAAATAACTCACTATTGTCTAGGATTTGCACACCATGCTAAGCCAGGAGCTTTGTTTTTCATACCTCCTTAAGGCTTTGCATGATGCACCAATCCAGATTTTTATTTCCTTTCCATTTGGCCTCTTTGAATCTTTGATGAATGAGCTGAAATTGAAGATTTGTTGGTGACAGTTGGGCATGAAAAAAAGTTTCAGGGCCAAGAGTCAGCAAGGAATCCCCAGAGATGGATCTCTGAAGAGTCATGACAGTGGCCACTGTTAGCTACATCATCCCCATTCACCAAACTGTTTCTTTCATGATGCAGAATAGAGGGAGATCACCTGGTGTCCTCCTTTCCAAATCTATTCTGCTGCCATTTATATAAGCTGGGATAACTGAAGGTCATTCCTGTCTGGACTCTCCATGCTAATCACCCACAGCATGGTTTCCAGCATAGCAACATAAATACAGATAGACCTCAACTTATGACCATTTGTTTAGTGACCATTCGAAGTTAGGGCGGTGCTGAAAAAAGTGACTTATGACTGGTCCTCGCACGTACGACCATCACAACATCCCCGCGGTCACGTGATCAAATTTCAGGCACTTGACAACCAGCATGTATTTATGATGGTTGCAGCATCCTGGGATCACATGATTGCCATTTGCAACCTTCCCAGCCAGCTTCCGACAAGCAAAATCAGTGGGGAATCATGTGATTCACTTCATGACTGCATGATTTGCTTAATGATCATGTGATTCACTTAATGAAGTGGTGATTTGCTTAATGACCACCACAAAAAGGTTTTAAAATTGAGTGCAGTCACGTGATGCCTCACTTAACGACCACACCACTTAACAACAAAATTTCCAGTCCCTATTGTGGTCGCAAGTCGAGGACTACCTGTAGAGATGGTTAATTTTTGTCTCTTGTTCATGTCTTCCTCCCTCCCTGCCTGCTTTTTATCCTGTTTTTGCCAGTTAAGTGTTTTTTGATGTTTTCTGATTCTAGAGTTTGGACGTGAACATTTCTGGTTGTTTTTACCTCCATGGCATATCTCACTCCATCGATGCTGTGTTCGGATCCAGGGCTCAGCTTCTCACCCACCTCACTCCCCCAATGGAAATGGAACTGCACAGCCTTGTATTTGCCAGTCAGTCCGCCGCGTTCCACCATCTCGGTTCCATCCAGATGGACTTGGACTGGCAGGAAGCAAATGAACTCAGTGTTATTTTCTTTGCTCAATTTAGACTTGATTTACAACCTGCTCTTTCAATCTGGTGAGCTCTCGAGGCAATGAATGAAATTTAAAAACCAAAACAGAATATAAAAAGTTTAGGATACATATATATTGATGATGGTGGTGGTGGTGGTGGTGATAAATTTGTATGCCGCCCAATTCTCAACAACTTTGGGGATGCAAATGCATCACTACAGGATTACTAAATCTGAAAATGTGCATGTAAGTTTCTTTTAAAAAAAAAACATGTTTCTAACAACAAATCTAGAATTCTATTCTAGAAAGAGCATGAACAGAGTGAGAGGGTTGGGATTAAACATGAAGACAAAATGCAGTCTTTACAAGACCCAAAATGTTATTCATTCACTTCAAAAACTGTACACTAGGAAATAATAATAATAATAATAATAATAATAATAATAATAATAATAATAATAATTTATTAAATGTATATGCTGTTGGACTCCCAGTGACGCTGGGTGGTATTTAAACTGCAAGGAGGTCAAATCAGTCAGTCCTACAGGAAATCAACCCTGACCGTTCATTGGAAGGACAGATACTGAAGCTGAAGCTCAAATACTCTGGCCACCTAACGCGAAGAGAGGACTCACTGGAAAAGGCCCTGATGCTGGGAAGGACTGCAGGCAACAGGAGAAGGGGACGGCAGAGGGTGAGATGGCTAGACAGCATCACCGATGCAGTGAACATGAATCTGAGTAAACTCCGGGAGGGAGCGGAGGACAGGAAGTCCTGGTGTGCTGTGGTCCATGTGGTCACAAAGGGTTGGACACGACTTAACCACTGAACCACATTTATCTCCCACCAACCTGATTGCTGAATTTGATTTCTGAAAAACTAGGTTAATACTTCTGAATAGCCAGTTTTCCAAACTTCTATTTTGAAATCCATGGGTTTGATATGAGGCATGGGTGGTACATCATCGAATGACACCAGTAATAGTCCATGGCTTACAAACAGGGGCAGCATGGGAGGGGGGTCAAAAAAGTCAGGATGGTAGCCATGGCTGTGTGATTAAAACCCCTCCCCTTTTTGTGCACATTAAACATGCTACACACATAAAGAAAGGCCAGCACTTCAGTTGCGCCATTACGGCCAGTGTCTGGACTTTCTGGACCTGCCGAGAGGTCACCCCTGCTTACACACCACAAAAGTTGGGTGTGTATAAGCCAACCGCCAACCAAAACAACTTGGTTCCTGAACATGAACTAAAAATAGCATTTGCTCATCCAAAAATGTATGGAAATCTGAGTCACTGGCCTGAACTCATTCATTTCAGTGAAATGGAATTCTGGCTGCTCAAAAACCTATGCAGGCAGTACTCACTTAACAACCATTCATTTAGTGACAGTTTGGACTTATGATGGTGCTGAAAAAAAGACTTAGGACCAGTCCTCACACTTATGACCATTGCAGCATCCCCCCAGTCACATGATCATGGTTTGGGCACTTGGAAACCAGTTCGCATTTATGACTGTCGCAGCATCCCATGGTCATGTGATTGCCATTTTCAACCTTCCTGGCTGGCTTCTGGCAAGCAAAATCAATGGGGAACTGTGTGATTCTCTTAATGACCACATGGTTCACTTAACATCTGTGGTGATTCGCTTAACAACCACCACAAAAAGTCATAAAATCAGGTCAGATTCATGTAATGATCACTTCGCTTAGCAACTGAAATTCCAATCCCAATTGTGGTCATTAAGCAAGGACTACCTGTAAACGAAGAAGCATCATTTACTGGGAAAATCAGTGAACATAATTACACGTCCCATTTCACCCTTAGATTAAAGGTCAGATTAATCAGAAATGCATTATTTGCTATGTTGTCATAAGATATCCCTGCTTCTCACCTGTGTGTCCGTTGTTTTCCACGATCCACTTGCGGTCGGACTTGATATTGTAGTTTTTAAAATCAAATGGTTTCAGAGAGTCATCATATTTTACCTGCCGGGTGAGAATATTGACTGGAGATTGTTTGCGGTTTTCACATTCTTCATATAGCTCTGCCCATAGACGAGGCTCTGCAGGGATGGGAGCCGAAGGAGAAAAGGACTTTAAAAAAGGACTTTGATGGTGATTGAATCAAGGCCAGTGTAACCATGATTCCCTGCAAACAGAGTTTACGAAGTTGAGGTCTTTAGGACTTCCAGGCTATAAGCTGGAATAAGAAGTCTAAAACATCCTAAAAGAAGGCCATGGGAAATCATTTCTATATCATACCAATAAAACTGCATGAACATATTCATGAAGGGCAGGGTTACACTTAGTTACTGCTGGGATGGGAGACCACAAGGAAGTCCGAGGCTGTAGACTTGATTGTGGAATAAAAAAAAATTGTGGAAGAGGAAAGTCATTTCAGTGCTGCATCTAAGAAAATGACGCAGATGTATTCAGGAAGTCCCCAGGACAACTGCCTGCTTAGCACTGGATGGGGGGCCACCAAAGAATTCCAGTATAGTAGGTTATACTGGGGAGTAAAATATTATCAAGGAAGAAATCCAGGGGAAATTGTATCTGTGTTGTAGCCAAGAAAATGATCATAAAGGAATAATGCTTGACTCAACGGAAACTTTAGTCACTGTATATATATCTTCCTTCTCCCCTTCCCAAGGGGATTCCAACTTCTTCTCAATATTGTTTAAGTTAATTTAATTAAAAAAACACTGTTCCTTATTCCAAAGCAGGGATTGTAACTTTGTTCCATATGGATTTAACATATACATTTTGGGTGGGAATGGTCGTTATAGAATGAGAGGATGGATGGATGGATGGATGGATGGATGGATGGATGGATGGAAGGAGGGAAGGAAGGAAGGAAGGAAGGAAGGAAGGAAGGAAGGAAGGAAGGAAGGAAGGAAGGAAGGAAGGCAAACCACATCTGCAAGGTTGCGTCTTAATCTACAATGTAGGAATATGAAATCTACAGTGGTGCAATGCCTGTGGAACTCATTGACACAAGATGTTGCAATGCCATGTTAGTATCAGTACTGGATTTTTTTCCCGTGTGGAATGTTTGAGTGACCAGCAGAAAAGGTGAAATGCTGATTTATGCTGGGTCAAAAAAGTAAAAATGGCAGCTTGTGATATTATGAGTTGAGGGGAACTAAGTCAAACATATGTTGATGGGAAACCACAGAAAAAGAAGTATTGAATTCAATGTTCCTTTGAAATGTGGAGTTTGGGCTTTTAGAAGGAAGTTTCTCTGCAGTCCTGCAAGGTTTATGAGTGATCCCTTTTCTCATGGGCAGGAACATTTGCCTCACCCCAATTCCCTGGGCTCAAACCAGCTCTGACTCCGATAGACGTCCTTTCTGAGCACATGACTAGAAATTTATTCCCTCTCTCAGCGGCTCCAACCGACTGCCATAAGATTCCATGTAAACATAGTCACGCTATTAGTAAAAAGCATGCAAGAAGTTCATCTTTGCAGTCAGAGGGTCTTTTCAGTGCAAGATTGGAATGGCAGCAAAGCAGTCTAGAAGCCCTCCAAGATTTCAATGTTTTTGTTTCTATTTGTTACAATCAATGTTTCTTTCCATAGCTTCCCATAGCAGCCACTCCACAGAAAAAGAAATATAATAAATTGTATATTCCCCCCCAACACCTGCTCCTGTTTCAAGTTTTTCAGTACATTGAATGATCAGTTTTGAAAGTTACCTTTGCAACTTGGGTCTCGACACTGTTGTGAGGCGTAGCACCAGTTTTTCCCTTCTGCAAGAGAGAAATAGCTTTCATTACCTTAATAACATCATTCCTAACATGACTAACAATGGAGAAGAGCTATCATTTTCAAACAACAACATTTTAAAAGGATATATTTATTGATTTAGAATGGTCTAGGTCTCTAGCCACGCTATCAATCCTCCTAGCAGGATTTAATGCTAAAATTCACGCTATGTAGTTGACAATGGAATTGCATAGATTAACCAAGGAAACATGAAACTCATACAAAACACACAATGTAAATTAAAATGGAAAATAAAACTGTAGGGGAAGAACAGTAAAAATCAAAAAGAGCACATTGCAAAATGCATGACAAAAAAGCAATAAAATGAATAATAAAACAATGGGGGGAAAACAGCAATAAAAGGAAAAAAATAGCCATTTCAAAATGCATTGTTGTTGCAATATGGAATGTACCTGGCTAAGGTTCTAGGCTAATGTTTCTCAACCTTGGTAACTTTAAGATGGGTGGACTTCAACTCCCAGAATTCCCCAGCCAGCACGGGTTGCTAAGGTTGAGAAACACTGTTTTAAGTGACCTGCCAGCCATGCTCTTTTCCAGAATAGTACATGCCACCCTGCCTTCCCTTCTTCCCTCCCCTCCCCTCAACGTTCAGCATTGCAATGTCTGCTGCACATAGAAAAGGGGAGGGGCTTTGTCTGCACATGTGAGCACCCCCCCCCTCTTGATGAATGCCCATGCACACAGCACTCAATCCTTTGCAAGCTGTTTTTTTTTTTTTAGGCCACCTTCTTTTCTTTTTCATACTTCTGCAAAATTCCCAAAGTTTATTGATCAGTTCTTTTGGGCAAAGGCTGTTGTGTGGGGGCTACCTTCTGTGGCGCTCACGGGGCATATCTCAGAGAAAGAGGGGAACCCTTGCTGAGATTTCCTCTGCTGTTACTACAGGAGCTAAGGAACTGCTTCTCTAAAGAAGGGACTGGCAACTTGCAAAGTTGAAAGAAGTTGAGAAGAGGACGACCAGCAGCCAGGTGGAGGGACTCAGTTACAGTGGCGATGGGGGCGCCATTGGAAGACCTGAAGGACCAGGCTGGGGACGGATCATCCTGGAGAAAATCTTTCTATGTGATTGCTAGGAATCAACAATAACTTGATGATACATAATCTATCAATCAATCAATCAAACTGCAAGGTTTTCTGCTCTGTGTTATTACAGGAAGCTAAGAAACCGTTTCTTTAAGTACATAATTAGCAAATTGTTGTTTGTTGTTTATTTGTTTAGTTGCTTCCGACTCTTCGTGACTTCATGGACCAGCCCACACCAGAGCTTCCTGTCGGTCGTCAACACCCCCAGCTCCCCCAGGGACGAGTCCGTCACTTCTAGAATGTCATCCATCCACCTTGCCCTTGGTCGGCCCCTCTTCCTTTTGCCCTCCACTCTCCCCAGCATCAGCATCTTCTCCAGGGTGTCCTGTCTTCTCATTATGTGGCCAAAGTATTTCAGTTTTGCCTTTAATATCATTCCCTCAAGTGAGCAGTCTGGCTTTATTTCCTGGAGGATGGACTGGTTTGATCTTCTTGCAGTCCAAGGCACTCTCAGAATTTTCCTCCAACACCACAGTTCCAAAGCATCGATCTTCCTTTGCTCAGCCTTCCTTATGGTCCAGCTCTCGCAGCCATATGTTACTATAGCAAATTGCAAAGTTCAAATAAATACTAGTGACTTTTAACCATAATCATGGCAGTGGGGGAGGGGATTTTGCTTAGTAAGAGTATGTTTTTTTTTAATCCATTCAATTGTGTCCAATTCTCAGAGACCGCCTGGACAAGTCCCTGCAGTTTTCTTGGCAAGGTTTTTCAGAAGTGGTTTGCCATTGCCTCCTTCCTGGGGCTGAGAGAGAGTGACCGGCCCAAGGTCACCCAGCTGGCTTTGTGCCTAAGGCGGGACTCGAACTCACGGTCTCCTGGTTTCTAGCCTGCTGCCTTAACCATGACACCAAACTGGCTTTCACATTCATATGTAAAAATATATTTGCAAATATATAAACCAGGAAGGAACCAGGAAAGGTAGATCAAATGTTTGAGTTTTGGGGAACATTACCTGGGGTTGGTTACAGTAACTGACAATACCAGTTGGCAGCACCCGGCCCACCCTCTTCGCAAAAAGCTAAGCAGGTGTGACCTGGATGGGAGACCACCAGAAAATACTTGGGAAATTCCAAAACATCTTAGGAGCAGGCAACGAGAAATTCCTTCCTTTCTGTTGCAGGGAAAATTGCATGGATACACCCATGAAGTCCTCATTGAGCGGAACACGACTTGAGGGAGACTTCAGCCTTACCTAGACACGGAGGAAGAAAACTGCCACTGATTTAGTCATTTTTTTAAAGCTGAAACTTTGAATTTGGCCTAGCAATAAGAACAGATACAAGCCCCCCTCATGGTAGGGAGGGGATCGAGGCTCACTGGGTGACCTTGGACAGCCCCTGGCTTCAGTTCACCGCTGATTTGTGGCTGTGTGTGGTGTGATCTCAGCTGCTAGAGTTGTTATATGCTTCAGCATATCATGTGAATCCATCTGAGTGGTTTAATTCAATTAACCACTGGTTAGCTCTCTTGTATGAGCAAAAACACTCTGGTGCAGACTCCCTTCTCTCCCAAGGCTTAAATTGTTCAAATGTCCATTTGGGGGGGGAAAGTCCACACATCTTCAATTTGCCAAGTTCGGTTATTCAATTATTGTGTATGTTTCAGTTCTTGTATCCTTACACACTCCAGTTATCTCCTGGCACATATTCTCACAGCTTGTCAATCAGGTTAAAATGATGGAGAGAGAAATTCACTTTGAGGAAAGGTGAGAAGGAAAAAGGTGCAAAAAATCCTAGATGCCCCTCCTAAAAAACACACTTTTCTTCTTTGACTGGGAATGGTCCTTTGGGGTGTGCACCCATGTGTGCATATTCAGTGAGTTCTTGAACTGTCCCCCTCTGCCTTTGAAAATTCACTGGAGAGCAATAAAGCCAGAAAGCAAAACCCACCGACTTTCCGTCAGCAGAAATTCTTGATCTCCACTCCCCTCCTGGAGCCTTTTTCCTGCCGACTCAGCATTCAGGCTGGAGGCAGGTGCACATTGAAGGTGAACGGAAGGAGTTTTTTTTTCCAAAGCTCGCAAAATTCGAAGAGGTTGAGGCTGGTGTCTGCCTGCTGCGGGCAGCAAGTTTTAGTGTCTGCCTGGTGGGGGTTGGGAGAGGTTGAAAATATCGACAAGGACAACTTTGATCTTCCCCTATTCCAGTGTTTCTCAACCTTGGCCACCGGAAGATGTGTGGACTTCAACTCCCAGAATTCCCCAGCCAGCATGGCTGGGTGGGGAATTCTGGGAGTTGAAGTCCACACATCTTCCGGTGGCCAAGGCTGAGAAACACTGCCCTATGCCCTGCTTGCTGATGGCTCTTCACCTCTAAAAACTAAAGTTTCCGAATCTACTCAGCTCATAGATTGCCATTTTTAAAAGATGTCCATTTAGATTAGTGGAGCATCACGTCAAAGGGGTTGAATTGGAAAGAGGGTCTGTTCAAGACAGTTTGCTGCTTGGGGCAAAGACAGAAGGGAGAATTGTCTTCGCTCCCAGGCCTTTCCATACGGAGACCGATTATTCCAATACTGGGGATGAGGCAGCATTGTTCTTGACAAATCAAGCAACCTTGGTGGGCTGAAGGCAATCACAACCCCACAACCCAGTTCTATCCTTTTAGATTTTGTGCCACCTTTCAGCATCTCCCACTGGAAGCAGCTGTCCCTAATGAGGACAGAGACCCTGCATGTTTGTTCTATTTCCTATCCATGAAAATGGCGACTTGGCATCTTTGCTATGGAAACCAACCCCTTTTATTTGTTTAAATCAGTGCTTTCAAATTTGGCAACTTTAAGATGGGTGGACTTCAATTCCCAGAATTCCCCAGCCAGCATCCTTTAAGATATTCCCCATGCTGGCTGGGGGAATTCTGGGAGTTGAAGTCCACACATCTTCAAGTTGCCAAGTTCGTAAAATACTGATTTAAAAGAAAAAGAGGGAGCAGTAAGTGAACAGTTAACATTTAGGAATCCTGGTTCTGATACCCAGTTGGGAAGACTTGAAGATGGAAAGGAAGAGCAAGAGAAAAAACTTGAAACATGAAGCTTTCAGGAATAGATGAGCACAGCCACCTTTCACAATCCAAGCTGTGCCTTTTCAAGATTTTCCCATTCCTCCAGTCTCTTGAAAGGTTTTATAACTGTTCTTAAAACTTTTAATAAAAAATATTTTTTTAAAAAGAAGTTTTTATAATTTTTTTTCAAATAATTTTTTTTTCCAGGCTGAGAGTTTATTTTATTAACATACAAATCACACTGTTAAAATACAACACAATCAGCATAAATGCCCCGTTTTTAACAAACTAAGCATGGCCAGATTTTGTTCAGATTCAGCACTTCAAGCTGCTGTTGCTATAGCATAGAATTTAGAATTTAGTCACTTTTCTGAAAATGTCTGGATTTTAGGAAATACGCTTTCTCAAGGGTCAACCTGAATGTTGACTAAGGGGGTGATTAGTTTCAACCTCAAAAAATAATTAGTGGGACCATTCAAAGGTACACAGGTGACTGATTGTAATCGGAGCATATATGTACATACACACATTTATTTATTTATTCAGTTTATATAGCCGCCCATCTCAGACCAGTGGCTCTTTATCTTTTTCTTAATAAGAATGATATTGAGTTTAAAACAAAGATAAAAAACCTACAAAAACACAAGAAGTACAAAAACAACCCTAAAAGAGTGAGAAACACAAGAAAAAGAATTTTAAAGATGACATAAAGAAGTGACTTCCAACTTTCAACAACAAGAATACACAGCACTTTCCATAATCTACCTCTTACTCTAGATCAAACGAAGTTTACATTATTTCTATCAGTCATTCCATTAGTACACATGAAAATCACTAAGTACAATTGCTCCTACCCCTTACATTAAAAAAAATGTGTGTGTGTGTGTGTGTATAGTGTTAGGTGTGTGTGTGTATAGTTATATATATATATATATATATATATATATATATCCCTATACATATACCAGCTTCCCTCCCCCAATTATTATTTAATTATTTCCTCCCTAACACTATTCTATACATTTCTATCCACTATAATAAAAATCAAATTGTAAAAACATATACATTGCCTACTTCTATAATTAACCGTACTACAACAATCTTAACCCTGTTAAACCTAAAACCAAACAATTATTATTATACCTTATAGATACTTTAGAAATCTTAAAAATCACACTAATCTTAAAAGACCAGTCAATCTTCATCCAAATCATTAAAAAGAAATGAAATCATAGAAACCTCACTGTCAATCCAATTAAACATTCTGAAAGTTTTTTACCCCTCTTCAAAATATACCAAGACATTTACATATCTCCATTTTACACACAAGGGATTTTTCATACAGAAATGAAACAGTCCAACTGCCCAGACCAGTGACTCTTTAGCCACCACTACCATCAAGGGCAGATGTGTAGGCAAGCCAGGATGGGTTTGTTTGTGTGTCAAAAATGTCAAGCAACGGTATGATTGAAATCCTGCTTCTTTTTTATGAAAGTTGCACATGGGATTCACATAAAAAAGAGTGTGGCTTTGATTGCATGGTCACCACCACCATCTTGACTCTTTTGAGCCCCCACCCACACCCCCAGCTCCTGCAATGCCATTGTACCTGCTGTTTTTCTCAGAAGGCACAAGGAAATGAGTATTTGGGAGCAGTTAGGGGAGGGTAAGTGTTTTGATTGATTGATTGATTAATTGATCAATTGATTGATTTTCTGGCTATTAGCTTATTTGATAGCAGTGTTTCTTAAAGTGTGGTCCTAGGACCCCTGGGCATCCCCCAATACCCTCTCAGGAGTCCTCAAAATCAAAAAATCTCACTGCACGAGATGGGCAGTGAAGAAATATGATAAACAAAATAAACAAATAAAATGATTTGCCAGCCTATGTTGAAAAACAATACAATATTAAAATCCGATCAAACAATCATGAGAAGTGGTAGCAGCAGTGATGTGTCACTTTTAATTTTTAATATGGTAAGTAGCCATAAATATACCCCATACAAACAAAAGCTCTTTTGGGGTCCTCCATAAAGTTGAAATGAGAGCCAGTTTGGGATCCTGGTGAAGGCATCAGGCTAGAAACCAGGAGACCGTGAGTTCTAGTCCTGCCTTGGACACAAAGCCAGCTGGGGGACCTTGGGCCAGTCACTTTCTCTTGGCCCTCGGAAGGAGGCAATGGCAAACCACTTCTGAAAAACCTTGCCAAGAAAATTGCAGTAACTTGTCCAGGCAGTCTCCAAGAATCAGATATGACTGAACAGTTGAAAAAAAAAGTTTAAAAGTGGAAAGGGGTCCTGAGAGCAAAACGTTTAAGAAACACTGCTGTATAGCAACGGTAACACTGGTGCTTAGCAAGGCAAACCAACCCCAAGACTGTTGATAGCAAAAAAGATGCAATGGATTCCCACCTGCAAACTGCTGTTTTGGTTTGGGACTATCTGCTCTTTGTTGTCTTTAACAGCAACAATGCAAGGAAACTGCTCGGCCTTCCCCATTCCCACCCCCAAGTGGTGTGCGTCCCTGCCAACAAACTCACTTGAACATGGTAACAATGGGACATGGAGTGGAGTCTTGGGACGTGCGGGCTGGGGCTGGACCGCTGTGCAAACAGGATGGGGGATGCTTCCAGGGAGCCAGGCCAGATCCACAGGACCCTTTGGCCCCCGGCCATGAGCTGAGATGGATTGAAAAAGGGGCAAGGCCATTTCACCATGTTAGTTGGAAAGGCTGCGGACAACCTCCTGCTTACGTTGAATAACACGGGTTGAGGAACAGCCGTAGGGAAAAGCTTTGTTCTTTTATTGCCCTTGAGAGCATCTAATCATAGTAGTGCAATTAAACCAGGACTGTCCACGGGGGAAAAGCAAAGATGCCAGCTGCAAATGTGCAGTTGAAGCCTGCGCCCCTTTTTGAAGTGTGCCGTGCATATAAAGGGGGGGGGGGCTTTTCATCACATAAGCACAGCCACCATCTCGACTTTTTGGACCCCCTCCCACGGACACCCCCCCCCCATTCCAAAATGCCCACTGGTCCACAAAGCTTGTGGATTCCTGCTTTAGGCGTTGGTACCGGTTGCTTTATTTCGTTTTTAACGTGATCACTGCCTCCAAGCCTTTTCCACAAATGATGGACTTGCGTTACAGAAGGCGGATTCGAACTCAGTGTTAGGAAAAACATCCTTGGAGTAAGAGCGGGTCCATAGTAGAACCAAGGCCCCAGAGACCCCTTTGCTGGATGTGTTCAAGTAGAGCCTGGACAGCCATATTAGTGGGAGGGGTTTTAATTTGAATTCCTGCACAGAGCAGGGGTTGACTAAATAGCCTCTTGGGATCCTTTTCAGCTGTAAGGTAGGACTCATCTGCATGTTCTGCTAATCATGGCAGGAAAACACCCCACTAACCCTTTTTTTCAGAGGACACGTGTGTCTGCATGCTGCTCCCTGTCACAAGTAGTGCCAGTGGCAGCAAAGGCTAGATTTCTGCATTATGAGCCTACCTCTTCCCACTTCCCAAGCTGGTGGTCAAAGTCCCGACTTTTGGCACCAAGCTCCAGAAATCCTATGTGCAGGAATTCCTTTATACAGTGTTTCTCAGCCTTGGCAGTTTGAAGATGTGTGGACTTCAACTCCCAGAATTCCCTAGCCAGCAAGCTGGCTAGGGAATTCTGGGAGTTGAAGTCCACACATCTTCAAGCTGCCAAGGTTGAGAAACACTGCTTTACTGTGCAGGTAGTCCTCACTTAAAGACCACAATTGGGACCAGAATTTCAGTTGCTAAGCAAAGTGGTCATTAAGCGAATCTGACCCAATTTATGACCTTTTTTGTGGCAGTCGTTAAGCAAATCACCATGGTTGTTAAGCAAACTATGTGGTCATTAAACAAATCACGCAGTTCCCCATTGATTTTGCTTGCCAGAAGCTGGCCAGGAAGGTTGAAAATGGTGATCACGTGACCACGGGACGCTGCGACAGTCGTAAGTGTGGGGACAGGCCATATGTTGTTTTTTCAGCACTGTTGTAAGTCTGAACCACCACTAAACAAATGGCTGTTAAGTGAGGACTACCTTATATGTTTTGGATCTTGTATCCTTACAAGCTCAAGTTATCTTTTTCCTAGTTTCCTCCCCAGGGAAGCTGTCCTTTGAGCCTTTTCACTGCCTTTTTCTGCACTTTCCCCCAGTTTGATTACAATTGGTGTTTGGCAATAAGGATTTCTGAATGGCCCATGACCATGTGGCACATCAAATATTTATATAACAGCGGAGATTTTCATTTGGGATTTTTTCTGCCAAAGCCATCAGGCAACATCTTATCCCCAAGAATATCCTGGGGACTCTAGTGAGCCCCCCACACACACACACACTTTCCTTCCTCCTATTAACCTTGAGGGAGCAAGGGCGAGCTACAAGCCCTGAACTGCAGTTATGATCCCTTCCCTCCCACCCACCCCCCCAAGCCATTTCCTAGAATAATTCTTCCTTCCTAGGTTCCTTCTTAAGAATACAATGCAGGGACGCATGTTATTTAAATTAGGCACAAAGCCCACGTGTGTTTCAGTCAGGGGTTTGGCATAGGGTTAGGGGAGGAAAAAGGTCATTTATAGAACACTTCAGGGAAAAAAACGGAAGCTTCCGTTTTTAAGTGCTTAATAATACAAGTTGCACTTACAGTAGCATAATGCTTGAGATTTCCAGCCAGGATCTCCTTCTACGCTACATTAGCTGCTCTACAGGATGGCTGTGTGCTTATCTGGTTATTGGTTTAACCTGGTTTAAAGTGGAGGAACTGGTTTAAACGGGTTTAAATTGGTGGGGTTTGTTTAAACTGACTAGATTCATATTAAGACACAAATTAAGTAGTTTCACTCTGCATGCTGCCATCAAACGAAACAAAGGAAAATTAAAACATGGCTCTAAGCAAAGTTTAGAAGAAACTACATTGCACATGTTGGGCAATCATTAGTCTTTAACCTGGTTAAATGTGTAAACTTAGTTCTTCTAAGGCAGTGTTTCTCAACCTTAGCAACTTTAAGATGTGTGGACTTCAACTCTCAGAATTCCCCAGCCAGCATGGGGGAAAAATAGCAAAGCACTTTGCAAAATTTAGAAAAAAAGGTGAATTTTAACCAATAAGGTTTTGATCTATGTTTTGGTTTAACAATTGCTTGGCCCAAAATGACTAATTTAGGATTCTATTTGTTCTATTATGTCTGTTGGTTTTAGTAATCTTCTATGCACCACCCAGAATCACTGCTGAGAGCTGGAGGACTGAATACATTGTTTAAATAAATAAAATTTACATAAATAAGGAAGGGAAGAGAACAGGTAAGGCGGCGGGTCAATATCCAGAAGATCATTGCAATATCTTTGGAGAAGCCATGGGTCATCACCAGAGATAGGTTGAGATGGTGGGCATTTACTCGTACAAAGGATTGGACATGACTAACTATGGTTTCAAAATATGATGTGAGATGCACTTGCTTTTCAATGAAAAGTGAAAGATTTTCAGTTTCTCTGCTCCTGTGTCTGTCTAATAGTTTCTCTCCACAAGGTCCACAGGACTTTGAGATCAGACTAAGTCAGTGTTTTTCAAACTTGGCAACTTTAAGATGGGTGGACTTCAACTCCCAGAATTCTCAGCCAGCATGCCAAGGTTGAAAAATCACTGGACTAAGCTGTGATCTTTCCCAGGTTAGCTCCCCCCTGGCCCCCCACCCCATTTCGCATTTATGACTGCCACAGTGTCCCGTGGTCACGTGGTGGCCATTTTTTACATTCCTGGATGGCTTCTGGCAAACAGAAACAATGGGGAACCACATGATTTGCTTAACAACCATGTGGTTCGCTTAACACCTGCAATGATTCACTTAACGACCACCACAAAAAGGTCATAAAATCAGGTCATATTCACTTAATGACCGCTTCACTTAGCAACTTAAATTCCGGTCCCAATTATGTTCGTTATGTGGGGATTACCTGTAGGAAAAAGAGGCCTTGCATTTGATTATATGGGACCTAAAATCAAACAGCTGCACTTCTGGAGGTATGACGTGGGGATCTGGAGAGAACATTAGTCTGCCCCCAAGTCCCCGCATTGCTCAGTTCCAACAGGGAGACCCAAATGTGTTTCTTATTCCTTTACATTCCCTTGGTTTCTCCCGTCTGGATGATTTCCAACAGCTGTGCCGCAAACCCCTGGCTGCTGCTTAGAGAGTGAAAAATACCAAATGTACACATGCTGGATGTGGGAAGCTTTGTACTCCTCAACGGGGCGTCTTTAACAAACAAAAGAAGCTTCAGGAAAGGTGGAGCCGGGGGCCCTCTGTTTACAGCGACCTGCTAAGGCAACCAATCTTGCCGTCCATTTTTACTAAACTTTTCTAAATTTCTACTAAACTGCAAAGCCTCGGCATGGCTGGGCTGAACTTGGCTGCCCAGCTTGCAAGGTCTTGGTACTGACTGGGCTTCGGCTTGTTTTGGGCAGCCAATTTAGTGAGTGTGAAAGTTTCCAGAGGGATTTCGTATGAATGCAAATCAGGTTAAAAGTGTGTGCCTGTATTCGATCAAGCTTCGCACATTCTATCAGTTCACACTTTGCACACAGACATTTGATTTTTCTCTCATTGGCTAGCCATTTCAAAAGCAGCCACAGATTTAGGGGCTTGGAAGGAACCACAAGGATCATCTAGTCCAACCCTCTGCAATGTGCAGGAAAACCAATTAAACCATCCATGAGAAGGGGTTGTCCAGCTTCTTAATAACCTCCAGAGACGAGAATCCCAGTCCTCCATAGTTAGACTGTTCCACTCTTGGACAGATCTTACCGTCAGAAAGTTTTTCCTTATATATCAATGAAATCTAGATAGATGCAGATTATACCCATTATTTCTGCCCTGGGTCGTGCCTTAGAAAAGAATTCTTGGCCATCTTCTCTGTAGCTTCCCTTTTTGTATGCTGATGTCAGGTGTCCCCTAAGCCTTCTTTTCTCCAGACAGAACATTGTAAGTTCCTTCAGCCTGTCCTCAAGTCCTCTGATCATCTTTGTAGTCCTCCTCCGAACTTTCTCCAGCCTGATATCTTCAAAGGTAGACTGTCCCTGATCACAGAGGCTCAAAATAGCCTTGACCTATGGTTCCTATCACACTGATAGTCCTGACACCTACACATTGGTCAAAGTGGGTTTTTGAAAGCCATCCAAAAAGTGTTACACCTTGTGGTCAGCAGGTTCACACCCTGATCATGCATGATGTGGTGGAGTTTTGATCCATGGCATTCCTGACCTGAATGGGCTAAAAATTACTTCCACTGCTTCTTTTCTCCCGCTCTTCCCCTGAAGTTATTTTATTATTGTGGCAAAGGTTTTGCCTTTTTACATGAAATATTATATTTATAATATTTATATATTATATTATATTATATTATATTTTTATATTGTATTTTATATTGGTGATTTGTTTTTATGTTTATCGGATTTTAATGTTTATTGTTATGGTATGAATTTTATTGTAAACCGCCTAGAGTCCCTCTTTTGGGGGAGATGGGCGGTAACAAAATCTGAATAATAAATAAATAAATAAATAAATAAATAAGAATTCGTTATGAGTTTCCATTTTTGTGAAATGGCTGTGAATGATGGAGCATTTGAAATGCCTCATGTACAGGAATGATGCTCACGTGTTGAACTCTGCACAAGGAGAATAGACTTAAATTTCCTGAGAACCTCTGAAGACTTTTTATACCATCGTTTAATGGCCTGCATGTCAGTTTTCCATTCAAAAGCTCCAAGTTTAATCCTCAGAATCTCCAGATCCACGTGTCACACTAAACCATGGTGCAGTTTGGTTGAAAACAGATGATTACTAAGCATGCCATGGACTGCAAGAAGAATTAATCAGCCAGCCCTGGACCAGCAGAACGTAGTGGCTCTTTTAAGGAACAATCAAGAAGCAGAAAATCCTTTAGGCGTGTTATGCAAAAGAATAAAGGACAAGGGGAAAAACTTATTACCCTTGCCAAGATTGAGGGAAGTAGGAGAAGACAGATAAGAGTGGATGATGTAAAAGAAATTGCTGGACTGGCCTTGAAAGAAGAAATAGTTAATACTGGAGAGAAGTCGACATTGTGAGTTTTCGTCCACACAATCACAGACATTGACTCAACTGGAGTCAATGGATCAACAGTAGTGCCTATGAGAGGGATCTGGGTGTCCTGGTGGACCACCGCTTAAGCATGAGCCAGCTGTGAGCTAACACAGTCCTGGGCTGCATCAACAGAGGGATAGTATCGAGCTCACAGGAAGTGATGGTACCGCTCTATACCGCTCTGGTGAGGCCACAATTGGAATCCTGTGTCTAGTTCTGGTCACCACAATACAAAAAAGATGCTGAGGCCCTAGAAAGAGTGCAGAGAAGAGCTGAAAGATGACAAGGACTCTGGAGGCTAAATCCTACGAAGAATGGCTAAGGGAACTGGGTATGTTTAGCTTAACAAAGAGGGGAGACACGATAGCCAACTTCCCATACTTGAAGGGCTGCCACAGGGAAGAGGGCATCGATCTATTCTCCGTGGCACCTGAGGGTAGGACAAGAAGCCATGGGCGGAAGCTCCTCAGAGGGAGATCCAACCTGGGAACAAGGAGGAGTTTCCTGACAGTGAGAACTATTGAGCAGTGGGACAGCTTGCCTCCTGGAGTTGTGGGTGCTCCATCGCTGGAGGTTTTCAAGAAAAGATGGGACAAGCATTGGTCTGAGATGGTATGAGGACTCCTGCCTTGGGCAGGGGGTTGGGCTAGAAGACCTCCAAGGTCTCTTCCAACCCTGTGATTCTATGATTGATTCTATGATTGATTCTATGATTCTATGATTCTATGATTCTGACTACAATGGAGGGTCAGGCACAGCAGACTGCCCCAAGTCAATACTCCTAATTGTCTTGGGACTGCAATGTCCAGAATTGCCAAGGATTTTGGGCCCCAAGTCACATGCAGCATGCGCAGGGGGATAAACATACCAAGTCTTGCTTCCTGGTTCGGTTGGCGTTTCCTTCTACTTTGGACTGGCAACTTGAGGAGCAAGATTTTGCAGCAACAGCTGATAAGCTTTATTTGTTTTTTGGCTTGTTTGGTTCTCTTAATCAGAAGCCAAGACCTATTTTTAAAGGATTGGCTGACCTCCCTGTGGCTCACATGTTCTCCAAAGGCAGGCTGGAAGAAACAGAGATTGATATGGAGACTTGTTTAGAAGAATAACTCTGGTAATCTTCCATCGATTTCTCATTTTGGGGCTTCTTTATCAAGCTCTGTTTATCAACCTTGCCCTATATTTCTAGAGTCTCCTTTGCTTCCTACCAGGAGTGTCCACAGGGTGTGATCTTCATGGGCAGAGCTTCTTGATTTTTTTTTATTTTACACTGTGGCTTCCCCCCATTTGTTTTCTAACACTGCATAGGATGCCACAAGAAGGTTGCTGTTGTTTATTCGTTCAGTCGCTTCAGACCCTTCATGACTTCATGGACCAGCCCACGCCAGAGCTTCCTGTTGGTCGTCAACACCCCCAGCTCCCCCATCACCTCTAGAATGTCATCCATCCACCTTGCCCTTGGTCGGCCCCTCTTCCTTTTGCCTTCCACTCTCCCCAGCATCAGCATCTTCTCCAGGGTGTCCTGTCTTCTCATTATGTGGCCAAAGTACTTCAGTTTTGCCTTTAATATCATTCCCTCAAGTGAGCAGTCTGGCTTTATTTCCTGGAGGATGGACTGGTTTGATCTTCTTGCAGTCCAAGGCACTCTCAGGATTTTCCTCCAACACCACAGTTCCAAAGCATCTATCTTCCTTCTCTCAGCCTTCCTTACGGTCCAGCTCTCGCAGCCATATGTTACTACGGGGAACACCATTGCTTTAACTATGCAGGCCTTTGTTGTCAGTGAGATGTCTCTGCTCTTAACTACTTTATCGAGATTTGTCATTGCTCTTCTCCCAAGGATTAAGCGTCTTCTGATTTCCTGACTGCAGTCAGCATCTATTTGCCAGTGATCAATCAAGCTGGTTGCCATAATCTTGGTTTTTTTGAGGTTTAGCTGCAAGCCAGCTTTTGTACTTTCTTCTTTCACCTTCCACAAGAAGGTGGTATTTGTACAATACAGATCGGCCCCAGGCTGAGAATGAGTTCCATTCCCAAGGTCTGTCCTTAAGTCGAAGTTTTATTATTGTATAATACTATACAAGTAGTATTGCACAATAAACTTGAACCGTTGTGTGTTTAATTTGAATGTTGCTACAATAGGCTCTGTTCTTAACTATGGGTCATCCTTAACCTGGGGCATTCTTAACCTGGGGACTACTTGTACTCCTAACCTGGTTTCTGATCTGGTAAGCTGCATCAAAGCTAACCATATATAAGAGAAACCCAGCTTTATATGGTTTGCAAATGCAGCTACTAAATTTTAACTGACCAGGATAATGCTTGTTCAGGCTTTTCCAGAAATCTCTAGCCACTGCTGGACAGAGAATCCCAGGGTGAAATGTTGGTTTCATCTAATCAGGACTCTTATGCGCAGTTTTCAGCTTTCCATGGTCCTGAGCAAGGACATCCCATAGGGTTGTGAGGAAAGTGTTTTTTCAGCAAACCAGAGTTTACGACAATCTTTTTATGTCAGCTGCTCCTTCGGGGATTTCGAGCGTGCCCTCAGCTCCTCCCTAGCCAGCAGCAAGATTGTGATGCCCTCTGCAGACACCATTGTACTTTGCCTTCCTTTATACAGGCAGGTGGCCCATTTCCCTCACCCCTGACTTGGATGGTTGGCTTCCTCCAACAGTGTCATTGCTGTCCTCTGTACCTGCTAAGATTTGGTGGCATCTGACAGCAAAGTGAGACGGTCACTTTTCTGAGAGGCCTCAAGGGGAGAGGAGTTGAGCACCTCAGGGAATCCCAACAGGCCCAAATCTGGGAATCAGGGGGGAACAAGCAGACCCTGGCCAGCCAGCCACGGTTGTGTCAAGGCCAGAGGATGCCAAACGATCTGGGGACCCAAGCTCTTCTCAGTCCCAGCTCAGCCCTTTGCTGGAAACACCTGCTTATTCACTGAAAGAGCACAAAGAAGAACTCAAGGTTGTGCTTGACACAGCAGAGGGGGAAGTTGGAGGGAGGGACAAGTCCCCACTCACTCATTAGCTCAAATTACTGGACTCAGTGTGCAAACACCATGAGAAAAATAGTAGATGACCTTCGCACCGGCAACCTGGGTGTATAGGTTCCAACGCTCCAAAGGTCCTTCAGCCCTTTTTAGGCTGAATCAACCTCACTTCCCCCTGAGGGCCACCAAATGTTCTCGACTAGACCTCCAAGGCCCCTGCAAGGTAGGCCAGGGACAATGGGAACTGTAGTCTATCATCTTTCTCCTCTGCAAGGTCAGATTGGGAAGAAGTTTGATTTTTTTATAACTAGATGGGCACTGGAGTCAGTGGTCAACCCACACTCCTGCTGTTCATAGGGAATGTAGAGTCTGAGAATGGGCGGAGTGCCCAGCCAGTCTCTTCAAACATCAGCACTGGGGATGGGGTGGGGGGAGTATATGCCACAGTTATCAGCACCTGGACTGAGTGAGGAGGAAGACCTGGGTTCAGAGGTCACAGATGATTTCAGCTGAAGGCTTCCAGATGCATGATCAAAATCTTGTCTGGAGCATTCATGGGCCAGTCACTTCCTGCTCAACCAACCTCACAGGGTTATTATGAAGGAAAAAGTAGTGGATGTTGCATTCATAGATTTGGGGAGTTATCCCTAAGAATTTGGGGTCTCCCAAGAGTCATTGGGAGTTGGGTGGCATGCAAGTTTGTATTGTTGTCGTTGTTGTTATTATTATTACAGTATATACAGAACAGTGTGAAATCACAGCTGCCAGTGCTTTAGCAGGTGTTGGCCTCCATTCGCATCAAATTCTTCCCAAGAACCTGGGATGTCACAATGCATAGTGTATGTGCGGATCCAAGCAGAGTGGCCTTTTGTAATTGACAGATGGACGTTTTGGCAATGTGCAGATTTTCTAAGTGCCATCCAAGGTTTTTTGGGGCATCCAGTGTGCCAATAAGCACTGGGACCACCACGGCCGGTTTATGCCATAATCTTTCCACTTCGGTTTTCAGATCTTGATATTTTGTGATCTTCTCCCATTCTTTGTGTCCTATCTTGGAGTGAAGAACCATGCTGAGACAGTAGCTTGTGTCTTCAGTGTTTCTTGTTCTACTCAACTAGACAGAATCCTGCTAACTGAAAGGCCATGGGAAAACCCTCACAGATTAAACCCAGAAATCAAGGCAGGTCTGCTCTGAGTTTTTGATTATGATGATGGGGAACCACATTGCCAAAGAGCTGGGAGATGAAAATCTCCCAAAAAAATATAAAATGAAGGCCAGTTCTGGGAGATATTCCTGAGAAATTACACAGTCTCAGGCAAAGAGACAAGAATATGTGCTTTGAAGAAAAGCTGAGAGGCTCGGATGAGTTCTGGGCCAAAATTTCTCCTGTATTTTTAGCCGCTGTTCTAACTCCGTTTGATAAATGGAAATTGACTTCCAAGATTTCCTGAGAGACAGGAGGTATTCAGTGTAATTCTCAAGGGTGAATTGCACTAATTTAGGATCAAGATAGCCATGGGTGTGTGCAGATGGCTTTCAATGAATCACTATCTCTTGACCAGAGTGTGGCTGTCCTGGGGTCTCCCACATTTCATAACCATGTAAGGTCCTGATATTCATGCTTTGCTTGGAGCTTAAGAGCAATTTTCAGTCTTTTTAAACAAGATAATATATTCAGTTCTTCACAATCAGCTAATGATATACTCAAAAACCATGGCTTCTCTAAACCCATGGTTTACTCATGTGTATTACTCTTTTATCCTTTTTTTTTTCTTATTTCCCTTTTTGTTTGTTTCTTGAGCATGTCTAATAAAAATATAATTTAAAAAAGAAAAGAGATCATGGAGGATCTCTTCCCAAAGAAGCTTTTCCAGATTGGCTTGAAAGGGATGGAAAGAAAATGACATCAACTAATATTTATCCCCTGTGCCACTTCCAAGAAAAAGGTCAACTCCAAAACACCGACAAGAGAGGACAGAGTAGAAAAACAGAAGCCACTTTCTCAGGAGGGAGAAAACTTTGGAGAAACTAAAGGACAGATTTTGACACTTCATTCACCAAAAGCCGGGAGGACTCATCTGGAGAATCTAAATAGCAGGAGCTTTGGAGCAGGTTAAAAAGAAAATCATAGTCCTCTGTTAAGGTATGGAATTTGCAACAGTGAGCGGGCACAGTTTTAAAAGAGGGTTCAACAAATCCATGGAGGAAAGGCCGTTAATAGTGGCAGCGAGGGAGGATAGCTGGATATTACCACCTTGTTATCTTTAAAATGTGTGGACTTCAACTCCCAGAATTCCCCAACCACCATCCTTTAAGATGTGCAGATTTCACCTCCCAGAATTCCCCAACCACCATCCTTTAAGATGTGCGGGCTTCAACTCCCAGAATTCCCCAACCACCATCCTTTAAGATGTGCAGATTTCACCTCCCAGAATTCCCCAACCACCATCCTTTAAGATGTGCGGACTTCACCTCCCAGAATTCCCCAACCACCATCCTTTAAGATGTGTGGACTTCAACTCCCAGAATTCCCCAACCACCATCCTTTAAGATGTGCAGATTTCACCTCCCAGAATTCCCCAACCACCATCCTTTAAGATGTGCGGGCTTCAACTCCCAGAATTCCCCAACCACCATCCTTTAAGATGTGCAGATTTCACCTCCCAGAATTCCCCAACCACCATCCTTTAAGATGTGCGGACTTCACCTCCCAGAATTCCCCAACCACCATCCTTTAAGATGTGTGGACTTCAACTCCCAGAATTCCCCAACCACCATCCTTTAAGATGTGTGGACTTCAACTCCCAGAATTCCCCAACCACCATCCTTTAAGATGTGTGGACTTCAACTCCCAGAATTCCCCAACCACCATCCTTTAAGATGTGTGGACTTCAACTCCCAGAATTCCCCAACCACCATCCTTTAAGATGTGTGGACTTCAACTCCCAGAATTCCCCAACCACCATCCTTTAAGGTCTGCTGGCTGGGGAATTCTGGGAGTTGAAGCCCACACATCTTAAAGTTGCCAAGGTTGAGAAAGACTGCTTTAAGCCCCAGCTGCCCCCGCCCCCAAGGGGGATCCTTGGGAACAAAATGCTGCACTAGGGATAACTTTGGCCTAACCCAACACTATTCCTATGTAACACTGCTTGCTTTTGCCACTCTCTCAAATCTTTTTATCTGAACATTGTTTTTTCTGGCTCCAAAGCGGAAGCTTTCTGATCTCCCAGTTTATGAACCTGTCCTAAGTTGTTAACTGGCTTTTAATAATCTTTCCTTTTTTGTGTTCACTGGTTAATGTTTGTTTAGATCTCTGGTATCTGAATGACAAGGTTCATTTGCCAGTGTTTTTACAGCCTGCAGAAAGCCTATAAGGCCCAAGGAAAACTTGTTGTTTTTCTCTTCTCTCCTGTTAGTTTGGAAGCCTGGTGAGATTCTAGATAAATCTTTCACATTCACTGGAAAAGTGACTTGGTTTAATACCAACTGAAGAATCACTCTTACATTTCTTTGAGAAACGCCAGGAACGGAATCAGCACCAATGAAGTACGAGATGACATCTTATTGTTCCTTAAATTTGGTTTTCCAAGTTTTAACTGTCTTAGGGGCAAGTACAAATGATTTATACGCTTCTAGGACTTGGGCCTTCAAATGCATTGTGCAAGAGAGACTGTTGTGCATAGTTAATGTCCCACTTTCCACATTGCCCTTTTCCGTTTTTATGCTGAGATGGAAATGTTTTTGCTGTTGATTTATTTCTTGGATTTTGTCGAGCTACTTTGCAAAAAATTTAAAAAGCAAACAAGGATGCAAATAAAATAGGCAAACAAATAAAGCGACTTCTATATCTATATTGATTGGCTTCCTAGTAAGGAATTAATTAGGGTTTATCTTATGTAATATAAACCCTAAGTAAGGCACGTTCATATTAAGTTAAGGTAGAATTTAACCTGGTTCTCCTCCTCCTTCCCTTAACTTTCTCTAGTTCTGTGCCTGCCTTTTGCTTCATCCTTTTTAATTTAAACATACTCACAGATATTTAAAATATACTTTTGTGTTTCTGCCAAGTTAGTATTGACAAGATTAGTTATTTGTTCAGGAACTATTTTTCTTGATTCAAGAAAAACATTCCAAACCTCCTTTCTAATTTTCTAAACAATACTGGTATATCAAGATAAGCTTTTTAAAAAATTGACACACACTTCTCAGGAATTTAGGCTGCAAGCTCAATCCTCACTAGAGTACATTTCACACCATGAAACTTCCTTGGGAGTAAACATGGATAAAATAGCAGTGTTAAGGTTAATTTATGCACCCTGCATATGGCCAGTCCATGGATGCAGTAGGAATTAACGTGCAGTCCTAAAACACAGGTGAAGGAATCCGAACACAGTAAAATATACTTCTGAATGAATAAGATTGATTTTAAGATTGATGTTAAACTGAATGTATTCATTTCAGAGCTGGCCAGCAAGTGGGGAACATTTTCTGACAGCTCAGCCCAACTTTCATTCAGTGTCGATGGGTGGATGGGAGAAACAGTTACTTATTTTATTCATAAATGAAATTTGGGGGAAACTGTCGTGTGATGTATAGGAAGCAAATTAAAAAGACTTTCCTGACTTTTATACCGACCTCTCCAGCTGTGCTCAAACCCATTGGCTCAGACCTTGTTTATCTGTCCCCTCAAAGCTGCAGTTACAGCTGGGGGTCCCAATTTTATAATGCAAACTCAAATCAGAGGTGGGGGGCAGACGGTCAATCGGTGGGATCGTGCATCTCCACCCATTTTCTGTAGCATTCATTTGATGGCTGAGCACATGGAAATCAGCCAGCCCTGATTTGATTTCAAGCAACAGAAGAAGCTGGTTTTCTGTCAGGTCAGGTGATTTCCCCATCTAGCTCATCTGCTCCAGAAAAGAGTTTTCTCTCTCCCCCTACCCATCTTGGATGCTTTTATCCCAGCAACTGAACTTGCCACTTCCTGCTGTAAAATTGAAGTCTGTCCCACACCACTTTTCTTTCTAAAAGGGTTGTTTAGATCTAGGTTGATGCTTCCATCAAGAAATAATTGTTGCTGGTTTGGGGAAATACTTGGGAGGAAATATCAAGGGCAACCTTCAGCCGCTTATTGCAAACTGTCTTGTGTGTGCGTGTATTTAATTATTATTTTAGAGACTGTGACGCAACGCGCATTGTTACAGCATTGCGTGGTTACAGCTACTGCGGGAATCTAGTTCAGGGAAGATCAGCTGGGCTGAAGGCAGAGCCAAGGCTCCCACAGCCATGCCTTTGCCAGCAGACGAGCAGATGCCACCGGACGCGGGCACGGAGGAGAAACGCGCCACATCGAAAGCGCTCAATCAGCATCTGCGCAACCCGTTTAAAATAAACGACGCCCCCCTCATCGCACCCCCGTTAGCCACACGGTGTAGCCGCCAACCTTTCTGCCGAGTTTCGGGGCCCTTCGTAAAGGCAGATTTGCAAAAGAAATGAATTTAGCCTCCTGGAGGGAAAACCGGAGGAAGACTCACCTTTGGCGGCTGCGGCTGCGGCTGCGAAACATAAGGCGAGGAGCGCGAAGGCGCGGAGACCCCCCATGGCTGCTCGCGCGGCAGATGGGCTGGGAAGATGCCGCATTGCTCGTCCGCACTTTCCAACCTGTTCCACAGTTTTTATACCGGAGGGAAGCGTTCCCTCATCACCCCTCCTGGCCATAAATAGGGAGGCGGGAACTCCTCCTCTTCTTAATTCCTCCGGCTATCAAGTATGATAACCGTCTGGTCCACTTTCAGATTTCTGCATTTCCTCCACACCCCTTAATCCGCCGCGGTCTGGAGCAAAAATCTCCGTTGGTCTCGAAGTTGCCGGCCTCCTGCCTTGAGCAGCCGACCAGTCACTTATTAGTTAAGTAAAACTTTTCCTTCGCCTTCTGCTTCTTCACCTGGAGTTTCATTGACTGATAAAGGATTCTCTGCTGAAGTCCCTGTCTTGTGTAGTTTGGACCCGTTTTTATCGATTTTTGTTATAGCCAGAGGCGTGTGTGTGCATGCATGAAAAAAAATTATATAGAGAGTGTGTGTCTGTGTGTCTGTGTGTCTGTGTGTCTGTGTGTCTGTATCTGGCTGTGTGTGTGTGTGTATATATATAGAGACAGAGAGAGAGAGAGACAGAGAGAGAGAGAGAGAGACAGAGGGAGAGAGAGACAGAGAGAGAGAGACAGAGAGAGAGACAGAGAGAGAGAGACAGAGAGAGAGAGAGAGACAGAGAAAAAAAGTTGGAAGAGAAAAGTTGCCTTCTCACCATGTTTCAAGATTCACCACAGTGTGGTTTATGGAATGTCCTCCCAAAAAGAAAGATGGGCAACAAATGATTCTATCCTATTTAATTTAATGTATTGGATTTGTAAAGCTACCCAAGTTAAGTGACTCTGGGCAGAGTACAATATTAAAAATAAATAACAAGAAACCATGATCAAAGCATGATGCAACACAGAAGGCTTGGCTTACCCCCACAGTAATGAGTTATTGTTAAGCAGCTGAATAATGGGAAACCAAGTTATTCCCTCTTTTCAGCAGGACATTGCAAATAGTTACAAACAGCCAGGTCCGACTGGTTGAGGATATGTGTATAAGAGCCAAGTTTTTCCTCTCTGTTGAGGGTCTGCAGCATTTCCACTGACTAGATCAGAAATTAGAGGCTGACACCACTGGAGACAGCCCCCAGCATTCCTGATTACTGATGATCCATGTCGACTAGGCTGATATGAATTGGAAGAATAGGTGGTGGATTCACACGTGGACAGGATGCCCTGGGATTTTCTGAGTCTAAAGTCTTGCTGTTCTGCATCAAAAATAAGACTCCATCAGAATTTGGGAATTTCCAAACTGGAAGGATGAAATAAAGACAGTTTTTGGTGGTTTTTAAAAATTGTTATTATTAAACCACAATGCTTGGAGTCTAAAACACTTCTTCACAAAAGAGTTTCCCCTTTGTATCTCTGCATGAATGACTGTTCTAGGCTAGGATCCTTCTTTCCCATCAGCCTCTGATAGGGGGACTTGTAATTTTATTGCATCTCTGTTCTTTTTAAAGGGTTTGTTTGGATCAATAGAGGATTCCAAAAGCAGAGGAACAGATGTCGCAGTCGTCTGAATTGAATCAAGTCAAGTCAAGTCAAGTCAAGTCAAGTCAAGTCAAGTCAAGTCAAGTCAAGTCAAGTCAAGTCTTGATTATGGTCACAGACCAGCATGGCAGTCGTCTGCTTTTGGAATCCTCTAATGATCCATATACCATTCTGCAATGCGCAACTCTGTTTTATATCCATTTATTTGGAAATCCATGGTCTTCCTCGGTGATTCTTCCAATGCACAGTGGAAACAGGCTTATCCCTTTCCCCGCCAGTCAGGGAGTCTACCCATTGTGCACCTGTATGAGTAGGTGGACTTTGCTCCTCCCAGGAAGTGCTGGATCTGTGCACTGCTGCCTCCAGTGGCAAGATGTTGAACAGCAGGTTGCAGCCTTCTCCAGATGTTCTCTGGTCCTGGGATTCCCTCTGCTCCACTAGGCTGGCCTTCCATAGAAGTCTTCCTACTTCCGTTTATACTTGAATAATAGCTGGTAATGAAGGTCTGGGCCAGCATCCGTTGGTTGACCTTGGATCCTGACATTCAGCTTCCTTTTTGGCTCTGATTTAGTCTTTGTTTAGACCCTGTGGATTGATGGTGCTTCATCTTCCGGGAAACTGTCATCCTTAGTTCTGGATGGGGTGGCACTGCCCCAGACAGACACAGTGCATAATCTGGGGGTTCTCCTGGACTCACGACTCCTGCTCAAAGAGCAGGTGACAGTCGTGGCCAGGAGGGCCTTTGCGCAACTTCAGGTTGTGCGCCAGTTACGCCAGTTCCTGGAGCCCTCCGAACAGTCACTCACGCCCTGGTTATCTCCCATATAGACTACTGCAATGTGCTCTACATGGGGCTACCCTTGAAGAGTATCCGGAAGCTTCAGCTGGTCCAGAATGCAGCCGCGCGGGCTATTTTTGGTGCCCCTAGGTCGGCACATATAACACCGTTGCTGCACAAGCTGCACTGGGTGCCAGTTTGCTTCCAGGTCCAATTCAAGGTGTTGGTTATTACCTTTAAAGCCCTACATGGCATGGGGCCAGGCTACCTGAGGGACCATCTCATCCCCATTACATCAGCCCGCCCCACCCGATCATCCAGAGAGGGCATGTTGTGGACCCCGTCCATAAGAGAATTTCATCTGGTGGGGTCCAGGAAATGGGCCTTCTCTGTGGGGGCCCCCGCTCTCTGGAATACCTTGCCCCTGGAGGTGAGGCAGGCCCCTCCACTCATGACTTCCGGAAGGCCCTGAAGACCTGGTTCGGGCATCTCACCTGGGGCAGGAAAGTGAATAACCATTCTTTGGGGTGGCTCGCACCCTAGAGTCCCTCCCACCAGCCTGGATTTTATATCTTTCTTGGATTTTATTTATTTATTGTATTTTATGATAACTGTTTTATGTGATTTTAATGTTTATGTTTTGTGCTGGATTTTATTGTAAACCGCCCAGAGTCCCTCTTTTGGGGAGATGGGCGGTGGCTAAATTTGAGCAATAAATAAATAAATAAATAAACCTCAGCAACTTTAAGAGATGTAGACTTCGACTCCCAGAATTCCCCCAGCCAGCATGCTGGCTGGGGGAATTCTGGGAGTTGAAGTCCACACCTCTTAAAGTTGCTGAGGTTGAGAAACACTGGTTTAGATTAATGGTGGTCCCTTCCATTTTGGTTCTGTTCTGGACATTCTATATCCCTATATCTTTTCTAGTTTAGTTTTGCTGCTTTTATGTTATTGCTGCTTTTAAGAAGAAAAAAGCCTCTTCCCATTTCCCTTATTTTATTTTTAGGTTTTGTGTTTAATTAACTAAATACAAAAAATAAAGAAAAAGAATGCAGAAAATTATAAAACAAAAAAAAAAGTTTTAAAAAGAAGCAAAAACATATCGGACATATATTTAACAGACATACATACATCAATAAATGGAAGCCATGATTTGTTACAGTCATCCACAGCTAATCTATATATTAATCAATTCTGCAGACCACTGAATAGTTGGAGCCATATTTGTCTTTCCAGTGCTGAACAGTAAGTCTCTTAGCTGTAATCTGATTTCTTTGTCCAGATCTCAACTCCCATACAAGATGAATCTCAGAAGAATATAAACATCTGAAAATATTAAGTTATGGAGTTAATGGGTATATGTAATTTCTTCTTCCCCAAATATTTCAGTAAAACATTAATGTCCCTGCATCTCCAACAACATAAATGCAATGAGGTCATTCCTAAAATATTTTTTCTTGATGCAAAAGACACAATCTAAGCCATCCACTGAAATTTTTTGCATTTTTATCCTAGCATCTCTTTTTTTTAATTCGGTGAGTAAAACATGCAAACCAAAAGACAGCAAAAAGAAAAAGAAGGGAAAAATTCTATTCCATTTTCCATTTTGAGAAAAAGAAAAAGAAAAGAAAAAGAAACAAAAAAAAAAGATTTAAATCAACATTATAAAAAGGATATTTTGGTAGCCCCTTCTTTCTCTCCCCGCCTTTCCCCCCCCAGCCACTAATTGCTACTTGAATATTTTTGTGGTTTACTGTGGACATTATTACTGTACCTACTCACAGATAAGCCGAGAATTTTAGGTGCCAAAATACAACCCAAAAATTGGGTTCAGCTTATCCACAGATGGGATCATCTATGAGTATATATGGTCATATTTTTTTAAAGTACCTGTATAAACTTGCAGATAAGTTCATCCACGGATAAGCTGACCGTCAAATTTTTAACCAAAATACCATGAAAAATGCACCACCCCATAGATAACTCAATTATGAACACTCAATTAAAATTGAACTTGGCATTTTGGTCAACTTCAGCAAAGGATCGTTACCTTGTCGTGGTGCTGGAGCTTGAGCACCTCAATGATGCCATGAGCTAAACCGTGAAGGGCCACCCAAGACGGGAAGGTCATGACAGAGAGGTCAGACTAAATGCGATCCCTGGGGAAGGTAATGGCAACCCACCCCAGTATTCTTGCCCTGAAAACTAAATGGATCAGTACAACCAGAGATATGTCGGTATACCATCGGAAGATGAGACCCCCAGGTCGGAAGATGGTCAAAATGCTACTGGGGAGGAACAGAGGATGAGTTCAACTAGCCCCAGACGTGATGACGCAGCTAGCTCAAAGCCGAAAGGACGGCTAGCAGCCGACGGTGCTGGTGGTGAACGGCGAATCCGATGTTCTAAGGATCAACACACCATTGGAACCTGGAATGTAAGATCTATGAGCCAGGGCAAATTGGATGTGGTTATTGGTGAGATGTCAAGATTAAAGATAGACATTTTGGGCGTCAGTGAACTGAAATGGACTGGAATGGGCCACTTCACATCAAATGACCACCAGATCTACTACTGTGGACAAGAGGACCACAGAAGAAATGGAGTAGCCTTCATAATTAATAGTCAAGTGGCTAAAGCAGTGCTTGGATACAACCCAAAAAATGACAGAATGATCTCAATTCGAATTCAGGGCAAGCCATCTAACATCACAGTGATCCAAATATACGCCCCAACCACAAATGCTGAAGAAGCTGAAGTAGAGCAGTTCTATGAGGATCTGCAGCACCTACTGGACAACACGCCTAAAAGAGATGTTATTTTCATCACAGGAGACTGGAATGCTAAGGTGGGCAGTCAAATGACACCTCGAATTACAGGTAAGTATGGCCTGGGAGAACAAAATGAAGCAGGACATAGGCTGATAGAATTTTGCCAAGACAACTCACTCTGCATAACAAACACTCTCTTCCAACAACCTAAGAGACGGCTTTATACATGGACTTCACCAGATGGACAACACCGAAATCAGATTGATTACATCCTTTGCAGCCAAAGGTGGCGGACATCTGTACAGTCGGTAAAAACAAGGCCTGGAGCTGACTGTAGTTCAGATCACGAACTTCTTCTTGCACAATTTAGGATCAGACTAAAGAGATTAGGGAAGACCCACAGATCAGCTAGATATGAGCTCACTAATATTCCTAAGGAATATGCAGTGGAGGTGAAGAATAGATTTAAGGGACTGGACTTAGTAGATAGGGTCCCGGAAGAACTCTGGACAGAAGTTGGCAGCATTGTTCAGGAGGCGGCAACAAAATACATCCCAAAGAAAGAGAAAACCAAGAAGGCAAAATGGCTGTCTGCTGAGACACTAGAAGTAGCCCAAGAAAGAAGGAAAGCAAAAGGCAACAGTGATAGGGGGAGATATGCCCAATTAAATGCAAAATTCCAGAGGCTAGCCAGAAGAGATAAGGAATTATTTTTAAACAAGCAATGCGCGGAAGTGGAAGAAGACAATAGAATAGGAAGGACAAGAGACCTCTTCCAGAAAATTAGAAACATCGGAGGTAAATTCCAGGCAAAAATGGGTATGATCCAAAACAAAGATGGCAAGGACCTAACAGAAGAAGAAGAGATCAAGAAAAGGTGGCAAGAATATACAGAAGACCTGTATAGGAAGGATAACAATATCAGGGATAGCTTTGACGGTGTGGTCAGTGAGCTAGAGCCAGACATCCTGAAGAGTGAGGTTGAATGGGCCTTAAGAAGCATTGCTAATAACAAGGCAACAGGAGATGACGGCATCCCAGCTGAACTGTTCCAAATCTTGCAAGATGATGCTGTCAAGGTAATGCATGCTATATGCCAGCAAATTTGGAAAACACAAGAATGGCCATCAGACTGGAAAAAATCAACTTATATCCCCATACCAAAAAAGGGAAACACTAAAGAATGTTCAAACTATCGAACAGTGGCACTCATTTCACATGCCAGTAAGGTATCTTGTCTGCCTCCTGAAGAATCTGTATAACGACCAAGTAGCAACAGTAAGAACAGACCACGGAACAACAGACTGGTTTAAGATTGGGAAAGGAGTACGGCAGGGCTGTATACTCTCACCCTACCTATTCAACTTGTATGCAGAACACATCATGCGACAAGCTGGCCTTGAGGAATCCAAGGCTGGAGTTAAAATCTCTGGAAGAAACATTAACAATCTCAGATATGCAGATGATACCACTTTGATGGCTGAAAGTGAAGAGGAACTGAGGAGCCTTATAATGAAGGTGAAAGAAGAAAGTGCAAAAGCTGGCTTGCAGCTAAACCTCAAAAAAACCAAGATTATGGCAACCAGCTTGATTGATAACTGGCAAATAGAGGGAGAAAATGTAGAAGCAGTGAAAGACTTTGTATTCCTAGGTGCGAAGATTCCTGCAGATGCTGACTGCAGTCAGGAAATCAGAAGACGCTTAATCCTTGGGAGAAGAGCAATGACAAATCTCGATAAAATAGTTAAGAGCAGAGACATCACACTGACAACAAAGGCCCGCATAGTTAAAGCAATGGTGTTCCCCGTAGTAACATATGGCTGCGAGAGCTGGACCATAAGGAAGGCTGAGAGAAGGAAGATTGATGCTTTTGAACTGTGGTGTTGGAGGAAAATTCTGAGAGTGCCTTGGACTGCAAGAAGATCAAACCAGTCCATCCTCCAGGAAATAAAGCCAGACTGCTCACTTGAGGGAACAATATTAAAGGCAAAACTGAAATACTTTGGCCACATAATGAGAAGACAGGACATCCTGGAGAAGGTGCTGATGCTAGGGAGAGTGGAGGGCAAAAGGAAGAGGGGCCAACCAAGGGCAAGGTGGATGGATGATATTCTAGAGGTGACGGACTCGTCCCTGGGGGAGCTGGGGGTGCTGACGACCGACAGGAAGCTCTGGCGTGGGCTGGTCCATGAAGTCACGAAGAGTCGGAAGCGACTAAACAAATAAACAACAAATTTTGGTCAAAATTTTGAGCGTTGGCTTATCTGTGGGTGGGCTTATCCACGATTATATATGGCACTCGTTTCTATTTGGATTATTTGAATTATTATTATTATTATTTAAAACAGCTTCTCCTTTTCTTCAAAAACCACATTCTAAGTGTCTTGGCTTGCCTTACGGTGTGATGTGTTATATATGAAGTTGATTCTTGTTCTTTGAGGATTCCGTATTTGCAAATTCGCCTACTTGCTAAAATTTATTGTAACCTCAGAAGTCAATACTTGAGGCATTTTCATGATCATTCATGGACAGGCAAAGTGGCAAAAAATTTGAGTCACCCGACGTGCATGTTCCCAGCTGAGGTTTAGGTCTTTGCTAATTCAGTGTTGGTGGCTGTATAGAATGTAACTGCTGCAAAGAATGAGAACTGACTGTTTAAGGCAGGGTTTCTCAGCCAGGCTTCCGTGGCACCCTCAGGTTCCATGGGAGGTCCCTAGGGGTTCCCTGGGAGATCACGATTTATTTAAAAAATTATTTCAAATTTGGGCCACTTCGCATTAAAGGGGTAAGTTTCATTCTTTATTTTATTTTAAGAACACTGTTAGTGCATCTATAGAGGCCTACCCATGAAACGGATATCATAATTTTGCAACTTCCGGCCTATATTTGAGCCTGAACGTGCAGGGGTTCCCCGAGGCCTGAAAGATATTTCAAGGGTTCCTCCAGCGTCAAAAGGTTGGAAAAGGCTGGTACAAGGGAACCATTCCTGTCTGAATTTGATTAACCTTCTCCTGTGAATATCTACTGTCAGTTTCTCCATTAGTCTCCAGTTTTAGTCTCCTGATCCTTGATGACCCGGCTTCTCTTTTTCAATATTATGCCATGTTGATTCTTGCTGCTGTCAGCATGTATCTTACGATGCTTGCACTTATATTCTCTAGGATCATACCTAATACAAATATTTGTGGTTTTAATTTGAATTTATTTTCAGAATTTTCAGAATGTTTTCATGTACTTCTTCCAAGGACTTTTGAGGGTTCTTTTGCAAACCCACCACATCCCCTTGTTTTATTCATAGCCATCTTGGGTTTTGGAAAAGGACAGGTCTTCCTCTATACAGGTAGTCCTTGACTTACAACCATTCGCCTAGTGACCGTTCAAAGTTACAACAGCACTGAAAAAAGTGACTTACAACCGGTTCTCGTGCTTAAGACCATTGCAGCGTCCCTGCGGTCACATGACCAAATTTGGGCACTTGGCAACTGGATGTGTTTACAATGGTTGCAACATCCCAGGGTCACATGATCGCCATTTGAGACATTCCCAGCTGGCTTCTGACAAGCAAAATCAGTGGGGGAAACTGGATTAATGACCATGTGATTTGCTTAACGACTGTGGCAAAAAGGTCATAAAATTGGGTGCAGCCATGTGATGCCTCACTTAATGACTGCATTGCTTAGAGACTGAAGTTCTGGTCCCGCTGTGGTTGTAAGTCGAGGACTACCTGTAGGGTCATCCTTCTTGTTCCTCTCCCCAGTGTGAAGCTCAAAGATTCATAAAGACAGAATATTAATGAAGGCATGCGTTTTAATATAAAGAGGGGGCAATTGTTATGGAAATTTATATTTCTATCACTTCTCTCTGTTAACTTTTGGTTTTATTTTTTATTTGGTTTCTCTTTGTACTTTTCTTATGGTTTGGTGTTTTTGATTGCTGTGAGATGGGTGGCTATTCAAATCGAATAAATGAATAAATGAATAAATGAATGAATGAATGAATGAATGAATAAATAAATAAATAAATAAATACATATTGTGACTTGCATGGCACTATAGCTTTAAGGAGATAAGCCTCTTCTCCTTTCCCTTGTTTTATTCATAGCCATTTGGGGTTTCAGAGAAGGACAGGTGCTCCCCCGTATGGCCATCCTCCTTGCTCCTCTCCCCTTGAACGTCCCTCCCGGCTTTTCCACTGTTCTTCCAACGCATCCTCGGCAGGACTGGATCTTTTCCCACCACGGCAGAGATGAAGTCTCTCCGATGGAGCTGACCCAAGGCTGACCTCTACCTGGCCACAAGCATACATTGTTTGAAAGCCTTCCTGTTTACGCTCCTCAAGACCTTTGTTAAGTGCCTCTATCTCAATGGATACCATGGATTTCTTTCTATGTCTAGCCCACTTCTTACTTGTGGTTAATGGCTTAACCTCTTGACCGCTAAATCTCATCAGGATGTTTCGTCTGCCATTGCTCTACAAGGTTCTCTCCATTGTCTGTATTGTCCTATTGATTTAAAGTTGCCCTAAGTACAAGGAACGTATAAATCTCGGGATCCGTATGCTGTAGGACAGGGAGTGTAGCAAGGTAAAGAGAGAAAAATCTGTGCTACTCTTCTCCCAATTCTGGAATTTAAATTAAAGTATCACTGCCTGTCTGCAGATTTTCTTTTTAACAGTACTGGAGGTTCCATTAAGACCTTCCTATTATATGGGTCAGAAGAAGACTTAATAGGTAAAGGTAAAGGTTTCCCTTGACATTAAGTCCAGTCGTGTCCGACTCTAGGGGGCAGTGCTCATCTCCGTTTCAAAGCCGAAGAGCCGGCATTTGTCCGAAGACACTTCCGTGGTCATGTGGCTGGCATGACTAAACGGAACGCTGTTACCTGTCCGCCGAAGTGGTACCTATTAATCTACTCACATTTGCATGTTTTCGAACTGCTAGGTTGGCAGGAGCTGGGACTAGCAACGGGAGCTCACCCCGTCATGAGGATTCGAACCGCCGACCTTCCGATCGGCAAGCTCAGCAGCTCAGCGGTTTAACCCGCAGCGCCACCGCATCCCCTTGAAGACTTAATAGCCCCAGCAAAATTCTGCTCCTTTTGTGGCCACTTAATTAAAGGGAAGAGAGATCTTTTTTCCCCTCTTGCAGTGAACAAGAAATGCGTTTTGCAAGAATTCCAGGCAGTTTGGGGCAGATCAAGAAAATTGAGGCGGAGAGGTGTTTGTGTTTAAAACTCAAGATAATCCTGGGGGTTGAGTTTGACTCCAGAAAAGATAAAAGGTAACTAAGGAATTTGGGGATCTGTGATTTTGGGGATCTGTGAAACGAACAGGGCACCCCAGGAGAAAGGAATTCTCAGATGCTTCATGTGCACCCACTTGGGGTGGTCTCTTTTCTAATATTCAAGGAAATGGAATAAGGTTTCTTTCTGGGGGAGGAGGTGCTTCGAGTCAGCGTTGACTCCTGGCAACTGCCTGGACTAGTCCCTGCAGTTTTCCTGGCCAGATGGAACCTGGGAGATGGACAGATAGCTCCCTTGTGACCCACTACTCCTGTGTGAAAGAAAAAGAAGGGCCCCACACGGTGGCTAGCATTCAAGGTTTGGGAAACAGAAGCAGAAGCTGGAAGGTGTCACCAGGATGCCGGTGGTAGCAAGTTTAAAGGAATCTAACTAGAAATCGATTGAGAAGAAGCACAACGGGCTCCAGGACAGGTTTAAGACTAGCTCCTTTTATCCACAATGCCCCCCAAAGTCAAGTGAGGAATGGAATTTCCTTCAAAGGACATCTTAGAGCAGTGTTTGTCAAGCTCAGCAACTTTAAGCTGTGTGGACTTCAACTCCCAGAATTCCCCAGCCAGCATGGCTGGGGAATTCTGGGAGTTGAAGTCCACACAGCTTAAAGTTGCTGAGCTTGACAAACACTTAGACTCTTGGGGACCACCACCCTATGGCCCTGAATGTCCTCAACCCTTCGTTTCTATAGCTGAAGCCTCAGTTGAAAGTACAAGTTCCCTGGAAACGCTAACCCTGTGAGGTCTAACAGTCTCAAGCAAACTTGGCATTGATTTGTCTCTAGTGCCCCATTCTGTAAGCCCACTCCCAAGAACCTGGGGTATTGTAAATGGGCATCGCCCCTGGAGTCCTGTTGATTTAACTGCCCTCTTTAGGAATTTTCTCTCAGTCGGGAGCAACCCAATAGAATTCATGATCAGAGTCTTTCAATCTTCTGAGCAACAGAAGCCAGTTATTAAGGATAATTATGCCCCATGATATCAGTAACTCAGAAAGGCAAATTGGCCAGATGCAGATGGGGGCGCAGAGGGCACATCTGATGCCGGTGGTAGCAAGTTTAAAGGAATCTAACTAGAAATCGATTGAGAAGAAGCACAACGGGCTCCAGGACAGGTTTAAGACTAGCTCCTTTTATCCACAATGCCCCCCAAAGTCAAGTGAGGAATGGAATTTCCTTCAAAGGACATCTTAGAGCAGTGTTTGTCAAGCTCAGCAACTTTAAGCTGTGTGGACTTCAACTCCCAGAATTCCCCAGCCAGCTGGCTGGGGAATTCTGGGAGTTGAAGTCCACACAGCTTAAAGTTGCTGAGCTTGACAAACACTTAGACTCTTGGGGACCACCACCCTATGGCCCTGAATGTCCTCAACCCTTCGTTTCTATAGCTGAAGCCTCAGTTGAAAGTACAAGTTCCCTGGAAACGCTAACCCTGTGAGGTCTAACAGTCTCAAGCAAACTTGGCATTGATTTGTCTCTAGTGCCCCATTCTGTAAGCCCACTCCCAAGAACCTGGGGTATTGTAAATGGGCATCGCCCCTGGAGTCCTGTTGATTTAACTGCCCTCTTTAGGAATTTTCTCTCAGTCGGGAGCAACCCAATAGAATTCATGATCAGAGTCTTTCAATCTTCTGAGCAACAGAAGCCAGTTATTAAGGATAATTATGCCCCATGATATCAGTAACTCAGAAAGGCAAATTGGCCAGATGCAGATGGGGGCGCAGAGGGCACATCTGAGCGCAGAAAAGTGAACTTGGACAAGATTTTGATTATCCCTTTGATATTATTGGTACAAAATACAGAGGTGCGGGCAAGAAAAAGGGGAAGACTAATGCCATGGATTGCTTAAGAACTACAGGTAGTCCTCACTTAACAACCACAACTGGGACTGGAATTTTGGTCGCTAAGCAAAGCAGTCATTAAGTGAATCCAACCTGATGGTACCACCTTTTTTGTGGTGGTCATTATGCAAATCACACAGGCATTAAGCAAGCCACATAGGTGTTAAGCGAATCACACAGTTCCCCATTGATTTTGCTTGCCAGAAGCTGGCCAGGAAGGTCGAAAATGGCAATCATGTGACCGTGGGATGCTGTGATGGTCATAAATGCGAACTGGTTGCCAAGTGCCCAAATTGTGATCACGCAGCTTAAAGTGGCCACAGTTGAGAAACACTGCTTCACTGACTGTCCTGTAGGAGGACGAGCTGTCCCTTGACTTCTTGATCCTCTATGAGCACTTCTTATTCTACTGTCACCCCTTCAGCTTTCCCAAATTTGCTTTTCCCTTCCTCTGTGGTACATGCACATGAAACTGGAATTTCTAATAACCAGTCTGCACCACATCCTGTTTCTGATTCACTCATGTCTTCTACTGGACCTTTTCTCAGCGGCATGTCTTTCTTCTAAGCCCCTCTTCTTTTGCAAAATCTCTTGCGAAATTTAATATCTCATGGTTGCTTGCATAGCCAGCCAGATGTTTAGACTGGGTTTGGCATCTTTGTCCACCTATTGAGTCCTTCCCAAGGACCTGGGATAGGCAGATGTTGTATCGTCGCAGGATGTAAGCTGTTCCCAGTAAAGCTGCCTTTTGCAATTGACTGATGATGATTTTGTCAATGCCCATGGTGTTCAAGGGGTGCTCCAGATTGTAATGACAACAGTAAAAGAATAGGGAGGGGCTTGTCTGAGAGGTTTTGCCATGTTACTTTCTTGGCCCAGGCTCAGGCCCCTCTTATCTGACCGTTGCCTTCATAATGTCTCTTCCTCCTGTCCTTCAAGGCCATTCCCTCCTCCCTCCACATCAGGACCCCAAATGATAGTTCACCCCTTGAACTCAGCTGAAATGATGGGACCTTGAATGATGGGACTGACTTAAGCCAAGTGGCATCTAGGCCCCCAAAGGCAGGACTGGCTCTGAGTAAGTCATTGTCTTCCACCCTCCCCCTGCTGCAGCTCACCTCCAAGCTAATCTCGTAGCATTTTATGTCAAGTGCTCATCCTGCCATGTCACCATATAAATGATGGAGCCATTCTGGCTAAAGGGAGCTGAGTTCATCATGCCCCCTCTGTAGATTCTGGAGTTCTGGATGATTATTACTCCCAAGCTTCTATATAGACCAGGCCCTGCAAGAATGGATTTGCAGGTTTAGTTGGGCACTACAAATAGCAAAAAATACAGCTAAAATGATTGGCTCCCAAACTGCAGATGTGTCAGCCCAGAGGAAAAAAATGGTTTTACAGAATAGGTGAGCTTTTGATCAGATCTTGGCAGGGCAAGGGGATTTCTGTGCTGAATTGGGCTACAGTGCTGAATCTGTATTCAGGTAGTCCTCGACTTATGACCACAACTGGGACCGGAACTCCCATCAGTAAGCAAGGCGGTCGTTAAGTGAGTGAGGCCCAATTTAACAAACTTTAGCCATGGTCATTAAGCGAATCACATGGTTGTTGAGTGAATCCAGCTTCCCCCACTGACTTTGCTTGTCAGAAGCCCCCCAGGAAGGTCGCAAATGGCAATTGCATGACCCTGGGATGCTGCAACCATTGCAAATATGTGCCAGTTGCCAAGTGCCTGAATTTTGATCACATAACTGCAGGGATGCTGCAACGGTCACGCAAGGACTGGTAGCAAGTCACTTTTTCCAGTGCCGTTATAACTTTGAAAAGTTGCTAAATGAATGGTCATAAGTCGAGGACTCCCTGTACATGCTAATCAAGAAGAAATTCATTCAATGCTTGCAAAGGTTTAAAAAGGTGCTGCAAAGCAAACTGAAGCAGACTGCCGGATTTTGTGGGGAATATTTTCTTTGCCAGGAAGTTGGGGATGAGATATTGAACATGGACCTCTTTCAGTTTTCATTTTTAGTTCATTCTTTCAGCTTCCTTCTTATTGTATTCTCTGTAATAAAGTAAGCTTTTAAATATGAGGACAGAATCGTTATTCCTCTGCAATACTTTTTTTTAGATTTTTTAATCCTGCCTTTATTATTTTTATAACTCAAGGCGGGGAACATACCAAATGCTCCTTCCTCCTCCTATTTTCCCCACAACAACAACCCTGTGAGGTGAGTTGGGCTGAGAGAGAGGGACTGGCCCAAGGTCACCCAGCCGGCTTCTATGCCTAAGGCGGGACTAGAACTCTCCTAACACGCCTGATTGGCTCTTGAGCTGAGAGAGAGGGACAGGCCCAAGGTCACCCAGCCGGCTTCTATGCCCAAGGCGGGACTAGAACTCTCCTACCACGCCTGATTGGCTCTTGGGCTGAGAGAGAGGGACAGGCCCAAGGTCACGCAGCCGGCTTTCGTGACTAAGGCAGGACTAGAACTCACAGCCTCCTGGTTTCTAGCCCATTGCCTTAATCACTAGACCAAAGTGGCTCTGCAATAGTCGGATTGTGGACAATATTCACAATGTGAAGCACAAAGATTCATAAACATAGAATATTAATGAAGGCATACAATTTAATCTAAGGAGGGGGCAACTGTTATGGAAATTTTATATTTCTCACTTTGTTAATTTTTGGTTTAATAAGATTTTATTTTTTTATTTGATTTTTCTTTACACTTTTCTCATGGTTTGGTGTTTTTAATCACTGTGAGATGGGTGGCTATTCAAATTGAATAAATAAAGAAAGAAAGAAATATTGTGACTTGCATGGCACTATAGCTTTAAGGAGATAAGCCTCTTCTCCTTTCCCTTGTTTTATTCATAGCCATTTGGGGTTTCAGAGAAGGACAGGTGCTCCCCCGTATGGCCATCCTCCTTGCTCCTCTCCCCTTGAACGTCCCTCCCGGCTTTTCCACTGCTCTTCCAACGCGTCCTCGGCAGGACTGGCTCTTTTCCCACCACGGCAGAGATGAAGATGGAGCTGACCCAAGGCTGACCTCTACCTGGCCACAAGCATACATTGTTTGAAAGCCTTCCTGTTTACGCTCCTCAAGACCTTTGTTAAGTACCTCTATCTCAATGGATGCCATGGACTTCTTTCTATGTCTAGCCCACTTCTTAATTGTGATTAATGGCTTAACCTCTCGACCGCTAAATCTCATCAAGATGTTTCCTCCACCATTGCTTTGATGGTGTTCTCTCTGTCTTTTGTATCATCCTGTTGATTTAAAGCTGGCCTATATATAAGAAATATATAAAAACCTGTATCCATCTGATGTGGGAAGGGGGATGTAGCAAGGCAGAGAGAGAAAGATCTGTTACCCTTCTCCCAACTCCAGAATGTAAAATACTGTGAAGAATCATTGCCTTTTGCCCTGTCTGCAAATTTCCTTAGCCCTTCCTATACCCTGCTTGTTGCAGATTGCTAGCCATAACCCTACCCCGATACATATCAGAGAGATGGCCTGCTATGAGACCATTTTATCCAACCTCCTATGAGGACTATCTTGGAAACCACACTGCAATTCACCTGTGGAATTCATTACCACAAGACATTGGGGTGGCCGCTAACTTGGATGGCTTAAGAGGATTGGATGAATTTATGGAGGTCAGCTTGATCCAGGACTGTTGGTTCTTGAAGATGCTGGGTTGGGGACAGCCCACGTTCAAAGACCAGCTGCAGAGGAACAAGGGAAGCAGAAGGGAAGGTCTTCATCTTAAAGCATGCTGGCTGGAGAATTCTGGGAGTTGAAGTCCACACAGTCTAAAGTTAGTAAGGTTGAAAAACACTGCTCTAAATGCCCTGTGTAAATCTAGGGTTCTTTCTCAAGTCAGCTGCTATTTCCTAGAATCCTAGGGTTGGATGGGGTCCTTGAGGTCATCAAGTCCAATCCCTTGCTCAATGCAGGAATTTAACTGAAGGCATCCCCAACAGATGGCTGCCCAGCCACTGACTGAACGCATCCAGTGTAACAAGGGCATCAGCTGTCCAGGGCATTGGTCCTACCGTCAGATTGATCTCACTCCTTGGAAAGCGTTTCTAAGCACTCAGCTAGAATCTGCCTTCCTATAACTTAAATCCATTATTCTGCATTCTGCACTCTGGAATGAGAGAAAACAGGTCTTAACCCATATTTCTTATTCTAACTCACAGGGTCCTGACTGGGGATAAAATTAATTTTGGGACTCTTTGGAGGTGATCAAAGTGAGAAGTGAGTAATCCCTTTGCAATTTTTCCCTGACCTCCCTCATTTAAAGGTTGTGGGAAAATGAATTCTTCTGGCTGAGCGATCTTTCAGGTTTTAGAAATGTTTATAGGGGTGGAATAGCAGGGTTGGGAAACAATTCTTGCTCTGAAAAGCTTGCAGAAGCATTGGCTCCCTCTGGAGTACTTGCTTTAAAACCAAAAAGCCTTCTCTTTCAAGATTTCCAAGTAGTGTGGCTAGCTAGAATAGGGAGATGCCTCAGTGCTTGATCATCTGCCCCTGGCATCTTCCTCTATTGCTGCTGCCCAGTACAGGTGCCTGCTTGCTTTAGCTGGGCAGCTGGGATGACCCTCATGCCTAGGGTGACCCTGCTGGGAATATATACGCTTGTCATATACTCCCGACATTCTATAAAGAAGACCAAATTAATGACAACAGGTAGAATAACTAGCCTTAGAATTGGCAATGACGATATTGAAGTGGTGGATACCTCTGCCTTTAGGATCAACCATCAATAGTCAAGGAACCAGCAGTCAAGAAACACACCACAGAGTAGCACTTGGTGGAGCAGCCATGAAGGCCTTGGAAAAGATATTCAAGTGCCGTGATGTGTCTATATGTACAAGATCCATGGACAGACTCGACCATAGTTTCAACTGGGAAACGGTGAGCATCCCAAACCAAGCCAAATCCAAAAACGCCAGGGAATTCCTGGAAGCCTGGCACTCAGACCAAGCAGCCATCAACAGACACATAGAGGGAAACAACATTTACATACCATTCAAAAGAAACGATAGAAAAGCCAAAAGACCAGGACACTCCCTTGCCAGCAATCAACACCCAGATATGCAAAGATCAACACTAGGATTAACCCCAGAGGAACCATCAAACAGCCCAATACACCCTAATCAAGGAACTATTAATCCAGTCAATCAACCCAGCAGCAAACAACAGCCCAATCAAGTAACTCCCAAGGAGAGAACAACACCCCCACCAACACAAGCAGGGCAAGCCACGGTATATAAACTGAGAGCAAGACCCACTCCCTCTTCGCACTGAAGATGTTGCCTAGTCTGGCAATGAAATGTCTGCAGGAAAACAACAAGGCTCAGAGAGCACCAAGGACACCACAGTTCAACCCTGAGCTACAAATATTTGCTTTGATTGGTACAAAGATCCAAATTGTGCAGGCCATGGTATTCCCTATGACACTCCATGGAAGGGAAAGTTGGACCTTAAAGAAGCAGGATAGGAAGAGTATTGATGCCTTTGAACTTTGATGTTGGAGAAGACTCCTGAGAATACTGTGGACAGCCAAGGAAACAAACCAGTGGATCATCGACAAATCAACCCAGAGTTCTCACTTGGCACACAAGCCCAGGCTCAAATTCTCCTTCTTGGACACATAATGTGAAGCCCCAGCTCCCTGGAGAAGGCTCTAATGCTGGGAAAGGTGGAAGGAAAGAGAAGAAGTGGGTGACCAGCAGAAGGTGGGTGGACTCAGTCACAGTGGCAATGTGGGCACCATTAGAAGAGCTGAAGGACCAGGTTGGGGACAGATCCTCCTGGAGAAGGTCTATCTATATGGTTGCTATGAGTCGAAAATGACTTGATGGCACATAATCAATCTATCAATCAATCAATCAATCAATGCTTGAAACCAAGAAAGTCATTGACAAAGCACCAAGTCCTATCTAGGGTGTCTGTGGCAATCCCATAAGACAGCACTGTGCAAGCCCCTCCTTTATGTTCCTAGGTCATGACACCATTTTGGGGTGGAGCTTGCACAGTGACATCACTGCACACTTTCAGACACTGCAAAAGGGCATCATGTTCCTTGCTTGCTGGCAAAAAACAGGCAGCCAGGCCAGCCACTTGTTTTCTGCTAGCAATTGCCAATTACTGGCCAAGAGCCTCTTGCTAGTCTGTTTTTTGCCTGCAAGGAAAAATTAAAGCACCATCTAATTTGGGGGTGGGGGCAACCTTTGCTTCAAACTTTTAAAAATTTTCTGGAAATCAGATTATGTCAATTGACTTCACTGCCTCTTGCACAGATAATACTAGCAAGGGGTCATCCGTGGGGGTGTCAGAGAAGTCAAGATGGTGCCAAGGCCTCATGATTGAAGCCCACCTTCCTTTTTTAGATAAGTTGCACACACAATGCACATAAAAAGGGCTGGGGCTTTGGCTGTGCAGAGACAGCCATCATCTTGACTTTTTTGACCCCTGCTTCTCCAGATCTTGAGGTGGCCTATTATGTACCACTCTCATTGCTGGTAATATTAATTTGGGATCTTCTACTCTATTTCATTGTGGAGCAAACCGTCGCCATTGCGTGGTCTCTCCAGTATCTGCATGATTTGGGCAACTCTGTAATTTATCCTGTTTTGAAACACCGAATGCTTGCACTTTTCGTATGGGAAGTGAAAAGGGAATTACATTTCCTTTCCTGTCTTCCCCGTAAAGTTGGATTCTGTTGATCTCGGTTTCTCTTCCAAGGAAGGATGGAAAGGGTGTATCATCCATCACAAGCAACTATCGTACATGGACAGGGGATGCACTTGTGACATTATTTTCCTGTTTGCATTTTCAGCTTTCAGTCACCAGAAACACACCACCGGGGCGGGGTGGGAGGAGTTTTTAATCATTATTTTTATTACTGCTGTGAGCCACCCAGAGCTGTGTTTTAAGCTCGGCAGCCATATACATCTTTTAACTGTAATAGATAGATGATAGATAGATAGATAGATAGATAGATAGATAGATAGATAGATAGATAGATAGATAGATAGATAGATAGATAGATAGACAGACAGACAGACAGACAGACAGACAGACAGACAGAGATGATAGATAGAGATGATAGGTAGGTAGGTAGGTAGGTAGGTAGATAGACAGAGATGATAGAGATGAGAGATAGAGATAGAGATAGAGAGAGAGAGAGAGAGAGAGAGAGAGATGATAGATAGATAGATAGATGAGAGATGAGAGAGAGAGAGATACAGATGATAGAGATGATAGATAGGTAGGTAGGTAGGTAGATAGACAGAGATGATAGGGATGATAGAGAGAGAGAGAGAGAGAGAGAGAGAGATGATAGAGATGATAGAGAGAGAGAGAGATACAGATGATAGAGATGATAGATAGATAGATAGATAGATAGATAGATAGATAGATAGATAGATAGATAGAGATAGAGCTGATAGACAGACAGACAGACTGACTGACCGACTGACGGAACAACAGATGAAGATCTGTCTCAGGCTGAGGGTTTATGGGATGGATGCCAGATGAGGCCACCTTTGGAACTTAAGTGGTGGTAGCAGGAGCTGTCCCAAATCAGGAGTCAGGGGTAGCATGTGAAGGCCAAGGGGATTTCTTGAAAGGGGATTCCATTCTATGACCTTGGTATGTAACTCCCCTCCCCATGTGCAACCTCCTCAAAGCAATCTGGATTGTGCACACAAATCCAAGCACTGCAAGACCGTGCACCAACAAGGGCTCCTGTTTCTTTTCTTTCATTCCTGCACGTGTTCGATGGAAGGTCCATGTTTATTTTCAGCCAAGTTTGATTGTCTTGATTGACTAGGAGGGAAATCTGGGCATTACACAAGAGGGGTTTTTTTGTGTGTTTTGTTTTTCCTGTTTCTCTGTTTAACCTTTTGCACATGGGATTCTCTTCCTTTGGAGCAGATCTATAAGTAACATAACTTGCTCTCTTTGAGTCGAGCTTGACTCCTGGTGACTGCCCAGACCAGGCCCTGCAGTTTTCTTGGCACCATTTTTGGTAGTGGTTTGGCCTTGCCAGCATCTTCCCAGGGCTGAGAGAGAGAAAGGCTGTCCCAAAGGTCCCCCAGTTGGCTTCGTGCCTAAGGCAGGACTAGAACTCAGGGTCTCCTGGTTTCTAGCCCTGATGCCTTTAAGCCAGTGTTTCTCAACCTCAGCCACTTTAAGAATTCCCCGGTTTGACAATCCCAGTACCAAGATCCTAACTTAGAAATTCTCCAGACAGTCCATTAGAAAGCTTAAAGAATTCTTTATTAAGGATCCGATTAACACAGGATAGTAATCAAAGCTCCAAGTGAGATTTTGGCGCCAAGAGATTCAAAGTGATCCTTTCCCTCCTCTGATCTCATCCCTCCTCCCCATCTCCCAAACAAGCTGTTTCTCAGCCCTGAGTTCCCCCCTCCCATCTCATCAGCAGCAAAGCATCCTTGGCTGAAATGCCTGAGGCAATGTGAAGCTAACATGGGTTGGTTCTCTGGGAATGCGGTGAATGTGTGAAGCCAGCTAACCCGTGTAGAAACTTCTAATGGCAGGCGAACCAAGCAAAGGGAGCCTGACACCCAGCCAGCGTGGCTGAGTCCACGCATCTTAAATTCTGGGAGTTGAAGTCCACGCATCTGAAGTCCATGGCTGGCTGGGGAATTCTGGGAGTTGAAACCCACGCATCTTGAAGTGGCTGAGGTTGAGAAACACTGCTTCAGCCACTACACCAAACTGGTTTATACTTCCATTGTTCAAGTTTAGTGCTAAGGTGACCAAGCAGTGAGCTTGCCCCATTCTGCAGGTTTATCTGGCCCTTTGCACACAAAACGTATCATTACAAATTCTGGGCACTTGAGATTATTTAGATCAGGGTTCCTCAACCAGGGTTCTGTGGCACCCTCGGGTTCTGCCAGAGGTCACTAGGGGTTCCCTGGGAGATCACCATTTATTTAAAAAATTATTTCAAATTTGGGCAATTTCACATTAAAGAAGTAAGTCTCATCCTTCATTGTTTTAAGAACACTGTTAGTGCATTTATACAGGCCTACCCATGAAAAGGATATAATAATTTTGTAACTTCTGGCCTATCTTTGAGCCTGAATGTGCAGGGGTTCCCCGAGGCCTGAAAGATATTTCACGGGTTCCTCCAGGGTCAAAAGGTTGAGAAAGGCTGATTTAGACCATCCTCAATGCAAGCTATACAATAGAATGAAAAAAAGGCCATCCAGCCTTTGCTTCAGTCTATGGATCTGTGCCTGCCCCAACCTTAACAGTTTATCCACATTATCTTGGAAAATCCATGATTTAGAGCTCTAGAAACCAGTCAGGATTGTTATTTATGCCTCATATTAAAAGAATGTTTGCACAGATTATAAGAGGACACGATGTGGCATCCAAGATAGGAGGTGGGGAGGTCCTTCCTAAAGGAAACAGAAATGCTAATCCATTACAGAAGACTGCTATCAGGTTCCAGATGGCGTATGTCCTGATATGTCAATCCAATTGTTTCATAAATTCCCAGCGAAAGGGGAAATGAACATTTCACGTGGCATCTCTACCTTAAGCTCCTGTTTTTCTTTTAGGGGTCTGGGGAAAGAAGAGAGAGAGAGAGAGGAAAAAAAAAAAGTATCTGAGTAGAAATCTTTGGGTAAAAGAGAAGCAAGCAAGATCAAGATAAAAAAGATTCATTTTTATTTATTTATCATTTTATTTATTTATCAAATTTTGTCACTGCCCAACTCCCTCAAAAGATTTATTTTCATTGCCAGGCCTTCCTCTCTATCTGAAACAGGGCTACCTGTGTCTGAACAGGCAAAGGAGGACATGGACAATTGGAAAGGAGGACAAATGGGGGGAAAGGAGGACAGACGAACTGTTTAGCTTGCTTGGCAAGCACAACAAAAATGACAGCAAAAAACTGCAAAAAAAAATGTAACTAGGCCTACATGTATGTGAAATGACTTTTTCCAGCATCAGAAAGACTGATTTTTCAATTCCAATATTTTTCTAGGTCACCATACACAAAAGTTTGAATGACTACTGCTGTGAAACAGCCCCCACCCCCACCAAAAAAACCAAGACATTGAAAAAGCCAGATAATATTTGATTTTAAGGCTATGCCTGCTGGACGAAGGATATGAGGACAAAAAGGAGGACATGTCCTCCTTTTGCCGGATGTCTGCCAACTCTAGACTGGTACAGTGTTGCCCACCTACTTCATGTCCTCCTTTGCCTGTTCAGATATAGGCAGTCCTTGTTTGGCAACTGCCTCAGACAGTGACCGTGCACAGTGACAATGGTGATTAAAAAAGTAACTTTGCAACCAATCCTCGCATTGATGACCTTTGCAGGTCTGTAAAGCCAAGGAAAGCTGAAGTCAGATCATAAGCATAGTCGCAGTTTCACTTAGTGACTGCTTTGCTTAACGACCGAGTTGCCAGTCCCAAGTGTAGTTGCTAAACGAGGACTCCCTGCATCTGGTCACCTTCTTCCAAAATGTGGTATATCTCAAGGAAGTTTGCTTTCCTTCTTACCAACATTCCCTATCCACCAGGGAAAGAACTAATAATTTTCAGATGTGGCTGTTCTTCTCCTTTGCAATTCACCCTCCCCTGAATGAACTATCCAGTTTATTAACTTTTTTTTTGTGGAGCCTTAAAAAAAGTGTCTATTTGGAGTGGCCTTGTTGGAGCAGTTTCATTCATTGTTAATATTCTTGTTTTTAACTTGGTTTTATGGTTTTATCTTTTTATGGTGAACTGCTGAGTGGCCTCAGCAAATTGCAGCTGATTATGTCGAATGAATGAATGACTGAATAAATGAATGAATAACTGGCTCTGAAGAAGGACGCTTTCCTGAGTTTTGGGAAGTGTTTGGTGTTTTTGTCAATGTTTTTGCAGCTGGTGGGCTGCCTCCCCCCATGAAGCATTAGGGCCACCAAGGAAGTGGAGCTGAACTCTCTTGGCAATGTCATGGGGTCAAAAAACCCAGGATGGTAGCCCTGACTGCACAGTTGAAGCCTTTTTCTTTTTTACATATGTCCCATGAAAAATCCCTTTCTGGCTGAAGATACAGAAATGCTTATATGTTAGTTTAATAGCCACTTGAATCAAAATAGAATATTGAATAGTATATCTGAATATCTATTCTATTAAATACACTACCTGAACTCCCAACAAACAGTCTGTTTGTGTAAGCCAGTGTTTTTCAACCTGGCTGGGGAATTCTGGGAGTTGAAGTCCACACCTCTTAAAGTTGCCGAGGTCGAAAAACATTGGTGTGAACTGACTTTTTTTTAATGAAACAATAAATCATGGGAAAATGGGCAGAAACTTGAATGTTGTGATCAGTTGCAACTAGATGACACCTCTCAAGATAGATACCCTTGTAGTGCTGTTTTTTACTCCTTCAAATATTCCCTTAGTGAAATGTTATCATTTAATATTCACTTATGCTGGCCACATGACTAAACGGAAGTGTCTTCGGACAAATGCCGGCTCTTCGGCTTTGAAACGGAGATGAGCACCGCCCCCTAGAGTCGGACACGACTGGACTTCATGTCAAGGGAAACCTTTACCTTTACCTTATCACTATTGGGATGAATACAATGATCAAATGATGAAGTTGAAACCCAGGGGTGTCCGGAGTATCTGGTCAAAAAAGTCAAGATGGTGGTTGTGGTGGTGCAACACACATTAAACACTGGTGGAATTTGGATTGCACTGCCATCTTAACTATTTTGACCACACTCTGCTGAAACTGGAACCGTTTTGTTAAGATATATTGTTGTATATTGTTAAGTTATTTTCTATCAGTCTAAGATCCTTTAGCCAAGACTTTTTGGGGTATTCTGGTTTTTTTTGTTCTGGACAATGCATCTGAGTTAGAAATATGGCCATAAGACCCAAATTCATGAAATCTTCTCTGTTGCTTCCACTTTTCCCCACAGCCATCTACGGTCTTAGGCCCATGCTATGCTCAGGGTGGGCTTGAAAAATCCCTCCCATTTTATTATTACAATCCTTTACTAATGAGCAGTGTTGTTTTTTTCCATTTTTTCCAAACTTCCTGACGTTTGCACTCTGGCAAGAATTTATGGTCTGTGGGATACAGGAATTCACTTGTGTGCATGTCTGTGTTTGGTGGAGCATCAAGACTTAGTAGAAATGCTGGAAAGAAATGTCAAATTCCCTGCCAGTCTTCCCAGGTAGACCAGACAGGAAACACGACCAGGTGAGCTAATTCTACTTCATTGCAAGGCTACCTTAACAGAATCTTGCAAGATTGAAAGTACAAATCTCCCGCCGTCTCCTTTACAGCCCGAGAAGCTAGGTGTAATGGTTGCCTGTTCTGAAACACCATCAGACTCATGAATGTGAACTCAAAGATACCTGATTTATTACAGAATAGTGTGCAGGATCACAGAGAAAGCTGAGAATGATGAAAGCGCGCCAAATGCAAACTAAAAACCCTCGGTGCAAACGAGATCCCTCCCCCCGTAGAATCTTCCCAGGCTCACAATCCCAGGTGCTCCTAACGGCTTCTGATGGTCTGTGGGAAAAGTCCTTGAGCAGAGCACATGACCCAAACACATTCCATTGAAATGAACATAGATACAGAGCTTGGCATGAGGTTTCACAGCAGCTCCCTCCCAAACAGAAACACGTGTCAGCGCCATGGCATGTGAAACGTTACGATATACACTGCACATTGAAACAGTGAACATGACACTAGGGAGGGTCCCTCCTGAGCCTCTTGCCCCACCCATTATCCAGCTGCAGGCTGTGCCCTCTCTTATCTGACCATTCCCTAGGCAGCATCTCTTTGCCCATCTCTCAAGGTCTTTCCCACATACCATTACATTCCCTTTTTGACCAAAGACATTTGGAATTTGGAAAATTTAGAAGTTAGGAAAGCAGGCAGCAGCACATAACCAAGCTCAGCTGATCTCGAAAAAGATTGGTGGGCCTTTTTAGTACTTGGATGGGGGACCACTAGGAGATCCCAGGGCTGTGGACTTAACTGGAAGGTTGAAAAAACATCCTGGAAGAAGCCATTAGCAAATCACTCCCATGTTGCTGCTAAAAAAAAAGCCACATGGATAGTCCATGGAGTCTTCCAGGATTTGAGCCTGACTTGAGAGAGACTTTGCCTCAGTTGAGAAAAGAGAAAAAAATCCATAAATCTGGATTAATAAAATAATTTGCTTTGACTTCTTTTCTGGGAGTTTTGAGTGTGTTGCAATAAGAGGGAAACATGCCATTGAGGCTGAACTATCAAGGAATCTCTGAGGATCATTAATTAGAAAATGCAGCCTTTGATTAAGAAAGCCATTGGGTCTGACTAAGCAGTAGTGTTTTTACATTTTTTTAAATTAAAAGAAGAACATTTAATATAGAAGTATTTTATTTTACCTCACAAAGGTGCAATTCTAATCTATCTCTCTTCCAATATAAGTCTGATTATGTTCAATAGTACTTATCCCAGGTTCACTTTTGGGACTGCAGCCCAGGATAATAGCAGAGGAATTTTGTGTCGAGCGTGCTTTTTACATCAACAAATATAAAATATGTTTCTGCAGAAAGCCGTGAGATGCCCTGAGATGCGACTTGCCCCTGTTGCATTTTGAGACTGGGAAAGAAATAGCAAGACACAGATAGCTATGTGCAGTTGGCTGAGTGATTCCGCTAATCTTTTCAAAAGAAAGAGAAGCTCATCAGCGACAGGTAGTCCACACTTAACTACTACAATTGGGACTGGAATTTTGGTTGCTAAGCAAAGCAGTCATTAAGCAAATCCAACCCGATCTTACAACCATTTATGTAGTGGTCATTAAGTGAATCAACATGGTTGTTAAGTGGACCATATGGTCATTAAGCAAATCATGTGGTTCCCCATTGATTTTGCTTGCCAGAAGCCAGCTGGGAAGGTTGAAAATGGTGATCGCGTAACCATGGGATGCTGTGACAGTCCTAAATGCAAACAGGTTGCCAAGTGCCCAAATTGTGGTCACGTGACTTGGGGGATGCTGTAATGGTCGTAAGTGTGAGGACCGTCATAAGTCGGTTTTTTCGGCACTGTTGTAAGTCCAAACCATCACTAAACAAATGGTTGTTAAGTGAGGACTATCTGTATTTCTCAGGAACACAATTTACCCTTAGAAGGTATGGTACACAGCTACTGAAAATGTGGCCGGAAAGATCGTTGCAGGTCTTTGGAGAAACAGTGGTCCCCTGAAAGATAAAACCTCGCGCACCCCCTTTATGTCATGTTCGCCGATGCAATGTTTGATTTACATCGTAACGTTTCGCAGGCCATGGTGCTGACGTGCGTTCCGGTTGGGAGGGAGCTGCTGGGAGACCTTGTACCAGGCTGTCTATCTGTTTTCTTGGGGATGGAATGTGTTTGGGTTATCGTTTGTGTTCAAGGTCCTTGCTAGCTAATCAAGACAAAGTATCCTTTAAGGATGATCTCGCATGGGTCAGCCACCGCCTTTATGTGCCTGAAACTTTACGAGCTTCAGTGTTACAACGATCCCATGATGATAAATTGGCAGGCCATTTCAGGTTCATCAAAACCCTGCATTTGGTGCGCCGCCAATTTTGATGGTCCTCCCTCCCTCATGTCAAAGACTATGTTGCCTCTTGCCCTGTCTGTGCCATGTCCAAACGAAAACCGGGAAAACCACAAGGTCTTCTCCAACCTGTTGCTAGCCCATCTCGTCCCTGGGCTGAGATCTCTATGGACTTTATCGTTGACCTCCCACCCAGTCAGAAGAAAACTGTCATTTGGGTGGTCAAAGACTTTTTCTCCAAACAAGCCCATTTTATTCCATGTGCCTCCCTGCCGTCTGCTCAGCAGCTGGCTCGCCTCTTTCTATGCCACATCTATTGTCTCCACGGCTGCCCCTCCCGTTTGGTGACCAACCACGGGACACAATTTACCTCCCAGTTTTGGCGGGCTTTTTAAAAACTCATTGGCACCGAACAGGCGTTGTCAATGGCGTCGCATCCAGAGACGGATGGATCTACTGAGATTCTTAACTCCACCCTGGAGCAATTTCTTCGCTCATACACCAATTACCATCAGGACAATTGGGTTGAACTTCTGCCCTTTGCAGAAGTTGCTTACAACAACGCAGTTCACCAAAGCACTGGGCAGACCCCTTTTCGGGTTGTTTTCGGTCAGGACTTTGTTCCCATTCCTGAATTACCTGAACCCCCGTCTACCTCCTGCTCAGCTTATGATTGGGCTGCACAGCTGGCTGACTCCTGGCCGATCATTCGGCAGGCTCTGGACGATGCCCAGGCTTCCTACAAATATCACGCTGACAAACGCCATTCTCCCCACCACACACTTAAGGTTGGGGATCTGGTTTACCTCTCCACAAAGTTCATCAAATCCCCTCAGCCTTCAAAGAAGCTTGCCCCTAAATTCATCGGGCCATTCCCCATTGTGGCTCTTATCAATCCTGTTACTGTCAAACTCGAATTGCCTCACAATTTAAGATGTTTTCACCCTGTTTTCCATTTCAGCTTGCTCAAGCTGGCTCACTCCTCCGCTCGCTGGCATCCCAGCCTCCTCCACCTCTGCCGATCATGATTGATGGCCAGCAACATTTTGAAATCAAAGAGGTCATCGACTCCCGCAAGCTTCGCAACTCCCTGCAGTATCTAGTTCGCTGGAAGCACTTCCCCCACTCTGAGTGGGTGCCTGCTCGACACGTCAATGCTCCTGATTTAGTTTGCCACTTTCACCTAGCTTATCCTTCCAAGCCTGCGGCTTGACTGTGCCTTTCACCATTATTAATTTTGCTTTGCTTTGCTTTCTTTTGGGTGGGCAGTATGTCATGTTCGCCGTTGCAATGTTTGATTTACATCGTAACGTTTCGCATGCCATGGTGCTGACGCGCGTTCCGGTTGGGAGGGAGCTGCTGGGAGACCTTGTACCAGGCTGTCTATCTGTTTTCTTGGGGATGGAATGTGTTTGGGTTATCATTTGTGGTCAAGGTCTTTTTCACCCGTTGATTAGCAGAACTCGTTAGGAGCACCTGGGATGAGGAATTTGAAACGGTTGTACAGGGGGAGGGCTTACGTTCGCACTGAGGGTTTTTAGTTTGTATTTGGCGCGCTTCTGCTCATTCTCAGCTTTCTTTGTACTTGCACACTATTCTTAAATAAACCAGATTGGATTCAAGCTCTCGCTTGTGAGTCTGAGTATGTTTTAGGATAGGCAACCATTACACTTTAGATAACTGCATCGAGTGAGAATTTCACCCAAATGCTTTGGAAGAGCTTCTGATGAGTCTCTTTCATGAAACTGAATGGAAACGGGGAAGGGAAAAAATGAAGGCCAGTTTCCCTGCCTGGTGCTGTGACTAATTTGGGACCTTTATTCAGCCATAACCAACGAGGTTAATAAGGGACAGCTTTCCAGGCTACCCGTCCTGGTGATTTGCAAATGTCAGGTCTTGATGCTTATCTTTCTGACAGTTAAATTTATCACCAGTGATGAATTGGATACCATTTCTCCAACCTTAATTTTTATTGCAGTTTATCGCCCAGGCTGTCAGTGGGTGCCTTCCAGAGAATTAGCCTTATCTCTGTGGATGAACTCCAGGTTTCCCCCACCCACTTCGGTTTACAGTTGGGAAGCTGAACTGGGTGATAAGGATACACAAAAGGAATGAAATGAAGCCTCTTCCGTGTGGCTGATGGCCCAAAGTGTGTCAGCTTGCACTTCTGAAGACAGCAGCCTTCTCTGAATTGGGGAAGGGTATCTCCCTCTCTTGCGCAGATTCCTGCATGGAGAATTTTTGGTGGGCGTGAGAAGTCACACAATTGCTGGATGAAAATTGCAGGGAATTCTGCACGTAGCAGAATATGCTACCTTTTTTTCTGCACAGCTGCAGAATTTTTCCCCATCGCCAGCATGGATGGCTGTGAGTTATGTGCAAAAAAGTGTGCAGCTGGGAAGTCCAGGATTCTCCAGAAGAGGCTCTGTGCTTATCTGGGTGTCTAAAAAAGGCTGTTTGGATCTATGTCAACTTTCATTCATTGACCTTCAACTGAACCCTGGCAAGACTGAGAGGCTTTGGGTTTTTAGGCCTTCTGAATCTGGGACTTCACCACCTTTGGTGCTGGGATGGGGTGGCACTGCCTCAGACAGACCCAGTGGGCAACCTGGGGGTCCTTCTGGACTCCCAACTCCTGCTATGGCAGTCGTGGCTAGGGAGGCCTTTGCACAGCTTTGTGTTGGGTGCCAGTTGCACCCGTTCCTGGACCGTGAAGCTTTGCTCACAGTCATTCACGCTCTAGTCACTTCCTGAATGAACTACTCTAATGTGCTCTACATGGGACTGCCCTTGAAGAGTATCCAGAAGCTTCAGCTGGTGCAAAATGCAGCAGCATGGGAAGTTATGCCTAGTGTGCCCCTAGGAGGACACACGTCACTTCTCTGCTCTGTGAGCTGCACTGGCTGCCAGTTTGCTTCCAGGTGCAATGCAAGGTGCTGGTTTAGATCTTTAAAGCCCTCCATGGCATGGGGCCAAATTATTTGAAGGACTGCCTCTCCCCAATTACAACTGCCCAACGCATCAGATCTGGCAGGAGAGGTATGCTGTGGGTCCCATCTGCTAAGAAGTCCCATCTGACAGGACTCAGATGGGCCTTTTTTGCCGTGGCGCCCGCCCTGTGAAACATTGTCCCCCCCAAGTTGAGGTTGGCCCTAACCCTTATGGCCTTCCAGAAAGCTCTCAAAACATGGTTTTTTCATCAGGCCTGGGAATCCCCTGGCAGCAGGGAGCCTGTGTGTTGGCTGCACCATGTATAACATCCTGATTTTACCCTCTCACAATCTTGTCCTTATTTGTTTTCAATTATTTAAAGTTTTAAGTGGTTTTATAATGTTTTAATTATTAATTGGTACGCCGCCCAGAGTCAACCTGTGTGAGACGGGCAGCCATAAAAATTTGATAAATAAATAAGCAAGCAAGCAAGCAAGCTTTGTTTTTAAAAGGTTCTCACATTTTGGTGCATATTTCTCCCAATACACGTTTTTGTTGGGCTGTGTTGCTCAATGAATCAGCTGATGGGAGCATGCCAAAATCTTGCAGAATCATTCCTATCTGAAAACCTGGAAGATTTGTTATTCTCGTGAGGTTCCATCCCTTTAAAAAAATCCCTTTTTTAATCCCTTAAAAATATGAGCATTACCCAAGGTCAAGACGGCAGCAATGACTCTGCAATCAAAGTGCCACCTCCTTTTTAATGCACCATGCCTACATAAAAAGGGGCAGTGCTTGGATCACATAACTGTGGATGCCATTTTGACTTTTGGACCTCCCCCTCCCCATGGATCCTCCTATGAGTTTTGTGATCAACCTTTGGGGATGTCATGGTTGTATGGGTGTCCATGGCCCTCCTTTGTTGGCTCTTATTGTACAATATGAAATTATTATAATTTTGAAGGGAGCCATCTTAGTTGTGGGCCTCCAAGGAGGTATGCGGGAGAAAAGTCAAAACCTGCAATAGGGCAGGGATGATGCTGTGCTTATGATCTTGAAAATGTTGACCTTCCTTCCCCTTGGGGACACTGTGGTGTGTTTCAACTTCACAAGACCACCCACAGGCCACTTTCTGCTCCATAAAATCCTAATGTCCAAGTCTAGTCTTACTTCCTGAGCACCATGGGCCTTTGGAAGCAGAATCTGACCTTCTTGAAACAACAAATAATTGAAGGGCCAAGTCCTGAGATCCGATTTCCTGTGGCCTGACAAAGAACAATCATCTTTTAAGTTCCAATGCTGCCAACTATATTTCAAGGGCTGTGTGTCACCTCTGGGTGGACTTTCCTCATATCAGCCAAGATTGCCCTGGCTTTCAACAAGCCCACTTCTTGGCTGAAGGGCGTTTCCCTCCACAGCCCAACTGCAATTCAAGCTTTGTTTCCGCAACCAGCAATTGCGGCTGTCAAATCTGATAGTTTTGATAACTGAATGAAGTCATGTAAAAGAAGCTGATGCCAAGAACTGAAAGAAAGCTAAATACAGCCAGCGGTTCAATGTATCTTTATTGCATGTCTGCCCTGGATTGACATAATTATCTTGACCTTGATAGTCGGTCTATCATTCCTGGGAAAAATGTGCCATTTCACTGGGCAATCCACTGTACTGTAGATGGAAAAGAAAGATACAGGTTATTTTCTTAGAGACAAGCCATACATTTCTTGTATTGTGGGGTTCTGTTTTCATATATATATTAAAATAAAAAAATAAAAAGTTGGTCTCTGACCGGGTGACAGGATGCACCAGGGATGTCATGTAATGGACGGGGCTGAAATTTTCAGGCTTTGAGTATTTTTTTTTATAATAGGCAAAATGGTTGCATTAAACCAGCATCTATTTCACCCATTAACATGATCTCCAAACTGAAAAAAATCAGATGTTCCTATCTTTTTATTGTTGGTCATTCCCATCAACCTATATGTTCTAAGCATGCAAGGAGAATGTGGGAGGACACATTTTGTACACTAGGCTCCCAAATCTTCCAAGTGTCACCCTATTAATTTTATGCTACAAGGTTCTTTGCAACTGTTTAATGCTTCACATGAATTTTTGCTGTTCCGTTATTCCTTTAGCAAACTCTCCCTATAAAATCCTTAGCTGTTGGGTCCTTGGAACCCAACCCCTTGTAAAATCAATGGGATAAACTTCTGAAAATCAGCCTGGCCAGAAAATATGTTGGCTACTTTTTGAAGTAACCCCTACTACAATACTGCTGGAAACAGTATGAACTCATTCTGCCCAGAAGATTTGCCTGGAGTACCTCGCAATACAAATGTGGGCTATGCATTTTATTCAGATATGTAACAGATCAGAGACTGGATCCACAAACTCATATAAAATGCAAAAAACAGTATTACGACAAAACACAGCATTTCCTAGAACTCTGTCAGACAAAATGGATTAAAATTGAGGGAGTGGAGAAAGAGGAAGAAAACAGCTCTGTAATTTGTGGGTATGGTTGAAAGAGCTACAATTTTACCTCTCACTCCCCTTCTTTGTTTTAAATTGTCTTCCTTTATGGTGTACTTTTTAAAAATATATGATACTCCAGGGTTTCTCAACCAGGGTTCTGTGGCACCCTCGGGTTCTGCAAGAGGTCACTAGGGGTTCCCTGGGAGATCTCAATTTATTTAAGAAATTATTTCAAATTCAGACAACTTCACATGAAAGAGGTAAGTTTAATTCTTTATTTTTAGTTTAAGAACACGGTTAATGCACATATCCAGGCCCACACATGAAACGAATGCTTTTGTAACTTCTGGCCTATCTTTGAGCCTGAATGTGCAGGGATTCCCTGAGGCCTGAAAAATATTCCAAGGGTTCCTTCAGGGCCCAAAGGCTGAGAAAGGCTACGATACGCAAACTATTTGTGTGCCTAACCTCCCCACAAATAGCCTTAATATGGGTTCCATCCTATGGTCAATACAGATCAGAGTTCCCAAAGTGGTCAGTATTGACCCCCAAGGGTCAATGGGACTATCCAAGGGGTCAATGTTACTATTATTGTTATTTGTAGTACTGTTAGTTAAAGTAGTATGTAATAAATTATTTTCATATAATACATGTTTGAGAGTTGATGAACAGTCTGAAACTTCATGAAGGGGTTGATGAGCTGAATGTTTGGGGACCCCTGAGATGTAGATGCTTCTGCCATTTAAAATGTAATGTTTGGATTGTGGATGAAGAATTAATCTAAGTTTAATTGGAGGACGGCAAGTAAATTTACGAGCATATCAAGGATACAAATGTGTGCAGTCTGGCTGTGGTATGTGACTCTCTAAATAAGAACCAGTGTTTGTTGGTCTTGCTTCTAATGTCTGTAGTCCAGTGTTTCTCAACCTTGGCCACTTGAAGATGTGTGGACTTCAACTCCCAGAATTCCCCAGGCAGCATGGCTGGCTGAGGAATTCTGGGAGCTGAAGTCCTGACATCTTAAAGTTGCAAAAGTTGAGAAACACTGCTGTAGTCTCTATAATAAATTTAATGAAACAATAAATAAATCATCTGGAAGTCAGTTTTCATTTGAACATTAGCTCTCTTGTGCTTTACTTAAGGAAAAATTGAAATACAAAAATTGCTCTCTAAGGTTATTGCAATCTTAACTGAAAAGAGAGTTGAAGAGTTGAAATCTCAATGAGTCTGGAAGGCCAGTTGTAGAAGGCTGAAAAAGTCCATGCTTAGCTTGATTGATGAACAGCTTGAGCTGATGTAAAGCAATTTCCTGAGAGACTGAAAACCCATAGAACAGAATGCTGAAGAAAAAAGATTTATTTAGTCCAGCCTTCATAAGAATCATCATACTCTAATAAAGAAAAGATTTCTTCAAGTGAAGCTTGATTTCTATAAAGTTCTTGGACTCGCCCATGTAGTTTTCTTGGAGGTTGGCCACTGCTGTCTTCCCAGTTAGGCCTATAGTGCTGGGGATTTCCTAGTGGTCTCCCATCCAAGTATAAATCAGTTCTGACTCATCTTAACTTTCTGAGATCAGCCAAAATTAACTAGATGGTGCCATCTGCTGGGCCAATACGACCATAATCAATATTGCTCACATGAGTGGTTACTCAGTTGAACTTTCCAAAGGGCTACAACACTTACAATCAATATTGGCCAGTCTCCATGTAGCACTCACTAGATATTTTAGATAACTCCCACCATCACTGACTGTGATAGCTAGGTTGTTAGGTGCTGCAAGTCATAACAATCTAGGGGACACCAGCTTGGTGAAAGCTGATGTATGGAAGGAACTGAAATGTCTCTGTCTGTCACCTAATATTGACAAACTCTATCACTTCATCATCACCTAATATTTGTCCTTTAATTAATGTCATTCCAGTGTAGGCAGCCAGATGAGAGCACGGCAGAGAGATTAGCTAGAACTTATTGGATACCTTTGGTACGTGAGAACAGCCTAGCAACCCTGGAGTAAGGAGCTGTTAGTCATCCTGATCAGATGTTTGAGCGTTAATGTTTAACCCACCGTTTGGGTGATATGATGAAAACAGGAATGTACAATGTTGAACCTTCTCCCCTTGGAAGAGCAAAACAGACGGTGATTGTACCTGTTACCCAGCTCAGAGCTGCAGAATAGGAGAACAAGAAGATAGACAATTACAACTGGAGTATATTATCAGAGGGGCTTTGCACCAGACGTCTTCAGTTGGGTGAGCCGTGGTCCCATGTGGTGAACAAGCACCATGGTTTGGTGTATCTTCAATGGCAGCAAAGCATTCTGGCCCTTAAATCAGAGATGCTTTCTTCTAAGTGGAGGCTGGGTGTGAAGAAGGATCTGTTTCCTGGTTTGATTTCCTGATCACGCCTTTGACCTGGGTTCTTGGCTTCAGCCTTCAGTTCTGGCTCCTGGCTTCACCCCTTGACTCTCTCTGGTCTTCAGCTCCTCAGCTCTGATTGTTGGCTCAGGCTCAGGGCCGATACTCATCATGATAAGGAATCATGACTGTTTAAACAATGGCACGGCTCCCATTTGGAACACCCACCTGGTGCTTGGTTTGGGAATTCCTCAACTCCTCATCTCCTTCATCTCTGCCATCTTCAACTCAGCTGTCTTTTTCTGTGTGGTGTTTTCCAAAGAGTTGCACAAACCCATTTTCATTCTTTTCTGCAACCTGGCCATCTCAGATTTCCTCTGCAGCACCTCCGGCTTCTGGATTGCCACGGTGTTCATCACTGACCCTCAAAGCACTATAGTGGGCACCAAGGAACTCCTTAGGGCTTACGCCTTCTACGCCACGTCAATCCTGGCCACCATTTATAACTTAGTCATCATTGGGATCGAGCGCTACTTGGCTGTGTCCAGAAGCCTAAAGATGAGATACCGGATCACCAGAAACCAGATTTTAAGCACCACGTTGGTTATTTGGGCATGTGCCTTCTCCTTAGGATTTATGCCTCTGATGGGGTGGAACTGCTTGGGGATGGATAAGATCTCTGCTCTGTACAGCCCCCTTTGCATGGACTATCTCATCTTCGTCACCATACCTCACTGTGCAGTGGTGTTAATTCTACCACTCTTCACTTACCTAAACATCATTGTCTTTTTGAGAAAGCACAAAGTAACAATGGAAACCCTGGGACAGTCACATGCTACTTACCGGCTAGCTGAAGTCCAAGTTGCCAGAACCAGTGTGCTGATTTGGCTTTTCGGTCTGTTCTCTTATGCTCCTTTCTTCGCAGGCGTTGTGTTCGATTCAGCCACTAAGCAATGTCCCAGTGAGCATTCCCCAGCTATCTATATCTTCCGAAACCTCACGGCAATGATGATAACCATTAACTCGTTGGGAGATCCCATCATCTACTCTCTGAATATGAAGAAGTTGGGGAACATGCTCAGGTTTCTGAAACATCCTTCCAATAACCGCATTGAAGTCCAAGCTGTTGGACAGACCTGATCTTGGTTGACATTCTGGATCTGTGAATTTCCATCTTTTGTGGATTATTTACATTTGGCATGATGGATGGTGCAGTCCTTTACTCAGAAATAAATCCCAGTTAAGTTCAGCAGGGCTTACTCCAAAGGGAGGGTTTAAGGGAAGGGGGTGGAAGTTGTCATGAGTACTGATGGTGAGCAGGAGGGGGCCCCTATCCAGGGGGAAAAACACATGCATAGTTTAGAGGCTTTGAATTTTTCTCCAAAAAAACTCAGAGCAGACCTGCCTTGATTCTTGGGTTTGTCTGTGAAGGTTTCCCATGGCCTTTCAGCCTGGCAGGATTTTCTCTCTAGTAGAGTAGGACAATAAACACTAGAGACTCAAGCTACTGTCTCAGCCTGGTTCTTTGCTCTAAGATAGGACAGAAGTCATGTAAAACTTCATACACAGGGCATGATGTAACATAACATCTTTGCATCTCTCTCCTTGAGACCTCATGGGAAGTACATACCAATCTGATTTATTCTTATTGAGTTTGTGTCCCTCCCTTTTCTTTAAATAAGATGCTCAAAGATAAGAACTGTTTGAAGGGTTCTGAATTCAGATTTACACTACAGTACTGCTGGCCAGTTTCAGCACCTGGAGGAGTGGACAGTTCCCGCACAACAGAAAACGGGGACCGATCAAAACTGCTTCAAAACGTAAATCACCGGGACGGTCAAGAAGCTACAAATTCAGGGTGAAGATTCAAGGTTTTCATGTGAACTTCCTCCAGAATGAATTATTAGTCAGAATAACCAATCTGTGATTTCTCTGATGATCACAAAAGCTTGCTCTATTTTAACTCCGATTACAGTAAGTACTCTATACCTGGCTTGTTGTTGTTGTTTATTCGTTTAGTCGCTTCCGACTCTTCGTGACTTCATGGAACAGCCCATGCCAGAGCTTCCTGTCGGTCGTCAACACCCCCAGCTCCCCCAGGGACGAGTCCGTCACCTCTAGAATATCATCCATCCATCTTGCCCTTGGTCGGCCCCTCTTCCTTTTGCCTTCCACTCTCCCTAGCATCAGCATCTTCTCCAGGGTGTCCTGTCTTCTCATTATGTGGCCAAAGTATTTCAGTTTTGCCTTTAATATCATTCCCTCAAGTGAGCAGTCTGGCTTTATTTCCTGGAGGATGGACTGGTTGGATCTTCTTGCAGTCCAAGGCACTCTCAGAATTTTCCTCCAACACCACAGTTCAAAAGCATCGATCTTCCTTCGCTCAGCCTTCCTTATGGTCCAGCTCTCGCAGCCATATGTTACTACAGGGAACACCATTGCTTTAACTATGCGGGCCTTTGTTGTCAGTGTGATGTCTCTGCTCTTAACTATTTTATCGAGATTTGTCATTGCTCTTCTTCCAAGGATTAAGCGTCTTCTGATTTCCTGACTGCAGTCAGCATCTGCAGTAATCTTTGCACCTAGAAATACAAAGTCTTTCACTGCTTCTACATTTTCTCCCTCTATTTGCCAGTTATCAATCAAGCTGGTTGCCATAATCTTGGTTTTTTTGAGGTTTAGCTGCAAGCCAGCTTTTGCACTTTCTTCTTTCACCTTCATCATAAGGCTCCTCAGTTCCTCTTCACTTTCAGCCATCAAAGTGGTATCATCTGCATATCTGAGATTGTTAATGTTTCTTCCAGAGATTTTAACTCCAGCCTTGGATTCCTCAAGGCCAGCTTGTCGCATGATGTGTTCTGCATACAAGTTGAATAGGTAGGGTGAGAGTATACAGCCCTGCCGTACTCCTTTCCCAATCTTAAACCAGACCATTGTTCCGTGGTCTGTTCTTACTGTTGCTACTTGGTCGTTATACAGATTCTTCAGGAGGCATACAAGATGACTTGGTATCCCCATACCACTAAGAACTTGCCACAATTTGTTATGGTCCACACAGTCAAAGGCTTTAGAATAGTCAATAAAACAGAAATAGATGTTTTTCTGAAACTCCCTGGCTTTTTCCATTATCCAGCGGATATTGGCAATTTGGTCTCTAGTTCCTCTGCCTTTTCTAAACCCAGCTTGTACATCTGGCAATTCTCGCTCCATGAACTGCTGAAGTCTACCTTGCAGGATCTTGAGCATTACCTTACTGGCATGTGAAATGAGTGCCACTGTTCGATAGTTTGAACATTCTTTAGTGTTTCCCTTTTTTGGTATGGGGATATAAGTTGATTTTTTCCAGTCTGATGGCCATTCTTGTGTTTTCCAAATTTGCTGGCATATAGCATGCATTACCTTGACAGCATCATCTTGCAAGATTTTGAACAGTTCAGCTGGGATGCCGTCATCTCCTGTTGCCTTGTTATTAGCAATGCTTCTTAAGGCCCACTCAACCTCACTCTTCAGGATGTCTGGCTCTAGCTCACCGACCACACCGTCAAAGCTATCCCCGATATTGTTATCCTTCCTATACAGGTTTTCTGTATATTCTTGCCACCTTTTCTTGATCTCTTCTTCTTCTGTTAGGTCCTTGCCATCTTTGTTTTTGATCATACCCATTTTGGCCTGGAATTTACCTCCAATGTTTCTAATTTTCTGGAAGAGGTCTCTTGTCCTTCCTATTCTATTGTCTTCTTCCACTTCCACGCATTGCTTGTTTAAAAATAACTCCTTATCTCTTCTGGCTAACCTCTGGAATTTTGCATTTAATTGGGCATATCTCCCCCTATCACTGTTGCCTTTTGCTTTCCTTCTTTCTTGGGCTATTTCTAGTCTCTCAGCAGACAGCCATTTTGCCTTCTTGGTTTTCTCTTTCTTTGGGATGTATTTTGTTGCCGCCTCCTGAACAATGCTGCGAACGTCTGTCCAGAGTTCTTCCGGGACCCTATCTACTAAGTCCAGTCCCTTAAATCTATTCTTCACCTCCACTGCATATTCCTTAGGAATATTAGTGAGCTCATATCTAGCTGATCTGTGGGTCTTCCCTAATCTCTTTAGTCTGATCCTAAATCGTGCAAGAAGAAGTTCGTGATCTGAACTACAGTCAGCTACAGGCCTTGTTTTTACTGACTGTACAGATGTCCACCACCTTTGGCTGCAAAGGATGTAATCAATCTGATTTCGGTGTTGTCCATCTGGTGAAGTCCATGTATAAAGCCGTCTCTTAGGTTGTTGGAAGAGAGTGTTTGTTATGCAGAGTGAATTGTCTTGGCAAAATTCTATCAGCCTATGTCCTGCTTCGTTTTGTTCTCCCAGGCCATACTTACCTGTAATTCCAGGTGTCATTTGACTGCCCACCTTAGCATTCCAGTCTCCTGTGATGAAAATAACATCTCTTTTAGGCGTGTTGTCCAGTAGGTGCTGCAGATCCTCATAGAACTGCTCTACTTCAGCTTCTTCAGCATTTGTGGTTGGGGCGTATATTTGGATCACTGTGATGTTAGATGGCTTGCCCTGAATTCGAATTGAGATCATTCTGTCGTTTTTTGAGTTGTATCCAAGCACTGCTTTAGCCACTTTACTATTAATTATGAAGGCTACTCCATTTCTTCTGTGGTCCTCTTGTCCGCAGTAGTAGATCTGGTGGTCGTTTGATGTGAAGTGGCCCATTCCAGTCCATTTCAGTTCACTGACGCCCAGAATGTCTATCTTTAATCTTGTCATCTCACCAATAACCACATCCAATTTGCCCTGGCTCATAGATCTTACATTCCAGGTTCCGATGGTGTGTTGATCCTTAGAACATCGGATTCGCCGTTCACCACCAGCACCGTCGGCCGCTAGCCGTCCTTTCGGCTTTGAGCTAGCTGCGTCATCACGTCTGGGGCTAGTTGAGCTCATCCTCTGTTCCTCCCCAGTAGCATTTTGACCATCTTCCGACCTGGGGGTCTCATCTTCCGATGGTATACCGACATATCTCTGGTTGTACTGATCCATTGAGTTTTCACAGCAAGAATACTGGGGTGGGTTGCCATTACCTTCCCCAGGGATCGCATTTAGTCTGACCTCTCTGTCATGACCTTCCCGTCTTGGGTGGCCCTTCACGGTTTAGCTCATGGCATCATTGAGGTGCTCAAGCTCCAGCACCACGACAAGGTAACGATCCTTTGCTGAAGATACCTGGCTTGAGGAAACTTTATTTTATTGTTGCTCTGGTTGTGGTTATTTTCCATCAGTTATATCTGTTTATTCATCTAATTGCACGTATGATGGATCTCAGCTAGGTAACGCCTCTAATACAATGGGTTGTGACCCACAGAAGCTCACCCAATAATGGCACTGTTACCCACAAGATTTGTTGCTGACATCTCAGGAAAATGGCTTGGATTAATCTCTCTCCTCTAAAACAGTGGTTAACGTTGGGGAGGAAGATGGGAAAAAAATAAAATAAGATTTATATTTAGAACAGATGATTTCACAGAACATGGACTGCTTATTTGGGATTCAGAAGTGTAAATACCATTTTACACATGTTGGTGAATGCAGGAAGTCAGAAAATGTGCATAGTATACTGTTATCAATTAATAAAAAGGGTTTCGGGAGGGTGCCTGCTGCTTCTCTGTATGATCCTCCATACTGTTCTTGTTTCTCTTGCTATTACCCTTTCTTGGTGGTGCTAATAATTGTGCCACAACCTTGCATGGATTGTGATTGGCTCCCTTCATTGTGGTTGTGGGAGAACACTAAACAGAGAGGAAGATCCCATGCTGTGCAGTCCTATATACAACTAAGTAGTAAGGACTCACTCTCTGCTAGGATTGCTTAGGACTACAGTACAGGTAGTCCTCGCTTAACAACCATTTGTTTAGTGACAGTTTGGACTTATGACAGTGCTGGAAAAAAAACTTACAACAGGTCCTCACACTTATGACCATCACAGTGTCCCCAGTCACATGATCACGATTTGGGTGCTTGGCAACCAGTTTGCATTTATGATCATCACAGTGTCCTGTGGTCACATGATCACCATTTTCAACCTTCCCAGCCGGCTTCTGGCAAGTAAAATCAGTAGGGAACCATGTGATTCACTTAACAACCACATGGCTCACTTAATGCCTGCAGCAATTCGCTTAACCGCCACAAAAAGGTCATAAAATCTGGTTAGATTCGCTTAATGACTGTTTTGCTTAGCAACCAAAATTCCAGTCCCAATCGTGATTGTTAAGCGAGGACTACCTGTACAGCATCAGAGACTTTGGAATGAAACTGACACTACCTACCAAGATGCAATCTTCTTCTAATACTGGAGCTCTGAACAGGGTTGCCCAGGGAGCGGGGTCAAAACAGTCAAAATGGTGGTTGCAACTATGGGGCTGCCATCTTGACTCTTCTGATACACACACAGGTGGCAAAAGTCCCTGCTTGTGACATTTAATTTTTGAGCCCTCCTGTAGGTTCCTCTGTATTCATCCCCTGACTTCAGTTGTTTCTCTGGGCAGGTGATGTCAAGGAATTTAGCTCCTCCAGGCTGGAGGAGGAGGAAAAAGAGGGAGACTGGTTGCTCAGCCCTGGGAAAGGAGAAAGTGTGACAGCCCTGCCTTGATTTTGTTGCCCTTCAAAAGAGGTAGTGAAGGTTTGGGTCAGGCTTTCAAGATTCTGTTAACAGACAACATGAAAGCAGCACTCCTGGAATCCTCGTGGTGTCTGTTCTTCACCTGGCCTACCTTGAAGGGCTGGCAGGTAGGCACAAACAAATCTACAGGAGACCCATCAAGCTTTGGGGCAAATAGACATTCTGGAAAAAGGTGATGTTGGTGGATGGTGTTTTTGCCACGTATAGCTTCCTAGGGTTTTTTTAAAATTAAAATAATTGTTTTTAAAATCCAGATACAGGTAGTCCTCGCTTAACGACCACAATTGGGATCAGCATTTTGGTTGGTAAGTGAAATGGTCATTAAATGAATCTGACCTGATTTTACGACCTTTTTGTGATGGTCGTTAAGTGAATCACCATGGGTGTTAAGCAAACCACATGGTCATTAAGTGAATCATGTGGTTCCCCATTGGTTTTGCTTGCCAGAATCTGGCTGGGAAGGTTGAAAATGGTGATCATGTGACAGCAGGACGCTGTGTGGGGACCAGTTGTAAGTTTTCCCAGCACCATTGTAAATCTGAACCATCATTAAAGGAATGGTCATTAAGCAAGGACTACCTGTAGGACAAGAGAGTATCAGGCACTGAGAAAGGCCTTTGTGAAGCATTGGTCTCCTTGGGTGTCACGTTCAGAGCCAGGGGTGTCCACAGGGGGAGGGGGGGCAAAAAAGGAGAGATGGTAGTCCCACAGTTGTGACTGTTATCAGGACTATTTTGATCCCCCCTCGATGGCCCTGATTGCAATGGATTGTGCCCCATGGAAGCCTGTTATGCGTGATAAAGTCCTTCCCGAGAGCTATTGTGTAGAAGCACCCAGAACATGTTCTCCAAGGTCCAAATATCCTTGACCGGGGAAAATGGGGGGAATGGAACATCTGAACCAATATTGGAAGGTCCCTTGCTTGTTTTCTCCTTTTTATTAAAGAAGAAGCAAAACAAGATAAACAAAAGAAAGAACAAAACAAGAAAAAAGGGAAAAGTTTTCTCTTGCACAAGGGGTGAGTGTGGCTATGCGTATTATCTCCCATCTCTTAAAGAGAAAAGCAAACATTTTAAACATCCTGATTCAACATTTCTGTCCAGAACATGTTGTACAAATGATGGTAATGGAATAAATTTTTAAAAAACAGTCCATTTAGCTGATAAATGCAAACCAGCCCTGAATAAATTTATCTCTCATTATAAGGCGTTTCAAGGTTTTCTTACTGCGCTAATTTTTTCAACTGAAACAATTTCCCACAGTTTTAAATATCACCAATCCAATTAAAGAAGCATTTTATTTTGCAGCACTTGGTGACCTTACTCCCTGCCAGCTAAGAAGAGGAATTAATCAGATGTTATGGTTATGCCTTAAGAAATATGGACAATAAATAAATTAACAGCAGGATTTATTATCTGCCCTTTCAGGGGAACCAACATTATTCAAAGTGCAGGAAAGAGGTAAGGAAGTGCACACACAGAAGAAGGAATAGGATAAGCAAAAGGAAGCATAGCTAAATTTAATTCACTTCAACACCATTCGCAAAATCTCTCCATGCTTTTCTATCCTTGTAAAACCATCCTTACTGCCCCCACGACCATCTATTGTTTTACACGTCTTTTTGTTTTTTAAACTTCGCACCTCTTTCTTTCTAGGATCTCATTCATTTCAAACAGCCAGAAGTTTCGGTGTCTTCCCAACCCTCTCAAACACTTCCTGTAGCTGGTTTGAAGTTTGGTCCTCCTTCATTCTCTCTCTGTGACCAGATCATCTCAGGGTCTTGTGACCCAGGCCTGGCTCAACAAAAGCCACCAAATCACTCTGAAGATGCAACATAATTTTAGTAGGCATGCAAACAATACAGGGCATCCTGGGCGTCCAGCAAAGCATTGGCAGCTTGCAGGGCAGCCCTGAGCAATGGCAGAACCAGAGCTTATACAGGTAGTCCTCGCTTAATGACCACAACCGGGACTGGGATTTTGGTTGCTAAGCGAAGCGGTCATTAAGCAAATCCATCCAGATTTTATGACCTTTTTTGCAGTGGTCATTAAGCGAATCACCACAGGCGTTATGTGAACCACATGGTCGCTAAGCAAATCACATAGTTCCCTATTGATTTTGCTTGCCAGAAGCCAGCTAGGAAGGTTGAAAATGGCGATCATGGGATGCTGTAATGGTCATAAATGCGAACTAGTTGCCAAGTGCCCAAATCATGATCACATGACGGCAGGGATGCTGCGATGGTCATAAGTGTGAGGACCAGTTGTAAGTCTTTTTTTCAGCACTGTCATCTGAACCATCACGAAACAAGTGGTTGTTAAGTGAGGACTACCTGTGTACTGTTAGCCCTCTCTATTGCAAAGGCAAGACAAAGAAAAAGGCAGATTCAGTGTAAATTACAGCATGACGCTGGAATGTTTTAGATGAACCCATCCCTTCCTATTAGGTCAGAGAGCCAGTTTGGTGCAGTGGTGAAGGCACCAGGCTAGAGACCAGGAGACCTGAGTTCTAATCCTGTCTCAGGCATGAAGCCAGCTGGGTGACCTTGGGCCAGCCACTCTCTCTCAGCCCTAGGAAGGAGGCAATGGCAAGCCACTTCTGAAAAACCTTGCCAAGAAAACTGCAGGGACTGGTCCAGGCAGATGCCAGGAGTCAGCACTGACTCAAAGGCACAAACACAACAAAGGACCTTCTGCACAAGCAGCCTGCCCAGGGCAGACATTATTATTATCGTTGATTGCACAGTCAGCCAGATATTTAGACTGGATTTGGCATTTTTGTCCACCTATCCAGTCCTTCCCAAGGACCTGGGATAGGCAGAAGTTGTTGCTTAATAATATTAAAGGTATCGTCGCAGGATGGAAGCTGTTCCAAGTAAAGCTGCCTTTTGCAATTGACTGATTATTATTATTTCCCACCTGTATTTGTAGAACTCAAGGCTGTGGATATAAAGCTCCCACCTCCTATGCACACAAACACAGACAACACAAGGGGTGAGCAGAAACACGCAGAGATGCAACATATCCCTTTATAACTGTAGACAGAAGAACATGCAAATGCCTCCTATTCTTACTGCTAGTTAAAGGGGTTGGGAAGCGTTCCAGAAACTTTCCTTTCCTTGCTATTCTCTTTCCTGCTCCATAAATTTGAACAGTGACCTCCAAATTCATAGCTCCTATGTTTCAGCTGGATTAGATTCACCCCCCCCCCCTTCACTACACAACACCAATCCTTTGTTTTATTTTTAAGGCAGCAAATCTGCCAGCATTTTGAATTTCTTTGCATTTACCTCTAACTTTTCTATATTTGTTTCCTGATCTTTGCTTCTCTTTAAATGTAACTTGCCATGCTGAAAAAATGTGCCTAATAATAGTGTTCACAGCATCCCATGCAATATTCAGATCCTGCACGATTATTAACTAGAAATTAATTTTATGTTTTCTGAAATTTTATCTTTAACTCAAGGGTTGCATAGTAACAAAAGCCTTCATCTCCACTTTAAACCCTAATGAGATTAACACAGTGGGTTATTGATAACAAACAGAACTTGGGCACTGTCAAAATTGCTTACTTTTCCTATTGCACATCTATTAACATGTGACCACAGCTAAAAATAAAATTCAAATATTATCTTTTCTTTAGTAGATTTCATATTAAGTAATATTACAACATGTAATATTTAACTAATGGTGGCTTGCTTTCTCGGCTTCAATACACAAGAGTTTTAAGCAAAGCTTAACGCTTTGGAACCCTGGTTTAACAAAACCTAATTCCATTAACAGCACACAAGAAAAGACAAATTCACTGTATCCAATATAATTTGCTGGAGATGACTAGAATGGATGAACCAGTGAAACACACCCCCCCCCCCCGCATGGTACTGTACTGTATAGACAGGTAGTTCTCGCTTAATGACCAGAATTGGGACCAAAATTTTGGTTGCTAAGCGAAGAGGTCATTAAGCAAATCTGACCTGATTTTATGACCTTTTTTGCAGCGGTCCTTAAGTGAATCACTGCAGCTGTTAAGCGAACCATGTGTTTGTTAAGCAAATCACATGGTTCCCCATTGATTTTGCTTGCCAGAAGCCAGCTGGAAAGGTAAAAAATGGTGATCACATGCCCAAGGAATGCTGAGATGGTCATAAATGCAAACCAGTTGCCAAGCTCCCAAATTGTGATCACATGACTACGGGGACGCTGAGACAGTCGTAGGTGTGAGGACTGGTCATAAGTTGATTTTTCCAGCACTGTCAGTCTGAACCATCACTAAATGAATGGTTGTTAAGTGAGGACTAGCTGTATATTTTTTGCATACATGCTCTTCTTCAGTTCGCACTGAAGATGTTGCCTAGTCTGGCAATGAAACGTCTGCAAGAAAACAACAAGGCTCAGAGAGCACCAAGGACTCCACATGCCCTTTTCCTTCCCATCCTACTGAAATTTTTTTTTTTACATAGCACATTTTCTTCTATTTTTCTTTCAATTGGCATCTAATTGTTGTGTGCACGTGCTTTAATATGCCACTGACTGTGGCTGCGTTCAGACATCCCATTTTCTCAGGGCAAATAAAGACCTGGGTTGTTTTAACCTTTGGGGGTAGTAGAGGGGGAGAGTTAGCTTATTGTGAGAATCCAATCTGCTTAGCTCAATGATTCAGTGTATTGTGAGGACCCAGACAATGTGTTAGTTCAGCTCTCCGCCTCTTGGGTGAATGTAGCCAGGAAGCCACAGAACGTGGGGTTTCCTTCTGGGTGCCACAGATCTAACTCAGGGCTCTTTCACACAACCTGTGGATTGGTCACACCTCAACAACTAGATGGAGGACCTCATGCTCAGCTCACCACTGAGCAGCTAGAAAGGTGGCCCAAACACGTTTTTTCCTGCTCCAGTTGTGAAGCTGTTTTTTTCTGGCACAAGCTGGTTTTTCTGGTCTCTCTGAGGTGCATCATACCAATGGAAGTTTGCGTGCCATAGGCTTCACCTACCCCATCTGGCCCTTGGCCACCGATGCGTCACGGCCATTCACCCCAAAGCCATCCCTCCCACTTCTCTTGTCAACCCACAGGGAGAACCAGCCCTTCCAGGTAGGCCAAGTCAAGAAACAGGCCTGGCAGGCACTGCAGGGGTGCCCTTTTGAAGTACAGTGGCATGACAGAATCTTGGAAGCCCGTCCCAGTTTCCCTCCGCCCCATCTTATATTAAGTAAAATCAAGGCAGAATTATTCTGAGTTTCTGTTTCACATTCTCTTATTTCACAGGATTGAATAATCTTTTCAGAGAATCCTACATTATTGGCTCGTTTGCTTCCTGTTTCTCAGGTTCCTTCTACCTCCCTTCACAGGGAAGGAGGGAAGTGGGGATTTTTCAATACATTGTCCCAGAACCAAAAACACCCCTGCCGTACAGTGGAGCCACCTCACTTCCCATAGCATCCTCCCCATGGCTTAGGGTCTGTAACTGCACTACAAAAGAAGTCAGCACTGTCCACTATCTAAGGCATGGTTTCCCAACCTCCACGACTTTAAGCCGTGTGGACTTCAACTCCCAGAATTCCCCAGCCAGCATAGCTACCTGCGTCTGAAGAGTCCCAAGACCTGGGGTTAAGTGTTGGTGCAGCCTTATCATTTTTTTTTCCTGTTTTTGTCTGGGCTGTTATGCTTTTAATTATTTTTATTTTGCAGATTGGTCGTTGAAAGCCAGTGTTTCGCAACTGTGGCAATTTTAAGATGTGTGGACTTCAACTCCCAGAATTCCCCAGCCAGAGCGTTTTGGAGGGCGGCAGCTACAATGAATCTACTGTTACTGTACTGAAGCTGATTGTGTGGTGTCCCCTGGTGGTCAAAGTAACAGTTGCCATTATTTACTATTATGCATTATTTGGTTTACAGCACACTGTTTTTGGTAGAGCCTCGAGTGACGCAGAGTGGCAGGCGGCAGCATTGCAACTCTCCCCAAGACCTGAGTTAGATCCAAGCGGAAGTCGGTTTCTCAGCCCTCCATCCTTCCGAGGTCGGGAAAATGAGTACCCAGCTTGCTGGGGGAAAGGAAATTACGACCGGGGAAGGCAATAGCAAACCATCCCGCTCTATAGTCTGCCAAGAAAACGTTCGCGTCCCCCAAGGAGTCAGAAAATCACTCGGGGATCTTTCTTCTTACGTTGTTTTTATTGTGGTTTCTGCAAGCAGATGCCGCTTCTTTTAGTTCCTGTGTTTTAGTCTTTTCTAATTTTTTGTTTTGTCTTTTCTTTTCTTGCTCTATTATTTATTAAGCACGCTTCTACCCCCCCCCCCCCAATCCAAATGACTCTTGGAGGCTTACACGGAATATGTATCTATCCTTGGGAGAGAGTATATATATCCTTGGGAGGGAGATGGGCGGTGATGAAATTTGATAGATAGATAGATGTCAGTGAAAGCAACTGAAAACATTCATGGTCACCTTTAAACCCAGACAGGATCGTAGCAAACGGCCGCCACAAAAACCACCGCCAAAACACAACACTAAAAATAAAAGCATAAATGCTACCTCGAAAAAGTGGGATTCGCAGCAGTTTCTCCGTAGCTGTCTAAGAGGTCACGCCGGGACTGGTGGGAATCGGCGCTCCTGCAAGTCCTGAGTTTTAATTTGTTCCGTTTTGCCCACTCTTTACGTCTAAACCGCTCCATTCCGTCGTTTTAATTCCGCGGTGTAAAAAAGACTCCTGCTTTTAATACGGAGTTTACTCAACCCGCGAAGCCCAGTTTAACAAAACAGAAATAGCGCGTCGACAAAACACGCGATGCTCCAAAGACAACTGTGGAGTCCCTGATGCTCGCTGAGCCTTGTTGTTTTCTTGCAGACGTTTCACTGCCCGACTAGGCAACAATGAAACGTCTGCAAGGAAACGACCAAGCTCAGAGAGCACCAAGGACTCCACGGTTCAACCCTGAGCTACAGAGATTCGCTTCGCTTGGTACCAAAACCAACGGCTGCGTTCTCCCTACACGCGGAATCACCGCGTGCGCACGACCCCGCTTCAGCGCAGGTGGTGCCAACCCGCCATTAAAGCCCAAAGGCGCTTTCCCTTCCACCCACCCTTTGGAATCGCGCACTGGCTGCCTTCACACGGCCGGCTGGGCTGGCAAAGCGCACGCGAACCGCCGGCCAGCGCAGCCTCCTCCAACGCCGCTCCGGCCGGAGATCCGCAGGCCGGCGCCCCCCGGCAGCCTTCGCAGCCGAGCGCGATCGCGCCTGAGCCCGGATTTGCAGGCGAAGCAGCTGCGCCGGCCTGGAGCCAAGCCCCGCCCGGGAGGCGGTCGGGCAGGCGGGCCGGGGGACGCGCGCGGCAGCGGAGCGGAGCGCGGCGCGGCCATGCAGAGGACGGGCGGTGGCTGCGTGGTCTGCGGGCAGGGCGGGCGCGGGGCCGCGAAGTACCGCTGTCCGAGCTGCCGGGAGAGATAGTGGGTACCCCGCTTGCCCGGGCCGGGGCGCGCTCTGCCTATGCTCAGACGCTGCTTGTGCCAGGGGAAGGGGCTTCCTGCCGCGCGCGGGGACGGGGGAGGCCCGGGTCCGGCGGTTGCGAGGGGGAAAGGCGCTCGGGGCGCGCTTGGAGGGTCTCCGGGAGCGGGAAGGGTCTCTCGGGGGCTTTGAGGCTGCTGGGCAAGGATAGGGGATCCCTTGCAAGGGCGGCGGGGGGCGTTATGTTGTGCATGGTCTGGGGGTCGCTGGCAGAGCGGAAGGGCTTCCCCGCCTCTCCCCGGGGAAATCCTTCGCCCGGGCTGAAAGCCGATGCATGTTTACTCAGGAGTAATCTCTTCGATGCAGCATGGCCGCCTTAAAAACCTAAGAGCTGGTGAATGCTTCATCATCCCAGGCATGCTCCGTTGCAGTGTTTTGGGATAATTGTGGGCCGATTCGGTTTGGGACTTGCTAGCTGTGTCCACGCAAGGCGCTTGACCAAGGTTAGGGGAAGATCTAGCACACTGTTTCTCACGCACTATGCTGGCTGGGGAATTCTGGGAGTTGAAGTCCACATGTCTTGAAGTTCCCAAGTGTGAGAAACAGATCTAGCAAATGCATTCCCAGAATATGGCAGACTTGGTTAGATATTTCCTTCCTCCCTCCCTCCCTCCCTCTTTCTCTCCTTCCTCCCTCTGTCTATGTCTTCTCTACCCCCCTTCTTCCTTCCTTCCTCTTTGTCTCTCTCCTTCCTTCCTTCCCTCCCAATTTCCTGTGTTGTGCAATTCCAGCCCATTGGCCTAATGGATGCTTTGGTGGTCAGTGTGAATCCTGAAAAATGGGTAAATTTGATGAGTCAGTTAAATGAGTTCTGTGTTTCTGTGTGTCTGGAATCAAATTATTTTTCTTTTAACTGGTTGGGAATTGCTTTCTGTGTCGACATTCAGCTCTGCAACGTCTGAAGGAGCAAGGAGGACACCTCTGCCTATGTGCAGAGAGCATTCCTCCCATCATCTCCAAGATCCCCAAGATGGGTTTTCTAGGTTGAAATGTGGAGACTTGAGATCAATCCTTATTTTTCTTTTCTGATTCTGATCCTCTTAAAACTCCTGCCCTGATGGATAATTCTCTTGTCGTTTCAGTTGTTCAGTGCCCTGTTACAAGAAGCACAAAGGTAAATTATGTCACCTTTTCATCTCCATCCCATTAGTTCAAATTGTAATCCTGTATCCCAGCCTCCCCGAGTCTGTGCTGGATGAGGCGTAAGGGATTTGAAGTCCCGTAAATCTGGGGAGCATCCATTTTGTCCTCCATTTGCATTGGCTCTGCAGGGAATGGTCAAAAAAGTCAGGATGGTGGTCACAGTAGTGCAGTTGAAGTTATGCCTATTTTTAATGCGCAGTGCACATAAAAGACAGTTGCATTGTGATGGCTTCCACCTTGGCTTTTTTGGACCCCACCTTGCAGACAACCCTGACGGGTGGCTGAATGTTGGAGGGATCCTGATCCCCACTTGGCCTCCTGACCTTCTAGAAGGCAACTGAAGACGGGGATATATCTCAGGAAGGATGGGGATGATATTTGGCTGGCTGGGGAATTCTGAGAGTTGAAATCCACACATCTTAAAGTTGCCGAGCTTGAAAAACACAGTCTTAAATAGCATGTCATGTAAATGTAATCAAATGCAGATCTGGAGTAAAGTTTTTGAGATTCGGAGCTGCTGCCTTAAGAGACGCAAACGGGGGGGCTGATCTCTAATTCCAAACCAGGTATGTTAAAGATTTGTGTATGGAATTTTAATAGAAGTGTGCGCGTCCAGAGCGGATCCAGCCACAGGGCCTGCAAGCACAGAAGCTTCCTTGGCCATTCAAAGGGAGAAATCACGCAGGGCTGAAGGTACGTATTCTTCTTGTAGCGAGTTAGAAGGGAAATGGGTGTTCTTTCTGTATGAGGGGAGATGAAAACCTTTTACTTGGAGAGACAGTGCATTGGGAATTGCAGAAATGAAATGTATGGCCCCTTCGTACAATGTAACTTTTCACTACAAAAAGACAACCTGCATCGCAGTGGAAAGATCTGTGCTGATGCTGCCTCTCCTGCAGCTCTTTAATGATGCAGCCGTCTCCTTCCGGCTTCTCCTTAGGCAGTCCTTGGTCCGTGGATGACATTTTGACTGAAGACGACGAAGACGATAGGGTGCCTCTCCAGAAACTTCAGCTGCTGAGTAAGTTTTCTGCATAAAATATGCAACAATTGCCCTGCAGTTCAACAGACTTTCCCATTAAATCCCCTGCAACTTTTTTTTGCAACTGAGTGGTTTCTAATGAAATCCTGGTGATTTCCTTGCCATGGAGTAAACTCTAATTACAGGCGGTCCTCGACTTAACGACCATTTGAAGTTGTGACAGTGCTTAAAAAGTGACTTATGACTTATCCTCACACTTACAACCGCTGCAGTGTCCCCTGCAGTCACATGATCAATTCAGGCCCTTGGCATGTATTTACAATGGTTGCAGCATCCCGGGGTCACGTGATCGCCATTTACAACCTTCCCAGCTGGCTTCTGACAAGCAAAGTCAATGGGGGAAGCCTGATTTGCTTAACAACTGCCTGATTCGCTTAATGATCACGGCAAAAAAGTTCCGAAAATCGGGCATGACTCGCTTAGCGATGGAACTTCTGGTCCCAATTATGATCGTAAGTCAAGGACTGCCTGTAAAAAAAAACAAGCAGTTTCTGATTAATAACATTTTATTTGACCTCCCCCCCATCCCCAAACATCTTAGGATGGGGGTCCAGCAGCATAAGGTTTAAAACAGTGTTTTAGTTCCTTCCCAGGGATGGGCAGTTGCCAAGAACCTTCCCCATCTGAAATCCTCAGCTTATCCCTCTTCCTTTTTTCCCTTTTCTGACAACAGAGGACTCAGAAGAGCTCCACTGCATTCTCTCAAATCATCACCTGCGCCCGCTGCTGCTTACAATTGACCAAGCCCAAGACAAGAGCACTCTGCTGCGACAGTACATGCAAGAGCCTGTGTTTGTGGAGTTTGCGGATTGTTGCCTAAGGATTGTCGAGCCAACGGTGAAGGAGAACGAAATTCCAGAGTAAAACCTGGGAGTAAGCAGAGGATTCTCCAGCTGTGGAAGACTGCTAGCCAATTTGGAAACGCTTGGTGTTATTCCCGGCTGATTCTCTGTTGGAATATCTCTTGGCCAGAAGGGGCCACGCTGCTCCCAAGAACGGTTGATCCAGGTTTGTGGGGATCATTTTCACACGCTGAGTTTTTTGCACCCGCAGATCTTTGACAGCTTCACAGTGGCAGCACCTCTAGAAGGTGGCTGGTTTTGAAAGGGAAGACGATGCTTTTATTCCTTAATAAAGACTAAACTACTCTTTACACCCTGGTCTGATTTTATATTCCATGGGAGTGGAAGGAAATTGAAACTTTGCTTCTGGACTGTAAAACCAATGCAGAAAAGTTTGGAGGCAGGAGTATGAGAGAAATCAAAACCAACCAGCGCCATTTATAATAATCTCTGAAGTTTATTAACTCTTAATTTGTACAAAATTTAATGTAACCTGGAAGTTAGGTAGAGGGATCAGAGAAGAGAGTTATTTTGACCCCTGCCTTTTAATCCTGTTAATATTTTAAAAGTATTTATTATTGGTTTTTCCTTCCCTGTGAAGATATCTGTTGACATTTTAATAGACATTTTGAACAAAAAAGCTGCATCTCACAGGGATTTTCAAAATAACTCTTTAGATTTTTTTTAAATGCCCTAACATCGGACTTTTTGCTCACTACGTCAAGAACACTGACAGTGCAGTAGAGAAAGTTTTAAAAATATAAAGTTCTCACTACATTAAAATGGTGTCTTTGATAATAAATTATGTGGCCATTAAAAAAAGAATAACCCTGAAGATTTCTATCCAAGCGAAACAGATTTGTTGTATAGCAAATCTACAGCACCATTTTGAATGCACGTCATATAGACAATTTTTAAAAAAAATATGGACTCCCAAAACTAGCAGGATTGAAATTCTACAGGCTACTGGGTTCAATAAAATTTAGAGCTGTACATGCTTCAGAATGATTTGGAAGAACAGCTTTGAGCTCAAGCTGGTCCAAACACAGCACTTCTTTGGAATTCATCGAAGTCTGGCCATACTGAGGCTTTTGCAGAAGCGTGGAAAAAAAAATGCTGCTGCTTTAAGGTTCAACTTAAACCAGGGGATTCCTTAAAGTAGCATTATTTAAAGCCTTGTATGGAAACCTGGAAAAAGTTGGGCTGCTTTACTGAATAGCAGAAAGGCGTGATGCTCAGAGCACTTGTGCATCATTTCCAAAGTGTGCACAACCTTTTAAAGATTTGCTTCCAGATTCTGAAAGTCAGATCAGATGATGAAGGGGGCAGGATCCCTCCACTCCGTAAGGCCAGATAAGCTATTGGAGGTAGCTCGGTTTCTACTATATGCACACAACCCCCAGAAATGTGGGAAATGAGTACAACTGTATTTTAATAAATGGATGGATTGAATGGGTGGGCCAGGACTCTACTTCTGCTTCCAGGCAATGTCCATGTGTGGAAGAAGTGCCTACGTTAGGGTTGTGCTTCTCCGGGGGGCATCCTAGGCAGAAGATACTGCAAGGGTTCGGGAGCAATAAATAGAGGACAGATCTAGGGCCCAGAAGACCCCTATCAGGCTGAGAGTACTGCACATTTATCAAGGAGAATCTGGTTGAGCCCAGTCATTACATAAGTGAGGCCGTGTGGCCTGGTGTTGGCGTAAAGCAGCGGGGACTTCCTGCAGTGGAACTTGATGGAGCCCTGAGGAAAGAAAGGTATTACATTACCAAGGCATTATATACCAATTAAAAAGACACAATAATTACAAAACTCCATTGTGAAGCCAGTTAGCCAGTTATTTACAGTTAAGACAAATTGAAACACAGCTAGTGTACATATCTAAAACAATGCCCTATGATAACAGCAAGTGTGCAATCTATTTAACTTTTTATATATATATGATGTAGTCCATATTCCTTAAGATAAAACAGGTACTAAGCTAGGAATGGCCAACGTTTGAGTAAGATGAGATAAACGGATTCTGCAGTCCTCAACTTACGACCATTCGTTTAGCAACCGTTTGAAGTTACAACAGTGCTGGGAAAAGTGACTTAACAACCAGTCCTCACACATTCGACCATCATAGCATCCCCACAGTCACGTGATCAAAATTCAGGTGCATGGCAACCGGCATGTATTAATGACAGTTGCAGCATCCCTGGGTCACGTGACTGCCATTTGTGACCTTCCCAGCCGGCTTCCAAAAACCAAAGTCAACGGGGGAAGCCAGATTCACTTAACAACTGCAGCAAAAACGGTTGTAAAATCAGGCATGACTCATTTAACTGCCTTGCTTAGCGATGGAAATTCCTGTCCAATTGTGGTTGTAAGTCAAGGACTACCTGTACTCAGTGTTCTTTGAACCCCTTTCAAATGCCATCAAAGTTTCAGAAAGGAGACTTTTTCTAGAGCTGTGGTTCTGCGAACGAGTCCACTGCAGCGACATTTGGGGGTGTGTGTGTTTCAGAACGATGAAATCGGTGTTGTGCTGTAGTGTCACAAGCCCCATCCCTTTTGTACATATGCTGTGGCACTGGACACGTGCCCAAAAGGAATGGAGCTTGCACTGCAATGGGACATGGCTGCTTTCATCATTTTGATAAAGTAAGAAGCTTCTGCAGGTACCGTGAGCCACACCCAATAGCAAGATTCTTGATACAACTAACCAAGTTTTGGTTTTCTAACTGGTAGTAAATCCAGAGCCCCCCTGAATCTCTCTCCTGTCTCCTCAGCTGGAAGACTTTGGCAGCAGAAGGGTGGATCCCATTTTCAGAGAGCACAGTCCTTACCTGCGGGGGAGCTCTGATGGAGCTGACACCTTGCACAGGGAGCCTGGTCTCTGCCTTGTTCCAGCCCATCTTCTGTAAGACCTGGAGGCAGGTTAGGAGAGCGAGGTCTCTCTGGAACCCCTTCACTGTCGTTGGGGCGCTTGAGAGAGCAAGACTGAGAGGCCAGGAGTGGACGATGGAATCCAGAGGCCAGGACCTGTCCAGTTCTCTAGGAGCCTGGCTTGAGGAAAGGGGATGTTCTTCAACACCATCCAGTTCTTCTGCAGCTATCAGAGCCATCTTGGCCTATGGGGGGGGGGAGTAACAAGCACTCCAATTTATCCACCAAGTAAACATTGAGAAAAGGGAAGGTTTAGGACTTCCAGCGGGGACATGGCGGACTGAACAGCCGTGCCTGTGGGCTCAGCAGGCAGGACTGACAACGCGGCAATTTTTTCGGGCTCAGGCAGGTTTTTCCTGAAGCCCAGGAGTGTTTTCTGGAAAAAGGAAAACACCAGGAATCACCCCATCTGTCTTCTGGACAGCAGCTTGCAGCCAGAAGATCGCAAACAGCATTCGCGTTTGACTGGTAAGAGCAGCCGGGAGGCTGGGACGCCACCATTTTCCAAGCTGCGCTGTAGCCTTTAAGGGACACTAAGACCGGCCACCCCATTTCTAAATCACCCAATTTGTATTTCTTTTAAGTACACATATCCTAAGAGAGGCTTTCTACAGCAAGGAGAAGCGGGCTCTGGGTGGTTATCGTTATTTTTGGGATAATCTTTTTAAGTTTTGGACTTTGCTTTCCCTCCAAATATTGAGGAGGATTGAGAGTAATATCTTTCACAACGATAAGGGAATAAAATAACCTGGAGTGTGGGAGGAAGGGGCAGAAATTTAGGGAAACTAATAGATAAGGTATTAGTTACAGTTTATCTCTAGGAATGTAAACCAAGGATGGTGAAAGAGGCCCGCTTACTTTACAAAATTCATTCTGCAGCTTTTCCTATTTGCATCCTTTAATTTTGCCAGATGTGAGGAGGGGACAACATGGAGCTTCCCACAAATCTTATTTAGCTACAGAAGTTGTCAGTAGGGGTGTGTGTGTTCAAGGGAGGGGCAAATGCTGAAAGCCATGATGACATTATCTCCGTCCCTTTTGTATGTGTGTCATGATGTCGCACACACGTATGGAAGTAATGCTTTATGTTGTTGTTTTCATCGTTTTGAGGAAAGCCTTCAGTTCTGTGGTTGCCTCTGCCCAGCCAGTTTTTGAGTCTTCACCAAGATGCTCTAATGCAGTGTTTCTCAATCCTGGCAATTTTAAGATGTGTGGACTTCAACTCCCAGAATTCCCCAGCCAGCATCTTAAAGTTGGCCATGGTTTGTAGACATGAGCACTAAAAATCTTTAAAAAACTCTTTAAAAAAAAACCCTTGCTTAGTTTTCTGCCCAGAACTGCAGCATCCACCTAGTTTTGTTTACAGTTTTCATAAAACAAAACACCTGGATAATTTACTTTCTTAAACTTGTTTCTCTTACCTTCCATTTTCTCCAGGTCCGTTTTATAATCCTAACGGCCTTACGTAACCTCTGGAAATGTTTCCTAGCTAGCCACTGGCGAACAGCTGCCAAAAGAAGGGTAAAAATGTATTAAAGGAATATGCTAGAGCAGTGTTTTCCAAACTTGGCAACTTTAAGATGTGTGGACTTCAACACACTGGCTGGGGAATTCTGGGAGTTGAAGTCCGTGCATCTTAAAGTTGCCAAAGTTGGAAAACACTACGCTAGAGGAAACTCTCTTATACTAGGACAAATGGCTCTTTTTGACTTCCTTGCGACTTGGGAAAAAGGAGGTATTTCCCTACAGGTAGTCCTAGATTTATGATCATTTGTTTAACCACAGTCTGAAGTTATGATGGCCTCGGAATGGGTCCTTTACAGCCTGTAAACCACTTCTAAGCGTCCCAAAATGTCACACCTCCCTGGGGTCACATGATTGCATTTTGGGCACTTGGCAACCAGCTCACATTTATGACTGGTTGCAGCATCCCATGGTCATGTGATTGCGTTTTGCATTGGTTTTGGCCATTTCCTGGCAAAAAACGCCCATTGGGGAACCTGGATTCACTTAATGACTGCAGTGATTCTCTTTAATGACAGCCATAAAATTGGGTCTGGTCACATGGTGACTTGATTTACAACCGCAACAACTTACTATGGAAAGTCCGGTCCCAATTGTGGTTGTAAGTTGACTACCTGTTATTTGGTCCCTTTAAATTGATAATTGAACCTTTTACTCTGAGCTACATTTCCTCTCTCAAAGCACACATAGAAATTGTTCCAGACCTCTCAGTAGGAGGCTTCCATGCCGCTTCCCCCTCACCTGACTGGATGATGGTTGCAGACCGCCTCCGCCTGGCCACCTTTTGCCTCCTAAACCTTCTCCAACAGCACTGGATGCAGAATGCTTTCTCGGATAAGACCGAAGTCCTCTGAAATTCGAGAAGCTCCAACTATGAAAAAGAGTGTTAAAAAAAGATTCTCTTGTCTGACCTGGGTGTAGCCAAAACTAATTCCTCCCCCGGCTCCTTTATTTCCCCCCGAGTCAAAACTACATGCTCAGTGCTAAACTCCATCCCCTCTTTTCTTGTTTACAAAAACATAGACCCATCAAAATGATTTTGTTTTTTTTCCAGATTCAAGGCAGGTGGGGAGGAAGAAGAATGTGAACGCTTGAATCTAAGCCACTGAAGTGCTTAGTCCCCATCCGCCAGACCCGTTTTTCATGTCAAGCTGCACACTCACTGGGTCCCTCATGAGGACTAGACACTTGTGAAGTTGCAAAATTCACAGTGACTCCACCCCCACCCAAAGTTTTGCTTTCCTTTCCAAAACCCACTGGATACTTCTTACCATGGAGTTGGTCAAAAATACTTTGGTCTTGCCACAAAACATTGGTAAGTTGGGTGATTTGGTTTCTCCAGGTTTGACAGAAGAATTGCTGGGGTTCAGTTGCTGAAGGATATCTTGGACCTTGGACTGCAAAGTGTCACCTTCCTCTTCTACAGGGGGAGTCATCGGCCCACCTGTACGAGAATAAAAGAGAAAAAAAAACATTAAAACGTTTTAAAATATTAGCAGTCATTGTGGGCCAAACTACATGGGTTTGTATCTAGCAAGGACTAAGCAACATAGGACAGCGTCTTGGAAATGGCACAGCAGATGATGCTGTGAGATTTAAATACAGGTAGTCCTCAACTTACGACTATGTTTCACGACTGTTCGAAGTAATGACAGCGCTGGAAAAACTGACTTGTGATTGGTCCTCACCCTTATGACCGTCACAGCATCCCTGCAGTCACGTGATCAAAATTCAGGTGCTTGGCAACCGGCTCGCGCTTACAACAGCTGCAGCGTTCTGGGGTATGTGATTGCCATTTGCAACCTTCCCAGCTGGCTTCTGACAAGCAAAGTCAACAGGGGAAGCCAGATTTGCTTAGTGACTGTGGTGATTTGCCGCAGTGATTCACTTAACGACTGCAGCAAAAAAGGTGATAAAATTGGGTGTGACTCACTTAAGAACCGCCTCACTTTGCAATGGAGAGCCAGTTTGGTCTAGTGGTCAAGGTTCTGGGCTAGAAACCAGGAGTCTGTGAGTTCTAGTCCCGCCTGAGGCATGAAAGCCGGCTGGGTGACCTTGGGTGAGTCACTTTCTCTCAGCCCAACTCGGTGCAATGTAGACTAGCCTCCTCGTGGTGCACCCCGGGCAATGTGACTTGTCACAGCTAAATAGTCTACACATCTGGCTGCTGGACCTCACAAGGATTTCCCAGAAAGAAAAAAAGCAGCATGAACACCGAACTGCTATGCCATACGATTAAAAAACAACAACAACTTTGCAATGGAAGTTCCAGTCCCAATTGTGGTCGTAAGTTGAGGACTACCTGTATGCCACAATCTATTCTTTCCCTTCCTGCATGGAATGGATGCAGTATTTATGCATTCTCTCTTCTTTACTGAATCTACACAACCCTCCTTAGTCCTGTGAGATGGACTCAGCTGAGAGAATGCCCCTCAGAGTTCCATGGCCGAGTTAGTCCAATCCTATTGAGGTTATAACTTCCATCATTTGTGACCACTGGTCACGTTGGATGAGAGTTCAGAATCTCAACATCTGTAGGAGAGTAGGTTCCCATACCACAGCTGGACAGAAGAACTATGGCCTACCCACCAACCTCCCCTCCTCACCTTTCCCCATAGCTGCCTTCCACCCAGCCAGACGTGGAAGCAACCCTTGGGCTCATCTGGAGCATGCAAAATTCCACACAACTTCCCCTCCCATTTGAATGGGGGCTACCAACCCATGTAGTTTGGCCCATGGCAGGGGAATCCTAATCTAAGCTTACCTCTACTAGCCAGCCTGGTTCTGCTAAAACAAGGAGAGAGGGGTGAAGTGTGTTGCTTGGAGAGAGAGAGGCTGCCGTAGAGAGAAGCAATTTTTTGCAAGAGTGGAAGAAGAATCCAAGGAAAGCTAGGAAAACCAAAAGGGCAGTGGGAGAGATAGTGGACAACTCATTGATTCGTTGACTTAAAACCCCACCAAAAGTGAACCAAACACCCAATAATCCACCCCAAATTAGTATATTTAGGGGTTTATTTAAAAAAAAAAGTGACAAAAGTGAACAAAAGTTCCCTACCAAAAAGGACCACTGGCTCATTTCTAATTGTGGTTCTTCAATCTGTGAATTCATATATTTGGCTTCTGTGCCTTTTCAGAATTTTCCAGAGGTTAGACTTTTACCAGGAGCTCATTCGGCTTGTATTCCAAATGTGCTCCTAGATGGGGCCCTCGCTAATCTCCTGAACCTTGAAATCTGGAAGGGTGAATTTACAGACCATCACTCCAAGAGCAAGATAGATAGGTGAGTCATTGATTCTTCATCATGCTTGTTAATGTTTTCTACTACAGATTAAGGTTACTATGGTAACTAATCATTTTGGCCGGGTGCAGAGGTTGAATTCAACTGTCCCCTTTTCGAATGTTAATTTTTGCACCTGGGGGAAAGAACTTGCTTGGACTTGTTTTAGTTTCTGTTTCCTTTCTGTGTAGGCATGTAGCTGCTCTGAGGGCCTGCAAGAATGCAGAAGCCTTTTAAGTATGTTTTGCTTTCTGTAAATAAATTATTTTTATAGAAATGCCCGGTGTGTGACTTTTCTGATCAGTCCTGGGCCAAAGGCTTTCCCAGAAATCTGCCAACAATGCTTTCATAATATCCAGGTGATTATTCAGTTCATTACCTGGAGGCAGGTAGATGCTGTAAGGCGGTGTTTCTCAATGGCAACGACAAACCACTTCTGAAAAACCTTGCCAAGAAAACTGCAGGGACTTGTCCAGGCACTTGCCAGGAGTAAAGACTGACTCAAAGGCACAAAAACTAAAAACAAAACCAGAAAGTGCTACTGCCCTCATTAAATGTCCCCAGATGGAAAGTTGGAAGGGCTGCATCTTGCGACTGTAGCCACAATCCATTTGGGGAAACTGCAGGGAGATTGCTAGATTCTTTCAAAGTCCTTGGAAATACAGGAACAAGTGTTGATCCCTCCAGAAAACAACATTCTGCAAACCAAAGCGAGCTGGTCTACAGAGGTCCACCGCAAACAAGGATTGTGCCAGCAAGGTTGAAGGGTTCAAGGGAAAATGGCGACAAAACCAAGCTTTGGATTTACATGGAAAGCAGGAACTGTTCATTTTAAGAACTACGATATGGCATTTATCTTTCAGTCCTGATAGCCACATTTGTCTTGGGCAACCAGAGACATGGAAAACTGGAAGCTCAGGGCTAGCTATGTCCAACGTCTCCAGTTTCCACCTGTGCTGACCAGTAAAATACTGCAGGGAGATGAATGAGGGAGAGTGTTCAGCCATGTACAAGAACTGTAACTGACAATCCCAGTTTGGCCAAAAGCTGGAGGTTCTCTACCAGCATTGTTAACACCCAATTCTGGGACCTCACCTTCGCTACTTGACTCACTGGTGAGCCAGGTTTTGACCAGCAAGACAACAGATCTCCGAGGGAGAGATTCCTCTGCATCTTCTAAGCAAGTCTTGACTCTGTAGTGATGGTGCTGGCTTGGGATCACTGTTCCGCTTCGGCATCTTGACGCTGCCAATTTTAATCTTGGAAGCTCCAACTTGCAATCATATGACTGAGGTTCACAATCAACAGCCTTGTTTCCTCCACTGCCGCACTCCTCGGTGTCTTTTGCAGCCTCAGCACTTCAATGCAGAGCTGAGGTCTGCTTTAATACCATCCGTAGCACATGCCAAGGGACATCACTGAGGAATGTACTGATCACCACCCATCCCAAGATCTGGAGCTCTTACAGGTGGCCTTCTGTCCCATGTGCCTGCAAGGTGCCGCCGTTACTATCTGGATGCCTGTGAACTTTTCCACACCAATTAACCATAGGCTCAGGAACTCCCTCTGGCGGCTGCAACTTTTTCTCTGGGTCAATAGCCATTAAGACATGATGCTCATCAAGAGCACACTCACCTTTCTCTTGTTCTGTCACTCCTCGGCACGCTTTTGGGTTTATCACCCATTGCCGTATCTGCTGAACCTACAGTTCCCTGCTCTTCCAATTCTGGTGGCTATTAAAAGGGACCAACCAGGAATGTAGCAAAGCAGCCTGTGGATGTACTTAATACCAACAGGTCACAGGGGGAGAACTTTCCCATTCATCCATGGTTATCCCAATGATCCTCCTTAACTCTCCATTCCAGATACGTAACTGGGGACTGCGAGGGAATGAAGCTGGGGTGCTGTCGGCATTTGGGAAAAGCAGCTGCAGCCAGGCAGACATGCTTCCCACCCCCACTTCCCCAAGGCTCCGCACAGCTCATACCTTTTCTCTCAAAGAGCAGTAAAAGTTTATAGCCCCAGAAACTTGAGAGGAGATGGGCTCATTTGCTCATTCATTCATTCCTTCCCCCACCCCCACTCACTGTTTACTCACAAGCATCCATGCCAGTTTTCCAGATGTCTGGCTAATTGCGCCACACCCTGCTGATGCCCACAGGCAGCCTCACCCCACCCAGGCCCTTAGCCTACAAAAGTGTGGGTGTGTAGGAGAGAGGAGAAGATGACAACAAGCAGACAAGGAAGGTAGGAAGCAACCCCAGGGAATGTATCTCAGGCAAGCAAGGGGGTTATCAGTCAACTGTCAGGACCACAAGCTATGGTAAGCAGCCCACTGTGGCGAGATCCCTGCCTGGAGCTTGGCTTAGAGCTTGGCCTGGAGCTCGGTAGCAACAGAAGAGGAGAAACCACGCTGAGGCAGCACCTCACCCCAACCAGTGCAAGAACTCTTGGAGGGAGGCAAAGGTTGCATGCCACTTTACAAACTTTTAAGATGTATTTACGTGGCTACATCAACTTGCAAAGCCTAGGAGGGTGGAGTTAACCCAGGGCAACAGGAAAGGCGTGTGCAGCAATAAAGTATTTTGTGCAGTTATCTTCTACGCTATGGTGTGTCCAGTCCTTGGAAAACCCAAAACCCTCACCAGGATGGACAGTTCTGCCTGCCACCTGGGGGATGCATTTCTGAGTTCTTCGGATGAGAGGTGTTTGATCAGCTGCCAAGATCATGTGCCACATTACAAACTACAGCTGCTGACTCCTTTCCAATGTGCGATGAGCCTTTGAGGATTTTCTTTGCAATTGGATGGTTCAGATGGTATTAGACCAATGTTTCTGAATCTTGGCCACTTTTAAGATGTATGGACTTCAACTCCCAGAATTCCCCAGCCAGCAGATCAACCATGTAAGTGAAGCTTCAAGGCTAATAGTTCATTCTGTATTGTTTTCGCTCCTCCCCTTCTGATCGGAACTAAGCCACTGGTAAGGCTTCTGGAGAAAATTATTTGTTTTATTAAAGACCCTGACGTTCTTTATTTTTTTTAAAGGATACTTAGTAAGGTAGCACATATACATATGTATGAATGCACAAGCTCAGAACAATGACTTACAATTCCAACACAATGTAAAAGCCTTTTCCTTCAAAGAAATCTATTATCTTGATTAGACAGGGCTGCAGAAGGAAAGAAAGACAATATTCAGAAATGACTCTTAAGAAAAGTGTTTAAAACAGCAACTTATTTTTGCTGTGAAAAAGAGGAATTGTGCAAATAATTTTCTCCAGAAGCCTTACCGGTGGCTTAGTTCCGATCAGAAGGGGAGGAGCGAAAACAATACAGAATGAACTATTAGCCTTGAAGCTTCCACTTACATGGTTGATCTGCTGGCTGGGGAATTCTGGGAGTTGAAGTCCATACATCTTACATTTGATACAGTTGAGAAACACTGTATTAGGTAACAGGACTGTCTGGGACATGAACAGGTGAAAGTACAACGTCACTTACACTGTTCTCTCTCCTTCTGCAGCTCTGGAACTCTATGCTATCAACCCGATCACGATACATAGGCTGAGATTATTTAGTAGTAAGTTGGATTTTCCATTACTGAGACATTTGCTAGATAGATTGACTGATTATGTGCCATCTAGTCAGTGTTAACTCTTATCAACTACATAGGTAAGATTTTCTCCATGATGATCTGTCCTTAACCTGGTTCTTCAGGTCTTCTAACGGATAGAGCTTTTTGCAGTTAAGGACCATGGCAATGTATAAAGTATGCAAATGCAATCACGGAAAGGTATGCCCCTTGCTTATTCACTGTATATGTTGAATAGTTGAAAAAGAATATTCATAAAATATTAATGGACCAGAGAACTCAAAGGAACATGCTGCTGTATCGCTATGGTGAATGAAAAAAGATGAATGGGAATCATGCCTAGGAACATGTGTACCTCTAGGGTTTCTGCATATAAACAACTTCTCAGAACTATTACTTGCAACAGATGTTCAAAAGGAATGATCTGCAGAATGTAACATAATATTGTACAATGAATTTTTATTCTTTCATTTATTGGAAGTCACCCAGAGCCGTCACTGAACAAGATTGGGCGGTGGATGAACTTAATAAACAAACAAACAAACAAACAAACCCAACTTAACCCTACGGCTCAATTCCGTATACACTATGACTCCTGAAGTCTGCCAATTCACAAATATTCCAGAAAATCCCAAGGCAAAGGCAGGCATGTAAAGATCAGAGGAAGTGAACAAAAGATCAAAAAAAATTGAAAAGAAGCTTAAAGACCTTGAACACACCAAGCTGATAAAGCCAATTAACGTCAGAGATAGTCCATGCTATTACCGGAAGATTCAACCTTAAAAAACTTACCATTCTCTGTATCAGGGGAAAAGCCATTTTCTTGATTGGACGGGGCTTTCAGATTTCGTTTCTGTAATTTCTTCAGCAGCCCATAGCGTTCTAAAAAGCTTCCAAAGGAAATCCTGCCCAGGAAAACAGTAGGGGGGAAAAAAATGGCCCGATGCACCAACCCAATTTTGTATACCTTGTATATGCAACCGACATGTCTTCAACTGATGAGATTATAAGAATTGTGGAAGCATAGCGCTCTCTCCCTCTCTCCAACTCACCCTCAGTTCCTCCACCCCACCCCACCCATCTGCTCAGCTACCCCTTTGCATCTGGTTCTGATTAATGATGGACCTTTCAGGTCCTCCTAAAAGCAACAATGATCACAGCCCTGAGAAAGCTGGTGGCATTTATGAAGGCCCTGGCTATGATAAGGGGACATGCATATGAGTAGGGACATGCATAAGGGGACATGCATATGAGGGACTGCTGCACTCCATCTATTTTAATAATGAATGTATCCTTGGGCAAAGAAATCAGAGGACAGATTCCAAATCTGACAGCCGAGAAGTTGCTTTAAATAATTCTATTTCTGAAGTTCAGGATGTTGAGAATGGGACAAGCAGGCTTGAAAGAATCCAAAAAATTTGCAGAACTACAAAATAGTATATAGTTAGAAAAAACACCAATCTTCTTCTTCCTAGTGTTGCTCCCGCTCTACGGCAGGGACACCAATCATAAACTTATTTATTTATTCATCACATTTCTTCACCATCTCGACAAATGACTAATAGCTTTCTTTGATGCTATCAGCTGATGCCAGGAATATCAAATGGAAAGTTGCTGTATGCTAACTAAGGCCACGTTAGCCAAACAGCCATATTAGTTTTAGAGTCAATTTGGACGTAAGCAAAAGGCCTCTAGTTTAAAGTAAAACCCAATTACCCAATTTGCAAATAACAAACTAGTTCCTTAAAACAGAAAGGTGCTAGAAACTTCACAGGTTTAATGTGCGTGTGCTTGTGTGTATTTGACCAGCAGGGATTTAAAAAAAAAAAAAAAAAAAGAGGGGGGAATCCTCTCCCTTCCTTGACAGCCCAACAGATGATTGTTTGGGAATGAGATAATAGACAGATAGAGTCTATTCTATTATCTCACTTCCAAATATTATCAGGCAATGGGAGAAAAACGCAGGAAAAACACAAGTTGGGTTAATCACAAATGAGGAAAGAAATGCAAACTTCGAGTAGCTTTACCTAACTGGAAAGCCAGCTGCACTGATGTTGACGGTTTCTACAATGCCACATGCCTCCAGCTGATGCAGAACCTGGAAGAAAAAGAGGCTTTGAAGAACACACCACCCGAAGAACTGTGTCCACTTCTGGGGACCACACTCCAAGAGGGCTTCAGAGACAAGAGGGTCTGAGAAGGGCAATAAAGATGATCAGCAGCGTAGAAACTAAGTTCTGCCAAGGGAGACTGAAAGAAATGGACATGTTCGATCTTGAGAAAAGGTGACCAACAGGTGATATGATAAATATCTCAAAGGAGCCCATAAGTGGTCAAGACTTCTCCCCTCTCATTCCAGTGAGCGGGACTGAGTCGAATGGATTTAAATTGCCAGACAGCAGGTTATAGTTGAGTGTTAGGAAAAAAAGTGTTAAGAGTAAGAACAGTTGAACCGATGACCCAGGGAAGGGGCACAATCCTCTTCTCTGGACGTGTTCAAACAGAGGCTAGACAACCGTCCATCGGGGTGCTTTAATTTGGGTATCTGCCCCGAGGGAAGAATTGGACTGAATAGCCTGAACAGACCCTTCCAACTGTATTACTTGAGAGTCAGATAACTACTGACATTATCTCTGACATATGGTAAAAAAGAGAGTTTTTTTTTTTTAAAAACCCCAGGGTTAGCGGTGTCAGCAAAACTGACAGATCCTTTTTAAACATCCCTGGGCTAATGGGGTTATGCCTTAATTTTGAAAGAAAGAAGAAAAAGAAGGAAAGGACTCCCCAATGCAGAGGGTACTTGACACCACCACCTTTGAGTGCTCTCCTCACCTCTGCTATTACCACTTGCCTGCCTCAGAGTTCCCCTTCTTTATAAATGTAGTTGGTGCAACCCTTAGTGGCTTTAGTAACAGCTGCCAGATTTGTAGCCTGTGCTACAAAGGGCTACAGGTAGTCCTCGACTTACGACCACAACAGAATTGCAGCATCTGTTACTAAGCAAGGCAGTCGTTAAATGAGTCGTGCCCAATTCTACGGCCCTTTTGCTGTGGTGATTAAGTGAACCATGTGGTCGTTAAGTGAATCTGGCTTCCCCCATTGACTTTGCTTGTCAGAAGTCAGCTGGGAAGGTCGCAAATGGTAATTACATGACACCGGGACGCTGCAACTGTCATAAATACATGCCAGTTGCCAAGTGCCTGAATTTTGATTACATGACCACAGGGATGCTGCAATGGTTGTAAATACGAGGCCCGGTAATAAGTCACTTGTTTCAATGCCGTCGTAACTTCAAACGGTCGCTAAACAAATGATTGTAAGTCGAGGACTACCTGTACGTGGGATCAGGCTTTCTTAATGGAATGCCCTCACCAGTGAGACTTGCCTGGCACCATCTTCAGCACCAGACAAGGTTGACTTATGTTCTCAGATGTCTTAATATCAGTATCTCAAATTTCTGTCTTGTTTAAAAGCTTCTTAATTACTCTTTCTGCTCTTAGGCTTTTATTTGTTTATGGACTACAATTTTAACTATTGTTTAGCTTTAAAAAAATCCCACTGTGATTTGTGATGTCCTGTAAGGTGCCCTGGGAAAGAAAAAGACATGCCGTGTCTACAAATAAAAAAATAAATAAAAATCAGCATTCTAGTCACCTCCTCTTTTCTGAAAAGGGCTGCCTTGCAGTCTGCATTGGGTTTAATGCACCGGATATAGTGTGGAGTGGTGCTGTGCAAGATCTCCATCAGCTGCTCGAGGGAACCCTGCAAGAGTAACAAGAGAAACGGGCCCTTGAGGCTTCCGAAAAAACTGATCTGCAATGAAACATTGCAGCATAGTGCATTGCTGCCCAAGGTCGCAATCTACTGGCCTGGCTCTTTAGACACCCCAATATATTCCCTCCCCTGGTTTCATACATCCCTTCCCGCTGTAGGCAGCATTCTATGCCTGCTAAGCACATCTGGATCACGCACAAGAAGCCAGGGGAAGCAGGGTGCCGCCCAAGCGCAGGGAGGCCAGAGTGACTTGCGACCTTCCTACTGGCTTCCCCAATGACTTTGCTTGTGGGAAGCCGGCAGGGAAGGTCACAAATGGCAATCACGCGACTACGAGGCGCTGCAACGGTCGTAAGTGTGAGCTGGTTGCCAAGCGCCCGAATCGCGATCACGTGACTGCAGGGGTGGTGCGATGGCTGCGGCTTCAAGGACCGGTCGTTCAGTATCAGTCCTGCAGGGCCGTTGCAGCTTTAAATGGGCGCTGAACGAGCGCCCGGTAGGTGAGGCCACCTGTACTTTAATGATTTGTCCTCTACTCACACAACCTCACAGAAGACCATCCTGCCTCCCTTACCTGTGATCTCCTGTTCTAGGAATCTCACTTCCTCCTCCTTTTGTTTAACAAACCCAGGTCTGGGGCTCACTGTTGTAGGAGGAAAGCAAGGGAAAAAGGAAGGCACAGCTGAAACCTGCAAATGGGATGAACCTTAAATTTTGAGACGACGGTGACCAGCGCAGGTTTTGCCTGAGTCTTGGTATCATTTTCCTCAGGGTTGGAGTTTGTGGCCTCCGCAGGAAATAATCTCTGAATCAAGGCATCCTGGGATTGTTGCAGCAATAGGACCAGCTCTGGGGGGACAGGGTCCTATGTGTTTTAAGAAAAACCAGAAGTGGGCAAACGTCAGTCTTTCTCACAGTGAGCCAAAAACACACAGAATAAGCCTGAAATGCAACTAAGTGCTAACAGCAGGAAGTGTTCCTGATAAAAAGCCCAGTCCTTGCCCCGCACTACGTTTATTTTTTCCTTCCTTCTCTCTCTATAGTTTCATGGCTAACAACCATTCTCAGCCATCGACAAACTCTTCCAAGCCTGCCCAAAGTGTTATTTTCCTTAAATATGTTTTTCCCCAGACGCTGGTTTATTTACGTGGAAATTTAAAAGGTCACCTAACTCTATAATCGCTCTGGGCAGCATACAGTACAATATAAAAACCTCAAACCCCAGAAGAAAGATAACCATGAAAAAACAAACATACAGGGCCTACCTCTCTCTCTCAGCCAAGGCCTGGGGAAAGAGGTTTCCAAGGCTCTTTGAAGCACAGCCAGGGTGGGTGCCCAATGTATCTTGGGGGACTGGTGTTCCAAAGGGCAGGTGCCATGGCAGGTGGCACTGCTTAACAGATGGGACCTGGAGCACGTCCATTCTGCTTGATTGTATACAGGCAGTCCTCACTTAATGACCACAATTGGGACTGGAATTTCAGTTGGTAAGCAAAGCGGGCATTAAGCGAATCGAACTGATTTTATGACTTTTTTTGCAGCAGTCATTAAGCAAATCACGCAGTTCCCCATTGATTTTGCTTGCCAGAAGCCAGCCAAGAAGGTCAAAAATGGTGGTCATGTGACCCCAGGACACTGCGATGGTCATAAATGCAAACTGGTTGCCAAGTGCCCAAATTGTGATCATGTGACTGTGGGGACACAGCAACAGTTGTAAGTGTGAGGACCAGTTGTAACTCAGTTTTTTCAGCACTGTCGTAAGTCTGAATCATCACAAAACAAATGGTCATTAAGCAAGGACTACCCATAGACCAGGCAGAAACCATGAAATACAGAAAGGTTGAAGTGTGTCTAATGCTTTTTTGGCTTTGTAAGCAACAGCAATTGCTGCAAAAGCATCAGAAAGGAGACACAAACCAACAGAGAGAGATAAAATAACATTCATTTGTGCAATTTTTAGATTTTCTGGGGATGATGTTATATTATGGTTGGAGGGACTGTGGGAGAATTTTCTCCAGTCCCCTAGATAGGATGGTGTGAAGGAATATGTATAGGAATATGTATAGGAATAAATGTTATCTTCTACTCTCTTTTGGCCTATAAGGTCAGTAGATGATGGTTTAAGTTTGTGTGGTTCCTTGTTACCAAAGATTCAAGCAGCATCTACAGGGACCTTCTCTGCAGCAGCACCCTTCCTGTTTTCACAATTCACTTTTAAAGGGTGGACAAACTTTTTTATATCAGAAAATAATTAGGAGTCAGAGAGAAAGAGAGATTAAGTTTTGCTTTATTAAACAACTGGATGCTTGCATTTATTGCCCATCCAAAATGCCTATCAAAAGCTTTCTTTTATTTAACAAGCAAACAGCCATGAAAAATCGCACCGATGGCATTTGGTAATTGGCCACAGATTTTGACCATCATTTGAAAATGAGGGCTACGAATAAAGGACTGAGGGGGCTGCGGTTTCCCTACCTCTGATTTAAATTAACGAACCCAAGTGGTAACCAAACATACCTTATTCTTTTCCACCATGCTCTCAACTCGATAGCAGACACTGCCGGCGTAATGGGATACAATGAAGTTTGGCTCCTTCTTAAACTTGTCTCGGCTTATACAGGAGTTCTTGGACAGAGCAATCTCAAGCCGGCTTTGGAACTGCCGGGCATCGGAGGTCCAGTTAAGGCGACATGCCTGCCAAAGGAAAAAGAGACGTGATGGGGAAAAGTCGACTGCAAGATGAGGAGGAGCAGGAGGAGGAAGACCAAAGCCAACCAAATTTAGACAGAGCTGAGTATTTTGGAACAGTCCAAAGAGGAGGCAAGCCAAGCCAAGGACAACAGCTATTCTTGTTCTTACTGTCCCGGATACGGTTTGAAAAGTCTCCTGCCTGCATTATACAGAACAGCCCTCTCAGTAAGAATTAGCTCTGATGCCTAAACAAACTATCCAGCTGCAAAAACATTAGCGATGGATGCGTTTCCTTGGGCTGGATAGAAAAGACAATCCCACTACCTTTCAGGCTCCAGATGTAGGCACCCCTGGAGCATCTGTCCCCCCACTATGGCAAAACTCAGTGCTGGATTAGAAGTTCATTCCAATAATCCCCAGCCAGCTTTGGACCTTGCGGACAGGGAATTATAGGAGCTGGACCCCAACGTATCTGGAGGGCAAATAGTGAAGGAAGTTGGAGAAAGCCGATTTATATTGCAAATACAAAACAGCCTTTGTAAAATAGCATCATATCCATCCTGTTTTTCAGTGGCACATGCCAATCTCCATTTCTCTATTTTATCCTCACAAACCATGAATCTTCAAGGCAGGTTCGCCGTTCACAATCACTTTCAATCTAAGATCATCAGATGTAACTAGTACTATACCGGAGCAAGGATTTCCAGCAACATTTTCCAAAATGATGCAATATACTCCAGCAGGAGGTCTGTTGTCTACCTCCTTTTGTGCCCTTACCAATGCTGGGCAGAGGCCTTTAAATTCAGATACTCCTTTTTAGCCTTTTAGATTCCTTTTTTTCTTATACATTGATATTTTCTTGCAGTGCCAGTTTAGCCCTTCCTGCTTTGGACTGTTTGGTATTTTTAACAGATAGCTCTGACGACGTTTAAGTGGATTTTATTTGTGTTCTTGCGGTCATCACTCTGAGAGTTAGTAGGTACAGGATAATTTAAAAAACCTTAGAAACCAATTAATTCCTTAATGCTGCAGTGAATTTAAGCCTCTCGAGATTTAGTTCAGTGCCTCAATCTGCCACCTCCGACTTGATGTGTTGAGTAAGTTCAGTGCCTCAATCTGCCACAACTCCAGATGTGTTGAATAAGAATCCTGGGTACTGTCATCCCAACACATCTGGAACGATGGACTAAATTCATGGACTCTTGTTTCAAGGATGTCCCACAGGCTTTAACTGTGCTATTTGTCAAGGACGACCCCAGTTTCCAAAATCCTGGAGACAGGAGGCAAGTTGAACAGCAGAAAAGGAAGCTTTGGACCCACCTCATTCAGCAAGGAGAAGATGCTAACAGGATTGCCCTCAATGGCGTCCAGGCAGGTTTGATTATCCTGGTAGTTTACAAAGGACCATTCCAGACCTTCTTCAGCATACTCTTCCTGGAGGAACCGAAATCATGCGGCAATAATGGAGGAGGGGAAAGATGATTTCAATTTGCCCGAAGACTCCAGAAATCAAAAACTGACTCCTGCAGAAGAGCCAGTGGGGAAAACTCACTGGCAAAGCATTACCTGCTGCTCCTTTAGAAAATGGCTGACGAAGTGCTGCTGCAGTTTCTCATTGGCATAGTTGATGCACAGCTGTTCCAAGTGGTTTTCTACAAAGGATTCAAAACCGTAAACATCCAGCAGACCTGGGGGTGGGGAAAGAAAAGGATGCGCCATCACCCTGGGAGCACTATGGAGGCAGCATTTCTCCCCTGATGTTCTTCCTGGGTGATGCTTCTGGTTACACCCCAATTTTGTGAGGTCAGAGGAAAGGAGACCAAGAAGCGCTGTTTGTCAATCACTGCTCTACCACAGCGCCCCCTTGGAATTAAGACTTGAGCCATCCTGCTTAATGTCCCAGAACTGTTAAAGGCACAATTCCTCCACAGAGCATTTGGTGACTAGTTAATTGTTCCGGGGTTTTTTTTTGTTTTTTGTTTTAAATTTCATTTTAACGGTGGGGTTCCAGTTTGGTCTTGCAGTTTTTTTGTATTATTTATGTTTTCCATTATTATTATATACCATTTACAACTCTGACTTTAATTATGCTTACCACGGAAGTTTTGATTGGTTGCATGTTTTATTGGATTGCTGTAAGCCACAGGGAGTCTTTATTGATTTGGTGGCATACTGTCATGAGTGAGGATGGCGAGCAGGGGGCTCCCATCCAGGCTGTAAAGCGCATGCGTAGTACTGAGGAATTAGGTGGCCATTCCAAGAGACACAGATCAGACCCGCCTTAGCCTTTGGGGTTTATCTGTCTGGGTTTTTCCCACGCTTCTTCAGTTTGTTAGGATTTCTGTCTAATGTAGCAGTAATAAAACACTAGAGACCTATTCCTCGTCTCAGCGTGGTTCCTGGCTGTTAGGACAGCCGGAACCTGCCGCTGCAGCATTCCTGGCAGATGGCCACCCTGCCTCTGTTTAAACATGCCCAGCAAACATGAGTCCACCTCCCTACCTGATCAGCCTGTCCATCCCACTATGGCACAGCAATTACAGAACTGAATGAGGAGACACATGGATTTAAAGCCCACCCAACCAGAAATGCATTGGGTGTCCTTGGGCTAGTGGAAGACAATGCTTAAAAATACCAAATCTAGATTGATTGATTGATTTTAAGAAACTTATATGGCTGCCTATGTTATAACAAAAACTGTGGGCGGCCACAAAACAGCAAAAACAGCAGAAAACCCCAAAGCATAAAATAGGAATCTACAGAAACTGAATTTAAAAAAAAAACTTACAGCATCCAGGGCAGCACTATCCCATCTTGCTGGGCTCCAGCCTCATCCTACGCCAATGCTTGGGGGAAGGGCCAGGTCTTCAAGGGCTTCCAGGAGGCGGGGGGGGGGGCTGTTTTCCTGATGAATCTCTTGGGAAGGGTGTTCCACAGGGCAGGGGCAGCTACAGAGAAGGCACGCTTCCTAGGTCTTGCTAGATGACAACATTCAAGGGAAGGGCTCTGGAGCACACCCACCCTGACCTGATAAGATGGGCAGGTGCCCTCAGGGAGGGACAGTCCTGCAAGTAGCCTGGTCCCACACCATTTAGGGCTTTAAAAGTAATAACTGGCACCCTGAATTGCACTCAGAAAGGAACTGGAAGATTCCCTGACTGAAGAAGGTTTAATATGCAGAATATTATTTAATGTGGATTCTAACTAGTTCTGTCGGGAGTATGCACACATCCAAGATGGCTCCAAACAATACCTATGAAGTTGCTCCACTTGGAAGTTGGGGCACAGATGCTTCCATTGATCACGGACACCAGCCAGTCAAAGATCCTACAAGAAAGGTGCAAAAATGTGCCATGCTTATCAGCCAGAGAGGCAGACATGCTTTTACACAGCAACAAAGGAGCCAGAAACACAGAAAAATAAGGGGCTGTAGGTGTGGATCATACGCAGGGCTGAAGACCCAATCCAAAGCTAATCAACCATGAAGGTTATGCCTTTCCTTCCAGGCTAGCCTACCTTCCAAGGGTGCTGCAAGGATAGAATGAAATTTTAAAGAATGGAGCAGCAAGACATACAGCAACTCAGACCTATCAGCTGAAACCACAAGAACACAGGCATCTTAAAAAGTGATACAGTGAATGAAAGCATAGGCTTTTATGGACATTTGATGGACATTCAATGCTTTTATGAAGTATCTAAGGACTTACCTGGCATAAATCACCTTGGCCAGACAGTCCCTCCTTGTTTCACACATTGCCTTGAGACAAGGCTTCCTGAACACTTGCCGTTGTCTCCCAGCAGTTATTGTCCGGATCCTGAGTGTGTCCAACAACTGCTCCCCAGGCACTTTTAAAAGCCGGGAAGCTGTCCTCGCAAAGCCTTGTTTCAGAAGAACCATTAAAAAACAAAAAACAAAAAAAGGTGCATAGCACAATGAGTAAACGTGGTTACTGTTTCTTCAATATTAGTAGAGATGGCCTAGATGTAAAGCCACTGAATTTAGTTACGGCATCTCCATTCATTCTTTTAAAACTAGAACCCCGTGATCTATTCACCTGTTTTAAAGAAGCACCAATGGCTCGGGACTTCTCAGCGCAGCCTTCCCCATCAACCAAAGAGAGAATGCCATTTTAATGGGTAATACAGGCAGTCCTTGGGTTATGATGGCAATTGGGACAGGAATTGCTGTCACTAAGTGATGTGGTCGTAAAATACAACATCATGTGACTGCATCGCTTAGCAACGGCAAACATGGAAGTCCCAGTTGTCGTTTTAATCCCAAGATGCATGGGTTGTTAAGCGGGAAGTGGTGGGAGTCCCAGCCAAGGAGTGCGGGGATGCTGTGGGGGGGTGCCGCAGGGGTGGGGGACGCCCTGGGAGGCACGATGCAGGCTGTGACCGTCGTAAGGACAAGCTGGGTGCCAAGCGCCTGGATTGTGATCATGTGACCGCGGGGGTGGTGTGACGGCCGAAACTTCAAGGACTGGTCATAAGTACCACTCATTCAGCACCGCTGCAATTTCGAATGGTTGCTGAATGAGTGGTTGGTAAGCGAGGATTACCTGTAAACCCTTTCTCAAATGGCACTGCCCTGCATGGCTGGGCTGCACTCCCATCATCTCTGACCACCGATTCTGCTAATAGGCAGAGGACAACAGGCAGCGTAATCCAAAGCATCTCTAGAGCGACTCAGCTTGGGAAAAACTGGATTAAGATATATTACGTGATGGAAAGTTTGTGCTCTTGCTTGAGAGAGAAGAGGAGGAATTGTAATCAAGAGGTAAGCTTCAGCTTTACACACAGGCTGTCCCCATAATTTTTTGAAAAGGTGGGAGTTGGAATCCCAATCCGTCTTAGTTATGCCTGGATACTTCCCACACATCTCTTATCCTCACAACAGCCTGATTAGGTAGGCCAGTAATATTGAGAGGGCTTTATACTCCCATGACAGGTATAGATAACTGATTGGGAGGTGCAACTCTAACTATGGACTGTGGATTCCCACTATCACGGTTTTAGTGACGAAAAGGCATCCGAATAAGATTCGCATCACGCTACCTTCCGTTCACAGGCAAAGCCGAACCTCAATTGGTCTGAGAGGTTGGACTGGTTCTCGGGTGCCTCACCTTTGGCCAGGTCTTCTAACTCACAAGGTTGTGACTCATCCTCTGACTGACAGAACTGGATATTGCCCAAATGGAGAAGACCAGCTAGCATCTGCAACAGAGAGAGATCGCAAACCAGGTGGTTTCTCCCTATTCTGCACGGGCGATGCTTTTTGGCTAAATTAAGGATCCATACTGAGAAGCTGAGTTTTCTGTAAGCTGCCCAGCACAAGATTTGAAAAGAAATCCACGCCAGCCCAGGGGGTCCCTATCTGGACCCAGGCGAATATGGCATGAAGCCACGCTGCTGAAATTCAGGACATACCAAATTACCTTTAGAGATTAATACACGATGATTAGTTGGCCTTAAATTACCTTTAAAGATTAATGCATGGTAATTAGGTGGCCTTACAAGTCCTACTGATTAATCCAACTGCTACTGAGCCAAGGTTTAACTGACCTTAAAAACATTATTCTGAGTGAAACAGTCAATACCCAGATGGGTCATGGCCTCCCGAGTCACATCAAAACAGTCTTCTACAAGACAAAGAGATATTCGTTAGATGGAGGTTCTCTCTCTCTCTCTCTCTCTCCCCCCAAGCTAGCATCTTGAAGATGAGGTGGCTCCAGTGCAGTCCTAAACTATAGTTTGCATTGATTTGCTGCAACAATTGAAGCAACGGCCTCTGTGATGATACGCACGGCCATTAAGTCAGAACCAGCCTACGCAGGCCAAACCTTCTCAAGTGCAAGAACAGAATTTAAGAGGTGAACCTGCAGGTAGGGTCTGTACTTGCTTCTGCCTGCTTCAAAAAACGGGCAGGACCATGAGAAATGGATGGCACTGAGACAAAAGCAAATTTAATTTTACTTTCATGAAAGGCAGAAAATATTATCATTTTCTCTGTATTGAACTAGTCCCCCTACCTCTCAGATCAAACTTTGAAATTTTGGAGCCCTTGGGCATCAGGTTGCACAACCAGGTAGTACTGAAAGGATTTTCTAAAAGCAAACCAAAATCCCAAGGGACTTTTTAAAAAAAATTATTTTCTATCCCACTTTTATTATTTTTATAAATAACTCAAGGAGGGGAACATACCTCACACTCCTTCCTCCTCCTATTTTCCCCATAACAACAACCCTGTGAGGTGAGTTGGCCTGAGAGAGGGACTGGCCCAAGGTCACCCAGCCGGCTTTCATGCCTAAGGCGGGACTAGAACTCTCCTACTACACCTGATTGGCCCTTGGGCTGAGAGAGAGGGACTGGCCAAGGGTCACCCAGCCGGCTTTCGTGCCTAGGGCGGGACTAGAACTCTCAGTCTCCTGGTTTCTAGCCTGTTGCCTTAACCACTAGATCAAACTGGCTCTCTAGGGACTAAGCTTCAATTAAATAATCCTACTGAACTGACTCAGCAATTATAGAAAATCATTTCAAATGAGTATGATTGAGAATAAAAAAAACTTTTAAAAGACAGGTTTGATATTTGAAATATAAGTCCCTTATTATCTTTTTTTGAATCCTAGTCTCAGAATTTGCTCCAGCATTTTTCATCTAGTGCTCTTTTCTGTAACAGAGCAATCTAACTTAAGGAAATTATATTAATTACATTAAATTTTATTTACTGAGGCTTCTAGCCAATCTCCTCCCTTTCTTTGAAGAAGCCTAAGGGTCTTTACAAGATCTGGGTTTTCAAATGCCACCTTCAAGAGTCTTTTCAGAATTTGGAAGCCAACAGAAATGTGCACTCTCCAGAAGGTCCCATTCTCGTCGCTCATCCTGCGTGGCACCTTTTGAAATCTGGAATGAAAGAAAACAGCTTGGCAATTTCCCTCAAACCTACATTAGTGTCCTAGGTACTAACCAGGTTCATCCTCATACTGCTGCATTTACAGAACACACAGAATGTGCTTACTGAATTAACCATTTACTGGGTTTGTACAGTGAAGGTAAAGTCAGAGAAGTTGAATTTTGCACATGGCAATTTCTAGCTTACGTTCCTGGGGTCTCCTGATGGTCTCCCATCCAAGGTCTAATCAGGTCTGAACCTCCTTCATTTTTTTTAGGTCAGCCAATACCAGCTAAGTGCATAAAATGCTTATTACTCATACTGAGACCCTCAGCAACAGAGCAGAAATATTTTCAGAGCATCTTTATGTCTGTGTACACTTTAAAAAATGGAAGTCATTTACTCAAATTAAACAAATGCAATACAAGCACAAACCTGGTAAAAAATATGGAAATTCCTTTCCTGCGGGGCTTGGTAGGCAACTCTCGTTTTCTCCAGCAGAAAAGTCTGAATGGAGGCACTTGTTAAAAGCTGATATCTGCAGAACAGTAGTTTAAAAACTTTTAAATAGATAAGCTTTAAGAGCAAAACTAAATACCCCATTTAGGAGGATCAGCCGCCCAGAGTCACTCCCTGAGATGGGCGACTATAGAAATCAAATATACATACATACATACATACATACCCCATTCTGGCAAGCAAAAGGCCTTTCCTCCCATATGGATACCAAAAAGCAAGGATTACAACTTCAAGAATGCCAACCAATGGCCATAAGAGCTGGGAGTTCTTGGAGAGGTAGCCTCAATATATTTGATGGGCATTCAGGAAAGTGTGCATCCAAAATGGATAGGATGGCAGATGCCATGCATGATGCAAGCCCCGCTCTTCTATCTTGATGCCGCATTTGCTATCTTGCTGTTTTGATCTCATCTCCTGGATGCAATGCATCTGTCCTTGCCCAGAATATGTCATCTTGTAAATACATTACTCCAGAGCTGCAGATTAGACCGGAACGCAAATCCACTGATTTTTTTAAAAACTATTTCAAAAATTAAAATCCTGGAGGGAATCCTTGAGCTCACCAGGAGCTGAACCTGACTCAAAGGAGAATTTATCTTTTAAACCTTAAATCTGAAATTTGATCATCGCAATTAAGTTAAAATAGAATATCACTATGCGGGTGAGCTGACAATACCTATTTAAGTGAAGCTGGATGTATTTCCCAAAGCGGCTGCTGTTGTTATTCCGAAGTGTACATGCGTTTCCTGTGAAAGTAACAAGAACTGGCAATATCCAAGACACAAGTGTCTGTCACAAAGGTAAAAGGGAATATGAATTAAGGGAAGAGAGAGATCCATAGGCCAGGTTCAGGCATTATGCTAAGGTGCAAGGGAATCTGGCTTAGTTAACATGCTTGTGAACTTGCTGTGGTTTATTTTGGGGATGAGTGACCCGAGCTCCAGTCTCTTCTGCAGCCTCTCTAGCTAATACTGCTGAAAATAGGTTGCACCATTTCCCACTCCCCAAGGCAGGGAAGTAGTGCAAGGCCCAGAACTGGACTAATGTAATTTTTTTTAAAAAAGGAATTCCCCATGCCCCCAAACCAGCCTTACCCAATTAACCTAACTGCCTTACATCTTGTCAGGGTCCCCAAAGATGTTAAACATGGCCACTCCTGTTTATAACTGAGTGCCTTGCATGAATCAACCAGCTGTGATTTTTTGACAAAATATAGCTTAGGGCAATGTGCAAACCCAGTCACTCTTCTTTACTCATGGCTTTGTTCAGGCAACTTTAGTTGGGTATGTCTGACTTTACAATCAGCTGGAAAAACTAAATTTTAACGAAGAACTATGCCTTGAGCAGTATTTTTAAACTAAGAAGTTTCTGCTATTTTACAGGTGTCTGAGCAAAACATGGCTGCAACACAAACTTACCCCTTTTATGCTTGCATTACAATACTGCACACAAGTACATAAGGGGCAGAGCTTGTTCCATGATATCACAATGCATGTTTTCTTATTCTGATGAAATCTTAGCTTGTTATGGACACCTCTGGATATTATGGTCTGGCATGGTTTGAATAGACTTGATCAGTGTTTCTCAACCTTGGCAACTTGAGGATGTGTGGACTTCAACTCCCAGAATTCCCTGGGAGTCCATGCTGGCTGGGGAATTCTGGGAGTTGAAGTCCACACATATTCAAGCTGTGAAGGTTGAGAAACACTGGACTAGATGTACGGTTTATCTGAGTTGGATTGGTGCATTAGCCAGAGCGAACATTTTGTTTGTTAAAAAGGTCATCTTTACCAAAAGCTTCCATGACAGGGTTGGAATCCAACACTCTCTGCTCTATCCTCTCCACAGTTATACTGCCTTCCGGGACATCAGATGAAGCCGCAACAGTCGCGTAAAATTTCATCAGGCAGCGTGATGTCCATGTCTAGAAACAGAGCCCTGGGTATAAGCCACTGGATCTCTTTCACCACTCACAGTATCTCAGGAAGAAGTTGGTGCGAAGCAAGAGAAAGACTGCTTTGACAAGGTCTAATAGGGAGTAGGGAAATGTATTAAATATATGGAATTGTTCACCTGCCTCAGTGAATTGTAGAGGAATGTAGGGGCAATGCTATTCGAACACCTAAATGTTCTGTGGCATCTGCAACAAACTGTGATGCTGCTGAAATGACAATATGTGCGTCGTGACATTGTCATGTAAACAGTGCCATTAGGTACTTATGCCTTGACGACTGGCCCAAGTAGGTAAGGGGTGACATCTGTGGGATGATGCCATCACGCACATTTTACCATGTGCTCCCCCATTTGCCCCGCTACCAATTACACAAAATGGCCAATTCTGCAGCTTCCCACATTAGTGAGGAAACAGAGCACTCCCCACTTCAAATCAAGTACCATCTTTTATAAGATCTGGATTCTCTCTTCAGTCCTGATTCGTAACAGTTATGCACATGCAAGAGCAAACCGCGGCTTCCTCAAGATCAAAAATGGAAGGTGTTAAAACCCAAAGCTTCAACCTCTAACGTGGAAAAACGGGTTAGACTGGAAACCTTCTCAAGCAAGGTGAAAAGATCTGTTAGTCACACATATACGCAGGCCGGTTCAGCCAGAGATGAGCGTGCAAATCGCCCTTCCCCAAAACACTTTTAAAGAGATCTCAGCTTACCTTACCAGCACCACTTTCCCCACTAACAATTATGGACTGATTGACTAGTGGAATCTGGCTCTGGACGTTTCGGTAGCTTTCTTCTGCTACCGTGAAAATATGAGGTTTTAATTCCTAAGGAAGAGAAAGTGCACAAGCAGTTGGGAAGAAAAAATGGAAACAGAGGCAATTCAATAACAGTCCGCAGCTTTTTCAGCAAAAAGAACTCAGCAGTGGCACCTGTGGGTGGGTGGTGGATGTGGTGTCACAATTGCCATCTTGCCTGTTTTCACACACACACACACACACACACACACACACACACAACTGGACCTGAGCCCTGTGGACTGAACACAAGGCTGAACCAGAGCTGGAAAGTACAGAAGCTAAAGCTGGGGTAAGCCACGGAGTGGTCATGTGCACAAACATGCCTATGGAAACATTCCTCGCTGCCTGCCAATTCCCTGTCTTCTGGGCTTCAGCACTACTTGTTATTGTAGTTTTTCTCTGAATTTGTCCCACACTGCAGGATCCGCTTGTTTTTACACTGTGCTCACCCAGGTCTTACGGTGAAGCTGTCAATACGCGCTGTGATGGGGGGTTTGGTTTATTAGTCAGCTTGTCACAGAGCCTAGTGCTTGTTAGGGCTGAGAGAGAGGACTGACCTGAAGTCATTCTGGGAGCTTCCATGCCTCAGAGAGCACTAGAACCTGGGTCTCCCCACTCCTAGCTCACCTCATGCACCTATACTGCACTGCCTCTCACTGGACTTCCCCAATATACAATACTTCAAAAAAAAAAAAAAAAAAGATGATGGGAAGCTTCAGTCCAATACTTCGTTTTGAAATAATAGTAATAGCGATTATTTATTACAGGAAGTTCTTGCTTAACGACCAGAACTGGGACCGGAATTTCAGTTGCTAGACAATGCGGGCTTTAAGTGAATCCAACGCAATTTTATGACTTCTGCGGTGGTCATTAAGCAAATCAAATGGCTGTTAAGTGAACCATGTGGTCGTTAAGCAAACAGCACGGTTCCCCGTTGATTTTGCTTGCCGGAAGCTGGCTGGGAAGGTAAAAAAAGTCAATCACGTAACCATGGGACACTGCAACGGTCCAGTGAACTGGTTGCCAAGTGCCCAAATCGCAATTATATGACCGGGGATACTGCGATGATAGTAAGTGCAAGGACCTGTCATAAGTTGGTTTTTCCAGTGCTGTCATAAGTCCAAACCGTTGTTAAATGAATGTTGTTAAGCGAGGACTACTTGTATATGCCATTACCAAGGTGTGGTACAAATCAGGAAAAAAAATTGTTAAATTCCATGCAACAAAATTAGTTTGAAACTTCGTTGTTGTTTATTCGTTCAGTCGCTTCCGACTCTTCGTGACTTCATGGACCAGCCCACGCCAGAGCTTCCTGTCGGTCGTCAGCACCCCCAGCTCCCCCAGGGACGAGTCCGTCACCTCTAGAATATCATCCATCCACCTTGCCCTTGGTCGGCCCCTCTTCCTTTTGCCCTCCACTCTCCCTAGCATCAGCATCTTCTCCAGGGTGTCCTGTCTTCTCATTATGTGGCCAAAGTATTTCAGTTTTGCCTTTAAGTTTGAAACTTAACAGACAAATATTTAACAAGTAAAATAAATGGCAAATTACATAATTTGTGCAATGATGTCATGGCATACATTGTTGAGCTTACTACTGGATGCCTATGTTCTTCAAGGGTTTTCGTTCAACAACAACCAAGAGCCATAAAGTGCCAGCAGTTTTTTTTCCCCTGCATCTCCCAGGAAGCATCCAACATAACTTTACACCCAATTTGGTTTTTCAAAAAGGCACCATTCAGCAGTCCCTGAAGCACACCCTCTCACCTGAAGATGAGCAGCGGTGTGGTATTCTTTCATGAGCTCTTGCGAGTAGAGAGGCTGAACTGGACGGAAGGGGTTGATGGCCACGAGGCTGCACCCCGCGTTGGTATAAAACACATCAATAGCATATCTTGCTTGCAGACACTTCAGTACTAAAGAGAGCAGAGCAGCTGGTCAGTATTTACTACCGGATTCCTTTGATTGATCTATTTGAGTTGCCATTTTCAGAACACAGCACACAGCCTCTGCCTCGTCCGCTAATGCTTTTTGGACAGGCTGCAATTTCATTCTAGCTAGCTGACTTCACTCTGGACTTCACGGGAATCGATTCCCAGCAATTGCCATGTTGGCTTGGGAATTCTGGGAAGTTCATGCATGTAGGTTCAAGGAATCAAATCCTGGGGTCATGCACGAAGGCAAACTAAGGTTCGAACAGGGGTTGCTAAGCTAAAGAGATCTAGGCACAAAACCATTAAGTAAGTAAGTAAGTGACGTTGTTGTTGTTATTAATTAGATGTGTGCACCCCCTGACTCCCACTGATTTTGGGCGGTTTTGTCATTCTAAGTGTAATAATTAAATAAATGTTATCTAAATAAGCAATGGCAAGCAGAAAACATCAGCATAAATATTAACAGGCTTTGAGCAAGCTTGATTTTATCATCCAGAGAGAAGAACCAACAGTTACAGATTTCTATTATTTACAAGAAAACAGGCAAGTAATATCTTGAAATATTTTAATAGATCTTAAAAGTACAGGCTTTATTCTTTGTCTCGTATTTCAGAAAATATTCCATTGTAACCTTGATTATAATTACTATTGTATATTGCTTAGTAATTTTTTGCCTATATCTATTCTCAGCTTTTATTTCAACATATACTTAGAGACAAAAGAAACAAAAGTTGGGCTGAAAGATTTAAACTGTTTTCCTGTGTTGGGAACTCTTCTGGAAAATGCCACATAGTTATTAGCTTTAAGCTTTCTTGAACATCAACCAAAACCCCAAACTCAGCTCACTGCCTGATAATTCAAGCTCCTGGAGGTGGGGGGAATGGATCATTAATCAGCTGTACTGGAAAGTAAAGGAATTACATATTTTTTTAATAATCAGCATGACCAGGTTGGAGTAGGCGAGTCTCCAAATGACAGGCCAAATGGAACAGTTTCCTATTTTCTTCCAGCAGAAAAGCATTAGCTGCTTGTTTTTCAAAACAATAAAGTTGTTCCATGTGTTTCTAGAGTGCAGCCTGAATTTATTGAAGTTCAGGTAGTCCTCGCTTAGAGGCCACAATTGGGATTGACAATTCCGTCACTTAGCAAAACAGCACGTAACCATGTCGGGCTTATGATGTCACTTCTGCTGCGGTTGTTATGCAAATCTATGTGGGTTGTTAAGCAAGACATCATGTGACTGCGACTGGCGATTTTACTGCCAGCTTCTCCAATGACTCTGCTTGTTGGAAGCTGGTTGTGAAGCGTGCAAATGGTGATCGCGTGATTGTGGGATGCTGCAACAGTTGTAAACGCCCACTGGTTGCAAAATGCCTAAATGGCGCTCACATGACTCCGCATGTGATGCTGAGTCATGGTCGTAAATGCAAGAACTGGTCATAAAGTTACTTTTTGAGCACCATCATAATTTCAAACAGTTGCTAAACGTCAGTGATGATATAACAGGCAACTCCTCACCTCAGCTGGGTCTACTAAACTAAATTATATCAAAGCTGATACAATATATATTTCACAAATGGATTGTTGCTTTTGAGTAACCGAAGAATTTTCAACAGGCAGCAATGTGTGTGTGAGTGTAAAAAAGGAGCAGCTCTTAAGCAAAATGCTGTGGCCAACAGTGTTTCAGCTCTTACCAGTTGTGGTGGTTACAGGATTCACTCTGGTAAGGTCATTGACGCAAGAGAATTGTTGTTGGTCACTCAGAAAGGATTCAACTTCTTTCCCCAAAGAGTTATCCTCCCCATTGTCATGGGCAGTGGTGCCACTGACCTGAAAGCAGAGACAGGAGAATAAAGAGACTAAGGCAAGTGAGATATTATCCCAAACACCTCCAGATGTCCTCTACAGGAACCCAGATTTAAAACATGATTTTTGTTTTTAATCTGCATTCCTGCCATGAAACCTTGTGAGATTTGCATCCTGTGTGATTCCTGCCTTTTCATTTGACAAGAATTTGCCCTTCTGGCTTCATGCTATATCACATAAATGGTGCCCAGCACTGAAAAAGTCACCAGACCCTCCAGTTTAAATATTAACATGATACATCACCCCACTGCATGTAAAGCATCAATTCAGAATATTTATGGAATAAAATAGGCTACTTTAGATCTGGTCAAATCGTGACTGGTTTCACAGAATGAAGTCAAGGATGGTTTGTGACATAGGAATCTGGTACAATGACAACACGTGCATCGTAACATCCACACATGTGTGATGACATCATGACACGTGCGACATCGTTTGCCTCTCCTCGCCGTCTTATAGTGTCATGCTCACTGTTCCAATGTGCACTGTACATCGTAACGTTTCACATGCCATGTTGCTGACCTCCTGCCAAGCTCTGTATCTATCTTCATGTTAATGGAACGTGTTTGGGTCATGTGCTCGGCTCAAGGACTTTTCCACCGCATTATCAGAAGCCGCTGGGAGCACCTGGGATTGTGAGCCTGGGAAGATTCTACGGGGGGAGGAATCTCGTTTGCACCGAGGGTTTTTTAGTTTGCATTTGGCGCGCTTTCCTCATTCTCAGCTTTCTTTGTACTTGCATACTATTCTTAAATAAACCAGATTTTATTCAGCTCTTGCTTGTGAATCTGAGAGTATTTTAGGATAGGCAACCATGACATATAGACGCCCAGGCTTTGAAACCTTGATTTTTGAATAAGTCACAGCTGGCTAGGTTCATACCCCAATCCATAAGCAGCCTAAAGTAAACTGCAATTACTAGATTCATGAATCACAGTAGATCAAACCCCACTGTGGTTTAGCACCATGTAGGATTCCAGGGCTGTAGTGGATTCATATAGTGCACTAAGACATAGTATAATCTGTTTAGTTTAGCTCAGCACTGTTTGTATGAACCCAGCTGCCGAAGTTTGCAAACCAAGATGTACAGCTTACCATAAGACTGTATCTTCTCCAACAAACCATGCTTGAACAAAGCACCATCAGTGGCAATGTATAAAACAAGTGGCTTTTGAGAACTGTTGGCCAAATTAGAGGATTTCCTCCATCTTTTTCATAAGACACCTACTTGGATAATTCATTCCTCGTCTTAGCATTCCAAAGTTTGGGGAGCTGAATTAATTAAAATCTGCATTCTGGATTGAAACTTGACGGCAACAGCCCCGCAGAAATCCTGAACAAGACAACCTGGGGTTCCCATTGGTTTGAATTCTGTTCCAAAGTCTGTTTCTTTTTTTAACGTAATTTTTACTGAAGAAGAATTTTACACAGAATTTAAAAAAACTATAGAAACTTAAAGAAAAAAGTCGACAAAAGAGAAAGATATAAAAAGATAAAAAGAAAAGGAAACAGTTGTGGAGACAAGGAAAAAGAAAGGTATCTAAAGGAGCGACTTCCAACCTTTTTTGCAGCAGTTACAAGCATGGTTATAACCATTTCCACCCTCCCAACTTACATACCTTGGTTCCCTTCTTCCCACTAACAACCGCTTTTAATCAGTAAATCCTGAGATCGCCATTTCGTTTTTATCCATTTTCAGCAAAAGTCCATAAAGGGCACCCAGGTTTGTGTTTCTACTGCACAAATAAGGAATAACATCAGCCCTGACAAAAATTTTCCTTTTTTCTCAGGAACTCCTGGAGTCCTAATCAATGAGGTACAGAACTAAATCCCATTGAGCTCAGTGGGGTTTACTCCTTACCAAGTGTGCACTATAAAGGCATTTGGGGGAATAAAACTATGGGGGATATATCCAAATGTTCTCAACATGTTTTTGTGCCAACTGAAACCTTCAGTGTATTTTGTTAAGTGCTATGAAAGGAGGGACCAACTATTTGCCTCTCATCCTAACTGGAAACCTAATTAAGTGAAACTGCTGTCTACAAAATACACAACGTTCTGCCACTGTTGGGGACTCCCAGAGTTTAAGATAATCCAGTGATTTTTCTCCAGTAAAACACATCCATTTCCAGATTGTTACACGTGCATTAGGAGAGACAGGAGGAAAGCCTGAAGGGAAAACGGAGGCAGAACATTTTTGCAAGGGTGCGGTCCGTGGAAAGTTACATGAGAAGGGCAAGAAAAAAAATTAGTCTGAAAACATACTTGTTGATTGCTAGCTTCATCTCACTCCAGAGCACTGTTTTTCAACCTTGGCAGCTTGAAGATGTGTGGACTTCAACTCCCAGAATTCCCTAGCCAGCTTGCTTCAGAGCTACTGAGAGATGGTAGCCTGAAGGCTCACTTATTCCTTCATGCTTATGTTTACGTTTCCCCTCTTGTTATTTTCTCTTTTAAGATTCTTCCCACTCTCCACAAAGAATTTCGCTGTACAATAGTACAATTTACATCCACTTCTAACATTATGATTATTATAACCATTATCACTGCTATGTATTTTAAGCAGAAGAGGGGATGGAAAAGCAAGCATTTCTTTTCCTAAAAGTCTTCTAGCTGCAGAGAAGCAGTTTCCTTCCTTCGGCATGAAAGCACTGGTCTAAGCTTTTGAGAAGACTAGCAAAACTGTCTTGCGCAGGAAAACAACTTTTATGGGCTTACGGTCAAAGCTGTAGTATTATTATCAGCCTCCTCCAAGCTGAGCCCAACTACTGGTGACTTTATGGCATGTCCATGCAGTTTTCCTGGCAATATACAATAAGTGGTTTGCCACAGCTGCCTTCTGGAAGGTTTTTCAGCTTCCTAGTCTAGTCTACAGCCCCAGGATTCCCTGGAGTCTCCCACTAACTGGGCCTAAACTTGTTAGTTTCTGTGCCAAGACAAGGTCATTATTATTATTAGTAGTAGTAGTAGTATTAGGCGAACACTAAATTCTCCTGCAAATTTGCCAGGAGAGAATGCTCACAGTCTATACAAAGATCTCAATGCTGAGAACTCTTACTGGCATTGCCATTTTTAAGCAGGTAAGAAACAAGATGGATAAACCATAATTGCACTAAATATTGTGTTCTGTAAATCAGTTTCTGGCTTAGAACTATGTAGGAACCAAGCAATATTTGTTGCATTAATGTAACACATTAGAATAAAATACGGTTAAACGTTGAAAAGATTACTGCTGCATGTGTTGGGCAAATCCTGGAAATGTGCTAATTCTGGAAACCATGATAGTATTAACCATTAGTTAGCACACTGTATAAGCACAGCCTGTGGGATCAGCCTTAAACTGAACCATGGTTTATACTGACTGATTTGTTGAGTAAGTCTAAAGGTTGTGATATAGGGCAGATCTACCAATCACAAGGGCTGAATTTATCCATCACATTAATCCCAGATGTGGCTCCTTTGATTTTTACTTCCTGTGCTTTGTGGAGCCAACCACTGCAGTTAATAAAGCCTGCCTTGGGTTTACCATGTGCAACTTTGGATTACTGGAATCTGATTCCTTTATTCCGAATGCAAATGCAGCAACACTTTGCCTCTTATTCAACCCCAACTGTGCAAAGGAAGGGATTAACGCTGACCACAAATATTGGCTAGGGAATGAGCCAAGTCAACATGCACTGGCTTCTGACCTTATAATTTAATTTAAATCAAGCTAAACCCTGAAGCACTGGAAACAGCCAACAAGAATAAACTGTTCATAGTCAGTAACAATAAAGCTACTCTATCCTTAACATTGAAGATCTAATGCTGTATACTACGCCTTTCTGTGATTTACAGCTGTCCTTCAAATAACCTATGATCCATACAAAAGGTTGTAAACAAGATTTCTTCTCCCCACCCCAGATTGGTTTAAAACAAAGCACGTATTCAAAATTCAGGGTTTAGGAGTATAAAAACTTATTGAATCAGGAAGAAATTGCTCAATGCTCAGTGCTTGCCCTCTTTTTTTCTGCCTTAGACTAGAACTTCATCTAGGGAACAGGCATGATATTTCTGGGATCCCCCCCATGGTTAAGACTTAGGGGAATTGCAGTATAAACCAGGGTTTCTCAACCTTGGCAGCTACAAAATATGCTGACTTCAACTCCCAGAATTCCCCAGCAAGTGTGCTGCCTGGGGAATTCTGAGAGTTGAAGTCCACATATCTTAAGGCTGAGAAACCCTGGTATAAACACTGAGTAGAAGCTCTTTGACTGAAAAAGCTCCACTTCTATGTACCTATCAAGAACCTGGTGGACACAGAAGACTCTTATTGCAGCACAAGGTCCAATTAAAAACAAAAACACAGCAATCATTCTTTTAAAGATCTTTGATCAGTCACTGGTAGCCCTTAGGCCAAATCTGCCCCCAGATATTCATCAAGCACGAAAAAGATAAGCAGAGAAAGCCACAACAGCTGCAAAGGGACTTGTCAACAAGGTCTGGATTTGAGTGGGATGTTGGTGTCCTGTTGTTAAGCAACACAGTCCAGGCTTGGCAACACAAACCAACACAGTAGTGGATGGAGGTTCCCCCTGGAACAGTGTTTCCCAACCTTGGCAACTTTAAGATATGTGGACTTCAACTCCCAGAATTCCCCAGCCAGCTCCCAGTAGGAGGTGAAGTCCACAAATCTTAAAGTTGCCAAGGTTGGGAAACACTGCTCTAGAATCAGGAAGTTTTGCCCCAGATTTCCAATGGGAGCATTCCAGACAGCAAATATGAGGCTGCTGTCACATGTTATGCCACGGTTTATCAAAAGAACATATTTAGTTGGGTTCATACACCATGTGTAGCCATAAACCATGGTTTTGACAAGATTTCACACATTGTGCCAGACTGTTAAATAGATAGCAACCTGAATCAGCCTTAAAAATTCCCCAGTTGTGCTGCCCCCATCCTTTTCATTAAATCTTTAATGTAAGCAAGTCCTATTGAAAGCTATGCAGCTTTTCCTAAAAACACAATGCGTTTTTTAAAAAGCCACTTGCCTCTGGTCCATAAACTTTACCACCATGTGACTAAGTGGGATATTTCAATTTTTCCCATACTGGAGGTAGACTGCCCTTGGGTATGGAAGTTCAATTTAGTTATAACACTGTATCCACTAACACAGAACTGACAATCAGGCAGGTCACCTGGAACTATTACATAATTGAATGGGATTATTTTGGACATCAGCAAATTTAAAATTTGATATTTAAATTATAACATTTTTAATTTCCGACAGCGAAGGTTTGTGCACAAACATATATAAAGGTAGGATCACCAACACACTACACCAAAATGCAGTTTGATTTTTTATGGCTGTCTGTTGTGTGAACTAAGCCAGTTAAGTATGGTTTCTAAACTACAGTCAACTTTAACATACTAGCCATTGCCTATAAAAAGGCCCTGTTTTTTTTAAATAACCCAATTACCATTGGCTAACTTTCTACAAAATCCTAAATACTTTTGCAAATGCTGGAATTAAGGAAAGCCAGGCCTCTTAGCTGCCGCTTCTCTTACACAATCTGGCGATCTACTCTTTCTAAACGCCGCTTCTTCCAAGATTTCTCTCCTCCCACTATCTAGTTTCGCCATGAGAAGAAGGAACTTCGTACATGCGCAAGCAAGCTCTTGCTCCGTTCACATCTCCTTTTATTTCCAAGGATTTGAGGGAAGTAATATTAATGGTGCAGGACGGAGGAACCGGTGCTGTGGTTTAGCCATGGAGAAGAGGTGGGGGGGGGGGAATAGAGCGAAGTATTGCCCAATCGGACTCACCCGCCGCATATGCATAGATACGGAAAGTGGATCAGGCTACAGTCGGGGTTCCGTGGCGGTCCTGGGGAAGCCGAAGCAAACGTCCTCTAACGACAGACGGGAAGGGAAGGCTGAGGTCGCTCGACCAGTCCCAGTCCAGGCAAAGGCGGAGCAGGAGCAGGAGGCGGGGGCTGCTGCGTTTGAATTGACTCCGGGATTGAGCGTCCCGCCTGCGGGATGCGCAGCCCAAAGCCCGGCGCCTTTTTCTGGGGAGGGAAGGTCAGCGAAGGACGCTGGCGGCGAGCTATCGCAGCCCGGCCCCGGTGCGCGTTTTCTTGCGGGTAAAAAGTCCTGGGCTCCGCGAAGCTTAAGCCCCCGAAACACGCAGCCCCCGGGAAAATGCGACACGTGGCCCGTGGAAGTCGCTGATCGGGAGTTGAATCACGTGTTCGAACGCTTTGCTAAATAGCACAGGCAGGGCTGTGTTTTCATCAAAGGCACGAAATACAGTTTCATTCATTTTGCCTGTAATCTTTTGTATTACAAGGATATATAAACGCACGCACACGGTCCTTCCAAGTAAAAGATTAGAGCTGGATTAAAAGAACAGTTTTTCCCTAAAGTGCTAGCTTTCAACTTGCAGGGATTCAGTTACTGTAAGTGGCGCGGGGGGGGGGCGGGTCACTCTACGTCTGAAATCTGGAGGAATCGCTTCTAACGGGGGGAGACGCCAAGCACACGATTTGATGGTTTTGGACTGTTTCAGAGGTAAAGGAGGGGGCAGGAGGGAGGGGTGGCTGGCTGGTTAGGGGTTAGTATCAAAGCCATGATTTTGTGTAGGTCTGTTAAGCCAAAATGTGGTAAGCAAATGGACATGCTCGAACGTGGGAAGATAACTTTTCCTTCTTGGGACAAAAAAAAAAGCTTCCCCTGTGTAAAAAAAAAAAGATTTAGAGGTTTGGGTCCAAGTTTTATCAAGCCTAGAATAAACTTCTTACTGTCAATGGGTCCTGTTACTTAAGTAGCACCCTCTGACTTACCTATGTCTGAGTTCACACGGTCTGGGCCAAAGAATGGTTCGTTCTGTGACGTTGTTGAATGAATCAAGCTTTGGTTTACAATGACACTGTTGTGGCTTACTGGACTACTGGACAATTGTTGTTCATTCGTTTAGTCGCTTCCGACTCTTCGTGACTTCATGGACCAGCCCACGCCAGAGCTTCCTGTCGGTCATCGACACCCCCAGCTCCCCCAGGGACGAGTCCGTCACCTCGAGAATATCATCCATCCACCTTGCCCTTGGTCGGTCCCTCTTCCTTTTGCCCTCCACTCTCCCTAGCATCAGCATCTTCTCCAGGGTGTCCTGTCTTCTCATTGTGTGGCCAAAGTATTTCAGTTTTGCCTTTAGTATCATTCCCTCAAGTGAGCAGTCTGGCTTTATTTCCTGGAGGACGGACTGGTTGGATCTTCTTGCAGTCCAAGGCACTCTCAGAATTTTCCTCCAACACCACAGTTCCAAAACATCGATCTTCCTTCTCTCAGCCTTCCTCATGGTCCAGCTCTCGCAGCCATATGTTACTACGGGGAAGCATATGGTGTGGCACCATTATCAGGGACATCATCATGGCTTCTTTGTTGTTGTTTATTTGTTTAGTCACTTCCGACTCTTCGTGACTTCATGGACCAGCCCACGCCAGAGCTTCCTGTCGGTCGTCGACACCCCCAGCTCCCCCAGGGACGAGTCCGTCACCTCGAGAATGTCATCCATCCACCTTGCCCTTGGTCGGCCCCTCTTCCTTTTGCCCTCCACTCTCCCCAGCATCAGCACCTTCTCCAGGCTGTCCTGTCTTCTCATTATGTGGCCAAAGTATTTCAGTTTTGCCTTTAGTATCATTCCCTCAAGTGTACAATTACCTGTGGCTAGCTCAAGCTTAGAGAGGCAGTGTGGTGTAGTGGTTAAGGCATCAGGCTAGAAACCAGGAGACCATGCGTTCTAGTCCCACCTTGGGCACAAAGCTGGCTGGGTGACCTTGGGCCAGTCCCTTTCACTCAGCCCTAGGAAGATGGCAATGGCAGACCACTTCTGAAAAACCTTGCCAAGAAAACTGAAGGGACTTGGCCAAGCAGTCTCTGAGAATCAGACACGATTGAATGGATTAAAAAAGAAATATTGCAAGCTTAAATGCAGATCTAACCAATTACTTTAGAATCCAGTAAAGCAAATTATCTATTTGTTAAATAAATTGATAAAATACTCAAAGACATGACACCAAACCAGCAGAACATTTCAGGCTGCCAACTTGAAATGAAAAAGACTCATTGGTATATTATCTGCAAATTAAGACTCTCCCCATCCTTATTTTAAAGAAAATTATTTGGGGAAAAAAACACTTAATCTTCCTTTTGGAATAGTATGAATAAAATTGAATCTTCTACATCCAATCTATAAGGTCAGTACCCACAACCAATAAGTAAGATCTAATCCCACAACCAATAAGTAAGATCTAATAGCTAAACATCAAAAGCCTCCCCAAACGTTTTACCTGAGGACTTGCTGATTCATCAAAACTGTGGTAAATCTATTATAACTTTAAGATTCCATCAGACTGATTGAGATGGAATCGAAGGAGCTCGCATACAGATGACCAGAACATAAATGTTTATTTATTTTTAGTATCATTTTAGTCATCTGAGCTTGGATTAGAACAAGCAGGCATTGCTGAAGCAGCGTGGTGAATCAGCAGTACGGTTTAGTAGGATATTTGCTGATGAAAACGTCGCGAGGAAACAGATCCCTTATTTACTTTCTTTTTCTGTAACACGCTGTAGCAGCAGGAACTTTAAAATAATCCGCAGCGGAAGGCTAAGGAAGGAACTGTATCCCAGGCTTCCAAATGACATATTCTCTTGAAAGCGCATTCTTCTCTATAAGCTGAGTCATCCGGTGGAGGAAGCATACTCATTTAACCAACTGCAAGTCCTGTTTTTTTCGTTTTTTAAGAGTTGGTCTTCTTGGTGACTCATGCAGGTTATTCTTCAAAACATTTCCGGGTGAATATTTGAAAAACGCAAAGAAATGGATTTATAAGCGTTGAACTGGGTTTTAAACAGATTTTCTCTTTTCCTGCTGCCGTTTCCCGGCGCATATAGTGTGTCTGAATTAATATCCACAACTTGGGGATATTTGCAGGCATGTATTTTATTTGTTCATTGCTTCAGAAGGGCAGATCCCAGACTCACCCGCAACCAACACTTTGGTAATCTGCTGTCTTGTGGTGAGCAGCTTCCAAGGGGGTTTGGTTTGAATTTTAAATTTATTTTAACTCTTCCTATAACTTTTCTATGATTCCTGTCACAGTGTTATATTGTGGACCGTGCTGGTGTCTGACTGAACACTTAATTGCTTGTTTGATTTTACCATTTAATTTTTTTATTGTCAAAAGTTCAAAGAAGTTGATGGCTGGTTTACAAACAGCATAACATTTTATGCATTGACATATTAATCATTCTCTGCCCCTTCCATCTTTATGGGAGGAAGATCTAAGGTCCAACTTCTGTATTCACTAATGAGCCCAAAGACAGATTAACATTTCAGGCACTCCAGACTGCTGCAGACCAGTTTGGGGATAAACAGAATTAAAATGGAATGGAGTAAAACAGGATATATTTACCAGAACACTGTATAGTAGGACTTCACATTTTGTACTGCAATTTTTTGTTACAGGTCCAACATGCGTTATTAGTCAGAATGCATTGTAATTTTTCTTTGAATTTGTAGACTCTAAAGGATAATTATTTTGTTTTTTGGCAGAGTGAGGAATTTTTAAGGAATCTTCTGGTCACAATAAATAAATAAAACATGCTGAGAACAGGGATGAATAATCCTTGAACATGCTTGTGAACTACACTTTTTTTTTCTTTATTACATTTATGTCTCTTTATTTGTTAGACTTCTATTCCACCTTTCCCACTCAGTTTTTCTCCTCCAGTAGCTATATGGGGAAGTAATCAATAGAAATGGGCCAAGGAGCGAATGGAAAATGAGAAAGAAAAAGGAGTTAGCTTTATTAACTGAATGGCAATTGTTTCTCAGTGTAAATTGTGGTGGTGGCCATATTTTCCGTTTCTGGATGACGTGATGTGTTTCTTGCGCAAAACTTCCTCATCCGCCTCCCAGGCAGGACGGTTTATGGGGCTGCAGAAACCCTCCCTCTTAGCAACCCTGGGCAGGAAGGGGGATGAGTCTTTGCTGATGAGTGCTGTTCCCTGGGCTCTTCCTAGACAACCTTCCCAAGGTGTGTGGACTTCAACGCTCCGTTTTTAAAAATGGCCCTGCTGGGGAATTCTGAGGATTGAAATCCAACCCATTTGGAGGCCAGCACAGACTGCTCTAGGAAGTGGCCCATCAGTGGGTCCATGGACTGCCAGGAAAAACACACTTACACGGCACTTAATCACATCCGAGGTTTGGTGAGTTGCTGAGGACGGTTCACTGTCTGAAATGCCTTACCCAGGGCAAAGGTCCTGCGTGCCACTGCAGTCCAATAGATGGCAGTTGAGAGGATGATAATATCTGTGCTGGGCCACATAGGTAGCACTCAGGGACCACAGGGCCTCTCATCTCCTAAATGTTTCAAATTATGGCGTGATGATACATTCTTTCATTTATGGACATGTTGAAATAAGATGGCTGAGAGTTCAGCAAAGTGATAGAGGGTGGCTCAGGACAGCTGATGACAGATCACCTTTGGTCAAGGAATTCAGAGTTGAAATTAATCAAGGGTACAAGCCGTGCTATACTGGGGAGAAAAGACATTATTGCTAACCCACTTTTTTCCATCAACTATTCCCAAGACAAATGTATTGCCCATTGTTCTATCCAATAAATACTCTATTGTTAAATGCGAAACTGTTTGAAAGGTGGGGATCTATCTTCAAGTATATTCAGTTGCTTGCTTTTGATTTTTGTTCTACTTGCTTGCCATTCTGATTTTTGTTTTTAATGTAACTTTGCAGAGGCAGAAAAATGTCACAGCAGCTGGACAAAGAAGCCTTTATAAGTAACCTGAATGGAACCACCTTACGTGAAATTTCGGTTGGCTTACCTCTTGCACCATTATGTCTTCTTACCAGAGGGTTGCTCCTAATTTTGTATTTTCTCCACTATGGAAGGCCTTTACGCTCAATGTATGGTAATTTTTTTCTAGACTTCACTGTCCTAGTCGTCCCTCCAATACTTTCCTGTACAATTTTGGCTTCCATACTTCCTTTCGTGATCCTCTCCATTATGGTGCTCTGCACAGGCTTGATTTCTGTCATTTATAGTAAACGGACAAATTATGCCCAAGTGTCACTTAAGCAAATCTTAGATGATTTCCTGAGAACAAACTTGGAACCAGAATACATTCCCTCCGTAACCACGTTCCGCGTGTTCATCAATTTGTGGACATCCATTAGCATCCTGGCTGTAGACTTCCCACAGTATCCCCGGCGATACGCCAAAACAGAGACTTATGGAACAGGAGCGATGGATTTGGGAGTTGGCGCATTTGTTTTTGGAAATGCTGTGGTTTGTCCAGAAGTTCGGCTGAAACCCGGTGCAATACAACACAAATACTTTTATCTCACACGGCAATTCGTGAGCACGTGGCCCCTCCTTCTCCTTGGCTTTGGACGACTGATGAGCGTTAAAGCAGCTGACTATTATGAGCACGTCACTGAATACGGCATGCACTGGAACTTTTTCTTCACTTTAGCTGCCGTGCGAATGGCTGCATCGCTGCTTCTGACTGCATTCCCTGCGCACAAAGCCTGGATTGTCGCAATGATGCTTGCTGTAGTTTATGAATGCTTTCTTGACATTACACCGCTGAAGATGTTTATTTTGCATGGAAGCAATGGGCAAGATTCAAGGACTGGTTTTTTAAATGCCAACAGAGAGGGCATATTTTCTGTCATTGGTTACCTTGCTATCTACATGGCTAGTGTGCAAGTCGGTTTGTATTTGTTAAGAAAGAGAACAACAGCAAGAGAGTGGCTTAGAGTAATCTCCTACTTTTTGCTGGCCACTTTTCTCCTCTTTATATGTCTCTACATTGCTCAGTTACACATTGACACCGTGTCCCGACGAATGGCAAATCTTTCTTTTTGTATATGGATTGTTGCTCACTGCTTGTTTCTCTTTAGTTGTTTTTTAGCAGTTGATCTCATTCTTATATTCACAAAGCTTCTGGTGGGTGGGGCTGATATTCCTTGTAGTTGGAATTTTCTGCAGCCATCAACATATAAAAAACCTCATTTGGAATTCAGGCACAGAAAAACAGTATCTCAGAGTATGTGCATGATCAGTGCTGTGAACAAAAACCAGCTTCTGTATTTTTTGCTAGCCAATATTTTAACTGGTCTTGTAAATATGCTGGTTGATACAGTTCACAGCAACACACTCTCTGCTATGCTAATTCTGCATTTATATATGTTTACAAACTGTTTAGTTATGTATATGTTACAAGCAAAAAATGTCATTTTAAAGTGGTGGTAATTTATAAAACTGCAGGAACATGTCCAGGCAGTTGCCAAGAGTCAATAATGACTTGAAGGCACAATAATAATAATAATAACAACAACAATACAGCTGCAGTTCATGAAATATAAAGCCTTGGTGTTTTTCCTTAGGTTTTGGATATATGTGCATAGGACTGTGTAGTTTTTTTTACAATTTAACAACCCAGTTCTGACTTTTGGGAAATGGGAGGGAATTATTATTTTAAACCAGAGAGATTTCTTGTCAGTAATGTGATATATTTACAAATTTTTGTGACATCACAAAATATAAAAGCTGTATCACTGGAGTGGGTTGGGGCAATTTTTTCTTTTGGAGGGGCTTAAAGGGTGAAATTGATAGACATTGGCACCTATTCTGATCCTTATTTTAGAAAAAAAAATACATTTCAGTGGTGTGATCTGAGGTCCCCAGTACAAGTTCTGGGAGGATCACATGTGGCTTAAAGGTTGCCTATACCTGCTTTAATGCTTCTACTCAGCCCAATTGAAATACATAAATTTAGGCTGGCTTTGTATCTTACATGAAGTCCTGGCTATCTTAATCTAAATTTATTAAATAAGCTATAATGAAATTTTGAGCCAAAACCAAAATGCCATTTTATGTGTTACTGCAGAGGGTGAACCCTGTCACAGTATATTATGATAAGTGGTTAGCATTTGCTAATACTATGGCATATATAAATAGACGCAGGTGAGAGTTGCTCTTACAGATTTAATTTAAAATATATTTAGATAAAAATCCATGGAGCAATATAATTCAGATTTTCAAAATAAAGCTTGCAGTGCCAAGAGTCTGTAGCAATGTAGACAAACATTAGCAGGTAACCTTAGGGGTAAAAAAAACAATGCAAAGCTGATCTTGTGAAATCAACTTCTTACAAATTATGAATACATTGTGTCAGTTGTTACAAAGAAAAATAATACGTTTTTCTAAAGATGATGTAATATTTTTTATTAGGTATTGGAAGACCATAGAGCTGCCTGCTTGTTGATGAGTCGCAAGCCCTGGACCCTCAAAAGAGAACATGAAAGGTGGATTGCAATCAAAGTATAAAAATTGAAGACTGTTGTTCTACTTGGGATTCTGGAAATGGATCAACTGCCACCTACATTACCTTCATTATAGCTTACCATTGATTAGGGAATAAAAGATCAACCAAAGTTCTGACATACAAATAATGCAGAAAATAGAGCTCTCATTTCTGAGGTCACCACCTCAGCATTGAGTAGTCTGTAGTGGAACCATGGCCAACAAATGAATTATGCAATAATGTGCCATTTTCAAAGCCATGCAATAAAGTCAGCCATTTTGGCTTGAATGAACAAGACTTAACAATTGACTTTACTTACATTGTCCATAATTAGGTCCATAATCACTTCTGACTGAAGGAGAAATCATTTGTATAAAGATGCAAGGTGTGGTAGCTCCTAAGATTTCTTTAGATGGTTGGATCTTTCGAAGCTGACCTGCTTCTCAGTGTAATTCCATGCATGATAGAACTATGATCCTAGATTGCAGTCTAAGCTAGCTAAGAAGCTTTTGCTTATACAGTACATCTGCCATAAGATGCATTTCTGAATAAAGCAAGCATCCTTTTTGTAGATACTGATACCTGATGATACAGAGAACTCATTCAGAGAAGCCCAGTATGCGCACCAATCTGATACGCTATCGTCAGATTCCATGTATTTGAAGAATTGATGCAGTTTCTGACCCTATGATGTTTAATTTTCTCTAGAAAGGGGCGATGAAGGATTGGAGGCTTTTGCCAAAATGACAAAAATGGTGGTGTGCCATAAGGTCAGCCCCTTTCATTCATGCATGCAACGTTACAATGCACATACAAAGGAGCTTTCATTGCAACATTGCAAGGTTTTCACTATTTGTTCCCTGTATTCTGCCCCACCCACCCACCCACCCACACATGCAAAAACCTGTGAGATGGGTGAAAGGCAATAATATAACCATGAATGGAGACCATGAAGTGGCCTCTCTTTCCAAATTGAGGTAAACGGTTAATATTTTCAGTTTTACCTGAGTGTTGGTACCCAATTCATTGCTAGTATGCCCTTGGATTGCAGAAGAGGCAGTCCATCTTTGACTTCAGATTCTTGAGTCACTGGGGTCTAGTTTTGAGGGTTTATCATCTCGTGCTGGGCACCTGTATGGAACAGATACTTTGCTGCTATGTTGCTGTGCTGTTTCTTAGCCCAAACTGACAGAAAAGGTCCTGGATTTGGCACTGTGCATCTCCACATTAGAGGTGCCTTAACAGGGCTGCCCCAGTGCGATCAATGCAATACACACAGCAGGGCTCCCTCTTGACTGGGCTTTCCGGATGTCTAAGGTGATGGGAGTCCAAGAAACGGTGGTTTTTCTCAGGAATAGATCACGTTGTGATGAAGTTTTGAGTCACAGCAGCTATTCCGTTTTTGCATAGACAGAGAATCGGGATGATGATCTACAAAAAGCCATACAGAATACACCGTTGGTATCCTGGATTGCTGATTTAGAGAAGTTTTACTCCATTAAAAATACAATTATGCTATTTTTTTGTTTTGAATATGCTACCAAAGGATTCACATTCAATCATTTTTAGAAGTTTTCTGCATTGCTATTCATCCCAAAACATTGAGGGTAGTTTATTAACAGTTTGTATCTTACCCATCATGCAAATAAAGAGTAAGTTTGTAGATGTGTATGTACATTTTCCCATTAATATGTTATTCAGCTCAAATAGTCAAAATAAGTACATAATACAAACGCACAAGGTTGATAGATCTGTTACGTTGTTCCTTAATATTTGCAGTCTTGTGTTTCCTGGCTGCCTTTGTCTGGGCTTGGAAATTAAGCAAAATCAGGTTGGATTAATATTAGGATGTGAGGCCATCAGGAAATCCCAGGGTTGTAGGCTACACTAGAAAAAAAAAAAAAACATTCTGGAAGAAGGCAACGGCAAGCCACTTCCTCAAGAAAGCTGCATGGATACATCTATGTAATCATCAGCTTGACTTGAAGACCATCTTTATCTAATGGAAGAGAACAAAGAGTGTAAAATTAATTTAATCCAGTCTCCAATTAGACACAGCTGAGTTCACAAATACAAGAACAAAGCAATCGTTTTCTTCCAGTCATTTCCTGGCAGTAACTGGTATTTAAGGCAAGATGCCTGTGTTTCAGGGGTGACTTTGGGCCAGTCACTCTCTCACAACCTACCTCACAGGGTTGTTGTTGTGGGGAAAATAGGAATATAGGTTTATGTTTGCCTCCTTGGATTATATATATAAAAAAGGCAGGATTAAAATATAATCATAATATAATGTCATCCAGCCACTGACAGCCCCAATCCTCCATGAAGGTGTCTAGTCTCCTTTTAAAATCACTTCAGTTGGTGGCCTTGGAGGACATTTTCCACAATTCCCACTTTAACATGCAAATATTGTGAACCAGCTTGTTACCTCACAAGGTTGTTGTGAGGAGAAAATGGACAAAACAGCCACATTTCCTTGTCACACATGTCATTTTCCTGGATTGTGGTGGCCCAGCCTTTACGGTTAAGTTGTGGTTCAACAGGTTGTGGGAACCCAACAAATGAGGTAGAATAAACCCGGGGTAGTGTATAACGTGAACACGTGTCTGAGGGGGGGAAATAGGGATACATTATACCTTCTTTTAAATATTGATAAGGTGTATTTTGGGGGAAAGCATTGCACCTTTTAAATATTATGGAGGGATATTAAGTGGGTATACATTTTTTAAATATTGCTAAGACATATTTTTGAGGGAAAGTGGGAATACATTACACCTTTTACATATTGCTAAGGTAAATTCTGGGGAGGGAGAAGGTCACCTCACAAATATTCTACGTTTTAGTTATGAGGCCAAGGAAGTGTTCAGACCCGGCTCCTATTTAAAACGGGCGTGGGTTCCTTCAGGAAGACCGCCAAGAGTGCAGTCTTGCCCTTTTTTACTCCGAAGTCAGCACGTTCAGACCAATAGGAACTCACTCCCGCCTCAGGGAGAGGCAAGATCGGCGCCGAAGAAGCTCCCGCTCGAACTATTTCTCGAAGCGGAAGTAACGGCTTACTGAGCATGCGCAGAACCTCAGCGCTCCATTCGCCGCGGCGGCGACAGGGGCTATTTGTGACCATTTCCAAGATAGAAAGGCGGGGGATGGGCTTGTGAGTTCTACTTCACGTCAGCGTTCCCTCTCACGCATGCGCAGACGGACGCAGGCCGGACCCTCTTTCCGGCCTCTCTATATAAAGGAAACGCTCTTCCTCCCTCCTTCCTTCGATTTGAGCCCGAGGCGGAAAGAGCGAAAGGGAAGCTGAGGGAGGGGCGGGCCGTGCAAGGGGCATTTACATAAAGGGGAGGGGCGGAGCTTGGGCAGAGGTGGCAGCCTGAGCCGAGGCACGCCCTGAAAGAGCAGTTAGTCGCCGTGGTCGAAAGAGGGCGGGGTTTGGGAGGCCAGGAGGCGGAGCCCGGCGAGCGGTTGGTCAGGGGCGGTGGGTGGGGAAGGCGGGAGGGCTACCTTCTCCGTCTCTCGCGAGAGGAGAGGGGGAGGAGGAGGAGGGGCGGGGGCGGAGTCAAAGCCGGACGAGGAGGCTTCATGTTGCCCTCCTGAAAGGGGAGGTAGGGGAAGGGAAGAGAGAGAGGCCAAAAAATCGCCCGTTTCGGCGCTCCGAGGTGTGGCAGTCTCTCCTGCAACTCAGTCGCTTCAGCCAATAGGAGAGGCGGGCTGGGGGGAAGGAAGGTAAATTTAAATATAGGTGGAGCCTGTCGGAGCAATAAGGGGGGGAGGTTATGCTTTGACCTACCTATTGCCTTATTTATTTATTTTCTTCCACATGCATTTATGCCTTGCTGGATTTCCCCTTCTACTGCCTTTGGAAAAACAAAAAAGGGTCCCCCCTCCCTGGAGGAGGAAAAAAAAAGCAATTTTCCCTTCCCCCCTTATTTTAGGGTGGCCTGGGGGAGCTTCCCCTGCAAAATTGCATCCAAGGGGATGCAAAGTAGGTAGGAAAATCAAAAGGGGAGGTGGGAGAGTGGATTAGCCCCTAATTAAGGAAAGCTCTGTCCCTCTTTTGAAAGAGCAAGTAGGCTGCTAATTACAAGGGCCTTTTCTTTGCTGTGAAGCATGCTTCTTTTTTGCCCCCTTAGGCTATTGGCTGAGCGTGTAGGTGTACAGGTGAAGCTTACAGATAATTGCTGGCAAAGTCCTTGATTTTAGTTGCTGAAATAGGTTGCCGGCTGGCCAGTATGGATCTTGCAATTCCTGGCTGCTTGGTTCTAGAAAGTAAAATACGTTTCTCATAGGTGACTTTAAAGCTGTTTTAGGCTTGGCTTTTGCACCCTGCTGTAATTCAGTGTCTTCCACCCGGTAGCATGGTAGTTTAGTGTTTTTATTTGGTGTCCACTTAATATCTCCGCACAGTACAAGAGTTATTTTTTCTAGGAAAAGGTGGCCCTCCCGTCTGTCACCTGGTTTGCAATTGGTTGGAATTAGCAGACATGCTAAAGAGTAAATTGGGGTTATGGTCTGGAGCTGTTTCGGCTTAGCCTGTTGTGTGAACCCAACTGATGTGTGCTGTTGAATAAGATGAACTCATCTCTGGCACAAATTGTGATACTTACGTATTATGTGATGGAGCTCTCTTTGCGTGCGTGCCTTCCAGTCAGTGTTGATTCCTGGTGACTGCCCGGACCAGTCCCTGCAGTTTTCTTGGCAAGGTTTCACAAGTGGTTTGCCACTGCTTCCTTCCTAGGGCTGAGAGAGAGGGACTGGCCCAAGGTCGCCCAGCTGTACCTAAGGCAGGACTAGACTTCACAGTCTCCTGGTTTCTAGCTTGGTGCCTTAATCACTAGATCAAACTGGCTCTCATAATGTAGCTCTAGCTATGCCAAATAGGTAGATGAGGGTTTATGGGATAGTTGTGAAAAAGCATTGTAGGAGCTGTTAGTCTATGGTGGCAAAAAATCAAGAGGAGTCTGCTAGCACCTTTCCTGGCTAACCCGTTTTATTCAAATGATATAAATATTTTTTATGCTGAAGCAAGCTTGCACAGAGTGACGAAGTAAGCGGCAGCTCACAAAAGCTTGTTTTTGAATAAAATGTATTAGTGGAAAGATGCTACTCGATGTAATGGTTGCCTGTCCTAAAACACCATCAGACTCATGAGCAGGATCACAAAGAAAGCTGAGAATGAAAAAAGCGCACCAAATGCAAACTAAAAATGAGATCCCTCCCCCCGTAGAATCTTCCCAGGCTCACAATCCCAGGTGCTCCTAATGGCTCTGATGGTCTGCGGGAAAAGTCCTTGAGCAGAGCACATAACCCAAACACATTCCATTGAAATGAACATAGATACAGAGCTTGGCACGAGATTTCACAGCAGCTCCCTCCCAAACAGAAACGCATCAGCACCATGGCATGTGAAACGTTACGATGTACGCTGCACATTGAAACAGTGAACATGACACTCAACTCATTTTTTGCAAGACTGCGTTACTGCATGAGCATGTGAGATAGATTTATTTCTTTCGGATAGGTAGAAATAGGAAAAGGAAGAGAATCAGTGAACTTAAAACTTGATGACTCTGGTAAAGAAAATTGTAATTTTTTTGTAAGTGTGTAGAGAAGGTAAGAGCATGTATGTTCCTTAGGATGTCATGAATGGTGATTTAAGTCTTCAGTTCTTTATTATCCTTCGTCTGTTGTGGTGGAGCCTAGAGCTGAGACCTTTGCTATGAATTCTTGGGCTGAGATTTTAAGACAGCCTTAAAAATGTAGGTGCCCCCCTCGCAAAGATGTCGCTGCTTGAAGGTTGCTCTCAATGGTGGCAGTCATACGATATATTTAATTGGGCTACTGAATTAAACCATTCTGGGCTTGCACACTGTACCAGCATATAAGCTGGGTTTGTGCAATATACTAAGCCAGCCCCCTCCCCCCCATCCAACTGAACACTAACAAGATTTAGGCTGCTATATATGCAGCATCTTTAATAGGCCTGGTTGTTTGTGTTGTGTGAACACAACCATCTTGTCTTTTGGTGGGAAATGCCCTGTTCTGCTGTGCTTAACACCAGCACAACTGCATCACACTCACGTGAGTTTTTAACTGCCAAGTGTTTTTTTAGTTGCCTTTCGGTTGCTGCTGCGATTCAGAGAACCCTCACATGTGAAAAAAACGTTGACATGATGCTGCTACCTTTTCTCTTTTCCTTCTTGGTGGCTGGATGCCCACTACACAATTGACCCAAACATTGTGAATTAGGCTGTGCTCAATTTGCTTTTCAACCTAGGCAGCACAGTTGGCTAATGGTTAATTAATCCAAACTTAATTTTGGATTGATTTCGGTTGTGCAAACGGAGCCAATACCCAATCAAGAGCTGTCTTAAATCTGTGCTGTTGCCCCCATAATGTGTTTACAGCTGGCATGCTCTGAAATCACAGATGCCTGCTAACTTTTTGCTGTGGCCCTGAGAGCTGTGTGAAAGAATCCATGCATGTTCACACCCCGCAGTGGAACCTCGAATGCTTTTCCTCAGGGTGGAGTGTGTTCGTGCCGGTCTTTATGACCTACATTTTCTTGACTCAGCCTCTTCCTTCTTGGAAAAGCTTTCCAAGTGAAGCCGCACGCATTAGCTTTCAGGCATGCCACAACCCCTGGAGCAGTTGACGGTTCTCTGCTTCTGACCACGGAGACAGAATCTGCAGGCCTTCTAAAACCGGGGTCGTAAGTCGTCAAACCAACTCCTATCCTGGCTCCACTTAAAAAAAAAAAAAAAAAGCCGTCCGCGTGAACATCGACGGAGCACCCAGCCCAGCAAGATCAGGTGTCCCCTGTCCTCCCTCCTCTGTCCCTCCTCCTCCTCCTCGTGTCGAATCTTCTGCCTGGGTAATAAGCGTGGCTTTTCCTCTGCTGGTGAAAGTGTGCCAGAGGAACCCAAGCTTGTATTTACTTGCCCTGGGTTTGGCTGTTTTCAGGCGAGAAGCTGGGAGGAAGAAATAGCAACGGCAACAGAGATGGCGCGGCTGGTCGCAGTTTGCAGAGACAGCGAGGAAGAGTTTCTGTTTGAGAGGCTGCAGATACCCCTCTACATCGATGACACCCTTACGGTGAGTGAGTCCCGGGCAACTTAACTCGGCGCTTGTGCGTGGAGCAGTTGCAACATACCAAAATGGGTGTTTTGCAATCCCTAGGCAAGCACCCCCCCCCCCCATTGCTCTCAGCAGACTCTGGATAGGCCTCTGGCCCCGCCTCGGAGTCCTCCCCTTGCGGTAATTGGTACACTCTGTTGCTTCAAACGCCCGTTGTGTGCTTTTTCCTTATCCACGTCTCTGAGACACATGCATGCACACACACGGGCAAACACACACACTCACCCAGGAGGCCTAAGCCGAAAAGAGTCGAAGCCATTTTGGAACCTGGGTGGAAGTCGGAGGCCTCATGTAGCTTTGTGGGGGAGACACACACACACACACACACACGCACACAGAACCACGGGTGGAATGGATTGCTGGGTGGTTCGTTTTCAATTTAATTCCCTGACAGGGTCAGCAGTCCTCGTCCCAAATTGGTCCCAGTAAAGTTTAGTTGCTTTGCGTCTGTCCCGTTTTGCACCCTTCGTTTTTACAGTGTGCATTTTATAAAAATTTTTATTTTACATGTAGAGAAGGCATGGCCTTTGGAAGCATTGCGTGGTGTATCTTGCCTATATTATTCACTGACACAGCAGCCCAGCCGGTCTGTTTAATTTTGCAGCATACAGGTTTGGGCGGGAAAGATCCAAATTCCCAGTGGAACCAAACACCAATCTCTGAAATCATAGAGAAATTTGTTCCTAATTTTGAAGGTGGCTTCCCAAAAATGAACATTTCAGAATTTTACTTGTGGGTTTTTTTTTAACTTTCTCAACTCATTTAATACTCCTCCAATCCTTTAACCTTCTTTCCTTCTTTTTTTGCCCTTAAGGAGGACTGTATTCTTTTTACTCTCTCACCCCAGGCCCTGATCCACAGCTTTCCACTCCATCTCACAAGCTGCTTGCTTTGCATTTTTGGATAGCTTATCCAACCCCTACTTGGAGATAAGACCATTGGATCAGGCTGGCTGGAGGAGGGCCCAGCAATTGGGCTAAATCAGTGGTTTAGTGGTTGGAACGAGAAAGTTCCAACTCTTCTGTTGTGTATAAACTGTATACCTTGGTGTTGTCTCTTGGGCTACAGCTTCCATCTGCTACAAAGAGTGATGGGAACAGAATTGACTAACTTTATTGATTAGTCAAATGACCATATCAGAAAGTTGGGCATCAGCCACTATAAAATATAAAATGTGATACCATAAAACAGCTAAAAACAGTAAAATTAACTAGAATATACTATGTTGAGATAAAAATACGATAAAATACGGTAAGATAAAATAGAGATAAAATTGTAAGATAAAAATGCAGGATGTGATAAAACAAGTGATAAAATACAGAAACAATGTGAGTTTAAATGAATTCATCACCTTTACATGCCACCCCAATGTGTTCTATAAATTGCGTTCTCAGTTGGACAGCCCTAACTATAAACTTAACAGTCCTATTGACCACATACTTATTTGTGCCCTGGAGGAAGTAACACAGTCTTTTGTTACGATCCCCATATGTGGTTCTGTCAATTAGTGTCTGGAGGTACCGAGCCCTTGCTGGGGCATACAGTTGGCAGTTAAACGGGACATGTGCAATGTCTTCTACTTTGGGTGCTCCACCAACACATGTCAGCTCAAGGTAAGGCACTTGGTGGAATCTGACCATAGAATCTAACTGCTCAAATCTTGCTCTAGTAAGAGCTATCCTGTGGTATTGCGTCAGACCCATGGTCAGGTACTTTTCTATTTGAAAGGACAGTTTATTCTTGGCCAGCCATTTCGACAACCTATTGTGTGCAAGTGACTCAATGTCTGTTTGGGCATTAACACCCAAGACTCTTTGTTTGGATATTGCCTTGGCCTGGTCTCCGGCTGAAAGTAAGTATTGTGATGAAAAGCCGACGAATGCGATAGTTTGGAGGAGTTGGTTGATCCGTGTGGAGGGTTGAGGTGTGCCCATCTGTTCTTCAAGGCACATTTTTGGTAGTCTATCATGTTCCATCAGGAGAATCCTCCACCAGCAGTTGAAGGCTTTGGTTATGGATAGACTGTGAATGGAGTGGGTGCCTGTTTCAGCTCTTACTGCTGCTGCAGGTGTGTTCCCGTCGGTCCCCAGAATAGTTCTTAAGAAGCGTGCTTGATCTTGTTCAGGTAAGGAGGCCTTTGATAGGCCCCACAATTCAGCACCATATGTTAGCACGGGTACAACTTTTGCCTTGTGGACCTTCAGAATGGAGAGCAGAGAGCAAGGGTGGTTGTAGCTGAGTAGTTTAATTAGTGTTTTAGAACTTGCTGTGGCCTTTGCAGAACTTTGCTTGTAATGATTAGCCCAAGGCCCTGTATCTGTAAAAACCACCCCTAGATATGAAAAAGAGTCTATTTGTTTCATAGGCTCCCCATCCACGTACCAATTGTATTTGGCCCGTCTTTTCCCAAAAACCACCACTTTGGATTTGGGCTTGTTAATATTCAAAAAGTTTGAGGCGCAGCAAGCGCCAAATTTCCCCATCAATCTTCTCAGGCCGACTTGGGAACGTGCCATCAGAACCATGTCACCTGCATACAAGAGGATATTGATATGTCTGTTGAGGATCTTTGGCATGTGGACATCCGTAGAATGGAGAAATCCTGGGATGTCATTAACATAGAGATTAAACAACGTCAGGGCCAAGATACATCCTTGTCTGACACCTTTGTGGGTGGGTATGCTCTGTGTAAGAGAGCCATTGACTCCAGTACGGACTTTCAAGCGTGTATTTGTGTAGAGGGCCTTTATCAAATATAAAAGTCTAGGTTCCATATTTAACTTGGCCAGCTTTTTCCATAAGATATCTCTAGTTATGGAGTCAAATGCCGCACTAAGGTCAATAAAAGATGTAAACAGGTGCCTTCCATCAGTTGTATATTTAGCGATAAGATGGTGTAAAACAAAGCAGTTGTCTATTGTGGAGTGCCCATGTCTAAACCCGGCCTGTTTTTCCACTAGTATATTTTTCTCGATTGCCCAGTCCTCTGTTTTTCTCAGGAGGTGTTTTGCATACATCTTAGCTGTTATATCAGTAAGGCTTATGGGTCTGTAATTTTTAGGGTCTTCCTTGTCTTTTGTTTATGGGAACTACGATGGAAAGTTCCCATCCTGCTGGAATACGGCCGGTGTTGTCTATGTATGTAAAGAGTCCTGCCAACAGTGGAGCCCACCAGTCAGTGTGCGTCCTGAAAAGTTCTGGTGGTAGGAAGTCTTCGCCAGGTGCCTTATTGGGTTTCAGTGAGTGGATGATGTGTTTAATTTCTGTCACTGTTACTGGTAGCCAAGGAGGGAAATTATCAAGGGTCAGAGGCTCAGTAGTCATCTTTTCAGGATAGTCCTGCTTGGAGCTGGCAAATAGGGTAGTGTAGAAATCCACCCAGACTGAAGCTGAAATGGGGATATCAAGTAGGAGCTTACGCTCCTTCAACGTACCAGATACGATATTCCAAAATATGACTGGATTAGACCCTTTTGCTGACTTTTCTAGCTCAGGCCAAACTGTAGCTGTATATTGAGCCTTCTTATTGGCTGTTAGTTTCTTACAATTATGCCTGACCTTTAACATCTTGGCGTGGTTGTTTGGGGTGGGGTTTCTTTGAACCAGATGCATAGCTGCTCTTAGGGTCTTTCTGGAGCGAGAGCAATCAAGATCGAACCAGTTAGATCTTATGGGCTGTCGGTTCCTAACTGGCAGTTTATCTATTAAAAAGTTTCTTAATGTGCTGCACAAATTGGCATATCCAGTAAGGATTCTATTTGGGTCTTGAGTAGTTGTAACAACCATGTTCACCCAAGTCTGGGCCCTCTTGGATATCATAAAATTGGAAATTGCCTTAGTATCCACCTTCGTCCATTTAAGCCTCCTGTCCTGCCTCACTTCAAGGCTAGCAAGTAACCTCTTGTCGTGTGTTGTTGGCGATCGTAAATCGGAGTTACCGTAGAATTTAACTGCAGTCGGTTGAGGATCGCTGTCCTCCCTCACGTGAACTTGAATGTCTGAGAATAAGTTCGTTTTGTCTGGCGAGACGCACATGTAATCCAAAACACTGCTAGCATTCCCAGCATGGAAGGTAAAGGGATATGTGAAGCAGCTGCCTTTGCCTCCTAGGATGTGAAGGTTGCATGTATGTATCAGAGAGATCAGTTTGGAGCCGGCCATGTTCCTTTTAGAGTCTCTGGAGTGTCAGGGTGGGTTGTTCGTTAAGTAGCTCTCAGGTATGATGCCCAAGTGCACGTAATCATGCAAAGAAGCCCCCACCCTAGCACTGAAGTCTCCCAGTAGGATCACAGTGGCTTTGGGATGTTTCATGTTTATCTCTATGACCTCTTTTCTAATTGCACCCAAATATCAGAAGAGAAACGGGGAGGAGTATGGTGGTATGTATCCATTTAGCAGCACAACTTCAAATGATTTGTATTTGAGTTGGATGACTAGGATATAGAATAGTGGGAATAGTGACCTGTTGGTTTGGAGGTCACCAGCTTGGGGAAAAACCAACCATGGAGTTTTGACTTGGGGGGAAAAGGGTCCTGCCTTTGCCCCCAGCTTCCTATGAGATGCCTTTTTGGACCACTGGTCTGGATTGTTGGGGGCCTCCAGTTCAGTGTGTCTTCTGCCTGAAGGGCTGTTTGTTGGCATTTGTGTTCCAGTTATATGTCACCAGTGTGATATGGAAAGTTGCAGGGCTGAGGCAGAGAGAGAATCCATGAAGCACAGCAGGACTTACTTCTGAGTAAGCACCCTTGAGGTTGCACTTTAGTAACCTTTGAGGCAGAGTAAGCCTCCAAAACAGCACTGCTTTCCCGCACTTCAGGTCGGAGAAAGCATAGCTGCCCGTAACTCTTTAAGGAATCCCTGTTTTATTTTGGTGAATGGAATTTCAGCACACTAAACCAAACAGTCTGGTGCATTGCTGGTACCCTGAACCAAGCAAGATTGATGAGGGGGGCGGGACCTCTACTCTTTGACATTACCAGAAGTTATGTTGCATGCGATGCTGGCTGTTTCATTGAATAAAGCAGAGATTCTTTTCATGCCTTTGTCACCGGGTAAGGTTGCGCACCAGCCCCTGCTGCCTGGAAAAGGTGGCCTGTGTAATGATTGCCTATCCTAAAACACCATCAGACTCATGAACAAGTTCATAAAGATACCTGATTTATTACAGAATAGTGTGCAGGATCACAAAGAAAGCTGAGAATGGGAAAAGCGCGCCAAATGCAAACTAAAAACCCTCCGTGCAAATGAGATCCCTCCCCCCGTAGAATCTTCCCAGGCTCACAATCCCAGGTGCTCCTAACGGCTTCTGATGGTCCGCGGCAAAAGTCCTTGAGCCGAGCACATAACCCAAACACATTCCATTGAAATGAACATAGATACAGAGCTTGGCACAAGGTTTCACAGCAGCTCCCTCCCAACAGAAACACGTGTCAGCACCATGGCATGTGAAATGTTACGATGTACAGTGCACATTGAAACAGTGAACATGACAGCCTGTTGTTCTGGTTGCCTGGAGGCACTGCTTGTTTGCCCCAGGCGAGCAACTGTTTCCAAGCCAGGGTTTGGGATGATGATGATAAGGAAGGGGGGAGTTCAGTATCATAAGCCAGGTGGGGAATATTGTAGCTCAATCATAGAGCTCCTGATTTGCCTGGAGAAGAGTCCAGGTTAATACCTGGTATTTCCAAGTACAATTTAGCTACTTAATGAAACCATGCTGAACTGTGGTCCTTCAGTGTTAACTAATGTGGAAACCCAGTACCCTTCTCGTGCTTTGGATTATGATTTCCCAAACTTCTTATTAATAGGAATTAAATGGGTTGGGCTGCCTAAACCTGCAAAACAATAGTTCTCATTCTTTTTTTTTTATGCAGACCACTTGAAAATGGCCTCGATCTCGCCTGAATCACTTAATGAACTTTCCTCATTGTGCAACTGAAAGTGCTGACAGAGCTTTTATTTTAATAACCGTAGTGGTGCTTTCTAAGGTGGTGGGTGTGTCTGTTTGAGAGGGCAGTTTTGTGATGAGGGTGGCGATTACCAGCATTAGCCTTGGGTGGTGTTTCGCAAAAGGCAGTGTTTTAGTTGGTACACACGGAAGGAAAAAATTCTTAGAGTTGCACCAGGGGCATGTTAGGAAAACCATGAGCCACAATATCAGGGTCTCCAAAAGAAGAGAACATCTGTAGCTCAGGTTGAACTGTGGAGTCCTTGGTGCTCTCTGAGCTTGGTGGTTGGCTTGCAGACGTCCCATTACCCGACTAGGTGACATCATCATGCCATCATCAGCACTGATGATGTCACCTAGTTGGGTCATGGGACGTCTGCAAGCCAACCACCAAGCTCAGAGCGCACCAAGGACTCCATATCAGGGTCTTATTTGTTCAGTTTTTGTTTGACTCCTATGCCAGCTTTCCTCCTACAGGGTGGCATACATAGTATCCACACTTTCCATTTTTTCCCACATCAGCAATCTGGTGAGGTAGACTGGCCCAAAGTCGGCCAGGGAGCTTCTGTGGCTGGGGAAGGACTAGAATCTGGGTCTCCACTTCTAGTCCAGTATCTTCACCATCAGACCACCCTGGTTCTTGGGCTGAGAGGAGGGTCTGACCCAGAGTTGCCCAGGAAGCTTCCATGTCTGAGTGACTAGAATCAGGCTAGAACCTGGGTTTCCCTGTGCCTAGTCCAGTGTCTTCAGCACTACACCACATTAATCTGCCTGTGGTCAAAATGGCCTCAATCACCATCAGGAGAAAAAGTAATCAACAACAGGGCCATGGATGAGTCCTTTGAGTCCTCTTCATGTCTACCCAAAGGAAACTTGGAGCTGGAAGCTGAACTTTTGAGAACCTTTGGTGAAGGCAGTTCAGATGCCTTCAAACCCCCCTTGGGCCTTCCTGGCTTGTCCCTGTTAGCAAGGGGGTCACACCCTTAATGCACGGGGAGAGGAAACGCAATATTCATGGATGCCCTTGCCCCAGCGACCCTTTCCCAGCGTAAAGACCAGATTGAAAATGCTCAAATTTCCCAGCATTTCAACGTCCAGGATGAGATCCCATGGGCAAGAGTTGCCAAGATGGCACAAGAGTTTGGCTGTTCAGTGAAAAAGTAGGGGTTCTGGTGGTGCCTGCGTCATGCAAGATTGCACACCAGCCCTGGCTGCCCCGTCTTATCCCAGCAGTATCTCTGAAGTGTTTTATAGTTGCGAATGAACGTCTGATTGTGCAAGGGAGCTCACTGCCTGCCATTTCTCAGCTGAGCACGACCATGGTGCTCAGTGGCTCTGCTCTGCAAGGGGACCGATACTGCAGGTACTTCAGAAAGGTGGAGCATGAGGCATTAAAAAAGGAGGCTTTTGTTCTATAAAGGTCACTGCTGGATCTGTAGGTAGATTATATTTTAATATAACTTCTGATAATTCTCTCATAGCAGAACTGGAATTAGTTCTGAAAAGGTGGAGGAATGTAGTTTGAAAGTAGAACCAGTGACTTAGCCAGGATGTGTCCAAGTAGAGGATGGACAGCTGCCTGTCAGGGATGCTTTGATTTGGTTTCCTGCGCTGTACAGGGGGTAGAGCTAGATGACCTCAAGGGAAGTTTTCCAACTCTTAAGATTCTATAAATCTCTGAAAAGGCCATCTACATAACTGCGCTTAGAAGGCAGCTAGGTTCTTGGTGGGCCTTATTTGTCCATATACGCCAACTTGTCTTAATTATAATTATTCTCCTCCTGGATCTCAAGGTGGCACGTAGAATTATTCCCTCTGCAGGTTATTTTGGCAATAACACTGTGACATCAGCTGAGCTGAAAAATAAGATGAGTGGCAATACAGAGATTCGGACCCAAGTCTGCTCAGTTCTTGCCTAATCCTAATTGCTGGGGACTGCAATTAAAAAAAAAAGATCAGCCTCAATATGCCACAAGGGGCACGTCAGTTATCCTTTTTCACTGCATTTTTTTGCTTGGAGTTTTCACTTCCATTATTTTTTTAGAGGCACTGGAATGTTGGGGCAGGTCAGTCTAGGAAGGCTTCAAAGGTTGACAGGGAAGTAGAAGTAGGTAAGCTGTAAGTTGCCCCCTCTGCTCTAACTTTTATGCAGGACTGTCTCTTCTTTGACCGGCCAGTGTTTTTCAGATTCTTTGAATGCCAGGGATGGGATTTGGGTGTGTTGTTGCTGTCCTGTTGTGTTGGTCTCTGCATTGGGTATTTCCCTATGTGTGGCTTCTACATGACAGTAGCCTTAATTCAGTGCCCAGTCGTGGTGTATCTTTGACTGAGGAGACATCCTTGCCCACTTCCTGGTGAGATACGTTAGTCTACGCTCAAGCAGGATTGAATTATTTTTCATTCAGCTATTGACTTAGCGTGTTGTGTGAACCAGGTCATTACATAAAACTGTAGTGCGGTGTTTTTCCACCTTGGCAACTTTTAAGCTGTATGGACTTCAACTCCCAGAATTCCCCAGCCAGCATTCTGGGAGTTGAAGTCCATACAGCTTAAAGTAGCCAAGGTGGAGAAACACTGCCATAGTGTATATAATAAATACCCTTAACCAGATCAGCTAAAGGCCTGGAGGCTGTATTGACACAACCTGCTAATCTATGGCTATCTATTTACGACTCAGCATTTTTCTGCAAACCCAGCCTATCCGAACACAGCAATTACTTTTATTGATCAGGCTTTAAGGGTGTACTGTATTGTTTGAATGCAGCATCAGTGTAGTTTTCCTAGTCCTGGAGAGGTGTGCAGAGGACCGGAAGATGCTTGCAGGGAGAAGGTGCCCTTGCTTGCGATGTAAGGCAGAGGAATGTTGGATTAGGTCAAAGGTCTTTGCTTTGCACTAGAGGAGCAGGAGGTATCCTTCCTCAAAGACCTTTGACCTGGTCAAAGAACAACTCCAGCTTCGGGATATTAGCTTCAGGGATTTGGAATTGGGGGCAAGGGTCAGTTGGGAATGGGGACTTGGCCAGCCTGCTTCTTAGCAGTGAGTTCCAGTTGTTCTCCCAGTGTCTGTTTCCTGACCTGGTCTGTCCCGGAGGTTTGAAAGCTGTGCAAGAATGGGCTTCTACACACTCTCCCTGCATAACCATGATCTTAATCAAGGCAGGCTTCCCAGAGAAATGTCCACTTGTCCTCCTTCCAGGCTGGCAGAAGATTATCTTGGGTGCTAATCGCTGCCCATAATCCTTGTAGGCTGTCATAGAATCCTCATGTAGGAAGGTGCCACTGAAGCTATCTAGTCCAACCCCCTGCACAGGGGAACCCAAATTAGAGCACCCCAATAGATGGCCGTCCAGCCTCCACTTGTCCACATCCTGCTTTCTCTCTGCGTCGTGGTTCCACTCTGCTGACTCTTAGAAAAAAGTTCCTAGTGTTCAGCCAGAATCTGCCTGCCTTTTCCATACAGCTGTGCTCACGATCCCCTCTGAGAAATAAGTGCGCAATTGCACAGAACACAAAACCCCATTTCTGGGGGGTTTATCTCGCATTGTCGGGATACACATTGCGATGCTTCGTAACTTTGGAAAATGCACTCTTCCCTTGCTGTTGCACTGCTGCACCTCTGTGTTTTGTGGACTGTCCATCACTTTACCCCATCTATACTGTTCTGAGAAATTTATACATTGAAGTCGCCCCCCTCTTCCAATTTCGGAACTTGACATCATAGTGTAGAACTGCCACGTGTTACGATGAGCTTAGCAAGTCGTCATTCATGTGATGAATAAGAATCTTCTCCAGGAGGCCAGGCATGGAAGTTCTTCATGCCGAAGAAAAGTGTGTTCAGTCCGTCTTCACCGTATGTCCCTAAGACAGGAAGGTTGGAACGACTTGGTGACCTTGCTGGCTCCCAAATTTTGAGCATAGTGGGTGTGTTAATACAGGTAGTCCTCACTTAACAACCATTCTTTTAGTGACCGTTTAGACTTACAACAGTGTTGGAAAAAACAACTTACAATTGGTTCGCGCACTTATGACCGTTGCAGTGTCTCTGTGGTCACGTGATCACGATTTGGGCACTTGGCAACCGGTTCGCATTTATGACTGCCGTAGTATCCCATGGTCACGTGATCGCCATTTTTGACCTTCCCAGCCAGCTTCTGGCAAGCACAATCAATGAACCATGTGATTCAGTTAATGACCACATGGCTCACTTAATGCCTGCAGCAATTCGCTTACTGACCGCCACAAAAAAGGTCGTAAAATTGGGTTGATTCACTTAATGACCGCTTTGCTTAGCAACCAAAATTCTGGCCTCAGTTGTGATCATTAGGAGAGGACTGCCTGTATGTGATGGTGAAGCTGACTTGAGTTCCCACTAAAAAAAAAATGCCTGAGGCTTGGATACACTTGCTTCCAAAGAAGTAAATTAGTAATCCCTGCTGGAGAAGATTTACACTTAGCCCTCCATTTGTGCCCAATGAAACTGGGGGGTTGGACAGACTTTCTCGTCTCTAGGTGTTCCCTAAGCTGGAGTTCCTCGTCAAAAAAACTTCGCAGTCTGGGCAGAACAGGACTTGTCATTTTGTGGATTTCTAAGTGGATAAAAAAACAGAAAACTAAGAATAGCAGTAAGTGGGCAATTTTATAAGCAGAGGGAAAAGTCCTCTGTGGATCTGTACTGGGACTGATGCTCTTAACTGGTTCATAAATCATTTTGATTTAGGAGTAAGCAATAGCTGGTCTAGTGTGCAGGTTACACTAACCATCAGGGTAGTGTAATCCTCAAATAATCGGGAAAAGTTTTAAACCGGGTGAATTATCAACCAAATAGGAAATGCGGTTCAGTTTAAGTAAGCGTAAAACTGATACATACTAGGACAAAACCCACTAACTTGTTAGGGTCTGAGCTGTGTCTAACTAACTGCAGAAAAGATCCTGGTGTCACACTGGGCACCACAACAAAGATGTCTACAGAATGGATCCTTTAGGTCTTCCGCTGGTGCACCCACCGCCACTGCAGCTGAGTCCCTCCACCTGGCTGCTGGTCGCCTCCTCTTCCTCTTTCCTCCCACCTTTCCCAGCGTTAGAGCCTTCACCAGAGAGCTGGTGACGCCATGTGTCTGAAGTAGGATAAATTGAACCTGGCCATTTGTGCTTCGACTGGAACAATGGAAATTGGAAATACAGTTGGTGGAAGGTGTTTGGGTAAGAGAGGCCACTGGGTGAGCTCATGGTTGCCATGGGGTGAGGTATCATCAGTATGCTGGCGATGCCCACTTATCTATCTCTACCCCTGCTGAATTTAATGACGCCATGAACATCTTATCCCAGTGCCTGGGGGCTGTGAGGGTCTGGATAGAGAACAACAGGCTTCAGATGAACCCTGGCAAAACTGAGTGGTTCTGGGTTTTGGGGCCCACTGGTTCTGGGGCTATACCAACTTCGGTGCTGGATGTGGTGGGACTACCCCAGACAGACCCGAAGCACAATCTGGGGGTCCTCCTAGACTCGCAACTCCGTCTTGAAGAGTAGGTGGCAGTCGTGGCTAGGAGGGCCTTTGCACAACTTCGTCTGTGTGCCAGTTGCGCCGTGGACCAGCAGGCCCTGCTTACAGTCACTCACTTATTTATCATATTTATCATATTTCTTTACCTCCCATCTTGTACTGCAACAACTCTCATGCCTAGTCACCTCCAGATTGGATTACTGTAATGCACTCTACATGGGGCTGCCCTTGAAGAGTATCCGGAAGCTTCAGCTGGTACAAAATGCAGCGGCATGGGCAACTTATTTATTTATTTTATTTATTTATCAAATTTGTCACCACCCATCTCCTCCCACTGGAGGGACTCTGGGCGGTTTACAACAAAATCCTCAATAAAACAATAAATATATAAAATACAAAATAAAATTACATATTAATAATATAGGTAAAAATAAAGTCCAGATGGCTATATCTCATTCAGTCTTCACGTGGAAGGGGTGCTTCAGGGCACTAGCCAATCCCAGGTATGACTCCTCTCCTCCCCACCCCAGACCAGCCGGCAGAGCCAGGTCTTCAAGTTTCTCCGAAAGGCCAGGAGCGATGGAGCTAGCCTCACCTCCGGGGGAAAGATGTTCCAGAGGGCAAGAGCTACTGCAGAGAAGGCCCGCCTCCTGGACCCCGCCAGATGGAATTCTCTTACGGACGGGGTCCTCAGCATGCCCCCTCTGCAAGATCTGGTGGGGCGGGTAGATGTAACAAGGAAGAGGCGGTCCCTCAGGTAACCTGGTCCCATGCCATGCAGGGCTTTAAAGGTGATAACCAACACCTTGAATTGGACCCGGAAGCAAACTGGTACCCAGTGCAGCTCGCGTAGCAAAGGTGTTATATGCGCCCTTCTAGGGGCGCCACAAATAGCCTGCGCAGCTGCATTTTGGACCAGCTGAAGCTTCCAGATACTCTTCAAGGGTAGCCCCATGTAGAGCGCATTGCAGCAGTCTATATGGGAGATAACAAGGGCGTGAGTGACCGTCCGAAGGGCTTCCCGATCCAGGAAGGGGCGTTACGTGTGCTTCTAGAACAGTGCATGTTACAACTCTGCTCCATGAGCTGCATTGGTTGCCAATTTGCTTCTGGGTCCAATTCAGCATGCTGGCTGTGACCTTGAAAGCCCTTCGTGGCATGGAGCCAGGTTATTTGAGGGGCCGCATCTCCCCGATTACATCAGCCCACCCCAACAGATCTAGCAGAGAAGGCATGCTGAGGGTATCATCAGCTAGGGATGTACATTTGGTGGGTCCCAGGTGTTGGGCCTTCTCTGCTGTGGTGCCTCCCTTGTGAAACATTCTCCACCCCACCCCACCCATATTAGATTAACTCCACCCCTTTTGACCTTCTGGAAGTCCCTCAAGTCCTGGTTATGTCACCAGGCTTGGCACTCCCGGGGAACCAGAGACATGCTTAGATGGCGCCATTGCTGAGTTACCTATTCTTATTCTCTCTCATCTAGGGTTTGTATATTTGTTTTTTATTATATTTATCTTTTAGTATTGATTTTTATTTTATTTTTTTTACACTGATTGTTTACGTATGTGTTATTTTTACTGGATTGTTGTAAGCTGCCCAAAGTCAATTTTCTGTGAGATGGGGGGCTATACAAATTTGATTAATAAATAGAGAGTCAGGCTTATAAATCGTGCAGGAGAATGACTGCACACAGGCCATTTTAACTCCAGCTTGGGATCCTTACGGGCCTTCTACGCCACCTCTTCCTTAGTAGTTCATTGTTCAGCCCAGGCTTTCAGCTAGCCATGGTTTAGTCAAGCCTGGCTTACTGAATAAACCCCAATCTTCTGGGTTCATTCACCATGCTAAATCAGAAATTACAACTTATAAACCATGATGGTTGTATTCACGCAGCACGCTAAACCAAACCAGCTATAATTTGGTTTAGCTTATTGTGCAATCGTGGCCGGCATCTTTCGGCTTTTCTCCCTAACTAAGATACTCAGCCAGCCGCCTTTAGATACATAACAAGCTGCATCATCCAGCCAGGAATCGTTGCGGAAATGTCAGAAAGTGAGTTGGAGACACTTAGTGAAACTTTCTGCAGGTTGGTTTTTCCTCTGTGCTGTCTCCAACTCCAGGGACGACAAATGTTCTACCTCGGAGTATCCTATTTTAATTAAGGGTGCTCCACCTCAATTGGCACTTCAGGAGAATTGACTTTCCCCTTTCTGAGTCATTAAGCTGTTAAACATGCTGCTGCTCTGTAGTTTTGTTGCAGTAATTAAGCAGTTGGATCGCTGGCCCTTGCAGGGTGATGCTACAGATGGCCAGAAAATTGCCCAAACTCCTTTGAGGGTTGTAGATGCTGGACCTATAAAAGACGGTCTAAATGGTCTAAATGTAGCAGCAGTCATTGGCACATTGAGAAGAGCTTTCGCTGGGTGTCAGTGAGGATAGGGTGGGGGTGGAATGAGGAAGCATTAAAATAACCTCTAGGTTGGGGGCTGCAGCGAAACTTAGCAAGGGCCTTCTTGGGATGATGGTAACATCAGCAGTAGGGATAGGGTGGCAAAGCGTTTCAGCCCATTTCTTCCTTAATTGGGGGGGTTTAAGGGGATTGACTGCTCGAAATGTTTTACAGGTAGTCTTCACTTAACAACCATTTGTTTAGCAATGGTTCAGATTTAAGACGGTGCTGAGAAACCGACTTACAACTGTCGCAGCGTCCCCCACAGTCATGCAATTGCCATTTTCGACCTTCCCAGATGGCTTCTGGCAAGCAAAATCAATGGGGAACCCGCGTGATTCGCTTAACAACCACATTGTTCACTTAACGGCCACTGTAAAAAGGTCGTAAAATTGAGTTCGATTCGCTTAATGACAGCTTCACTTAGCAACCAAAATTTCGGTCCCAATTGTGGTCGTTAAGCAAGAACTACCTGTACTTCCCCTTTCAGAGGCCTCCTTTTCCCATTGCTAAAATTGCTTTCCAACCCACAAATCCCAGAAAATGGGCACCGCTGGAATTCAGCCATTTTTGAGGGGAGGCTTTGGGGAGTCCAGGTAGGATGCAAGATTGACAGGATTTGCAGAAGTTGACAGCCAGGTTAAACCTGGGTGATTTTTAATGCTGCAGATTTAGTAGCTCTTTCCAAATTCTTGGGGCTATTAATTGCACCCTGCCTGCTCCTCTTTTCTGCCTTGTTCTTAGGGGTTTTTCTTTCTCTCCTAAGCTCTGGTCCCAGGAATGAGTGTGGCTGAGAGCAAACCATTTGCAAAAGAGGGATGATCATTGTGAAAAATGTCATGTAGGAGGATGGTTTTAGATACTCTGCCTGCTCATCCCTTTGGCGCTATATGTAGCCTCCTTCCCTCCCCGCCACTTTAGACACTGATGGTACAGACCTGGTTTAAGGGTACAGGTGTTTCGAAATTGGGTGTGCTTTGGGCTTCAACAACTGCAAGGAAATTGGGCACGGAAGAGAAAAAGTAAAACTGATGGAACTGGCATGCTGGCTGGGGAATTCTGGGAGTTGAAGTCCACACACTGAACTAGTGACCCTTGAACGGTTTTAGTAGTGAACTTTTAAGGGATTAGGGGACAGGAAAGAGCTAAGAGTCAGCAGTAAACCTGCCTTGGGGAAAGAGCTGGAACTTTAATCTGCAGCTTGCCCAAGTAGGGCTTGGAAAGGCAATCCCAAAGCCTGCAGAACTCCTGCTAGTCATTGTTCCAGAATCTTTAGCACATGCGGATACTTAGGGTTCCTGCTGATGATCCCCAGACATGTCAGGTTGCAGCCTGGAGACTGGTCTCCATCCACCAATTCAAGGCAAATGACGTCTGCCCCAACTTTCCCCAATCCTATCCCTCCCAGTTATATTGGACTCAGATGACGCCCATGGTTTCCAAGCACGGGTAACAGAAGGCGGAGATAGGCATGGCTGCATTAGATGCAGCAAAGAACTGATGTGGCCAAAGGTATCTTCCTAAGCCTTGGTTAGATCGTAGCTTCTAGCCAACCTTGGCTGCAGGCTTGGATTTGAACGGGTGGTGATCAGGAAACGCCAGTCCTGTAGCTTAGAGTGGGACATGGAAAAAAGGAGAAGGCAGCGGCAAGCCGCTTTTTTACTGATTTATTTATTTTATTAAACAGATTTATAAAGCCGCCCAACTCTCACTTGGTGGCTCCAGGCGGCTTACAGCATTAAAAACCATAAAAACACAATACAACCACCCCCACCCCCATGGCAGCAAACACATTCATGTCAGCCTCTTGATTGGCTCCGAAGCGGCCTGGGGTCCCTAGGTCTGCTGACAAAACCATGTCTTCAGGGCCTTCTGGAAAAGGCGCAAGGAGGGGGCCAGCCTTATCTCTGGGGGAATGATGTTCCAAAGGGTTGGAGCCCCCATGGAGAAGGACCTTTTTTTGTATTATTACCAAGAAAGCAACGTGGACTTGTGAGTGAGATCACCAGCCGTTGAGCTGAACTTAAAGGAAACTTGCTTTATTTTCCTAAGAGATTCTGTACTTAAAGCAGTTGATTTTAACAAGTGCTTGTTCAACAGGTAAATGATCTGTGTTTTGGGGCAGGACCACCGAGCATATTTGACAGCCAGAGCTGTGGTCCTAGCACAAGCCCTGTACATCAAGTGGGTGCAGGCTGCCAACTTGGCCTCCTGGGAGCAAATCTGTAATCCCTGCCTCTGCCAACGTGTGGATCCAGTGACTGGAGCAGGGGAGAGGTCTTCAGAGGGGTGACATTGGATGGACTGCGTCCAAGGGAGTGGCCGAGTGACCGTGTGAACTGCAGACAGAAAGATCCTAAAATGGCAACATCTGTTCTGCAGCGTTGGCACCCTGCCAAAATGTTACCCTCATGTGCGTGCTTTACGTAATGATGGGCATCACCTGGGCAAAAGGGCTGCTGCGGAGTAGTACAAATTGATCACGTGGCCGCCAGCGCTGCTTCTACCTGGCCCCAGGACTCAACGGCACGTTTTGTTTTCATGCAGATGGTGATGGAATTTCCTGATAATATGCTAAACCTTGATGGACATCAGCACAACGGAGCCCAGCTGAAGCAGTTCATTCAGGTACGCTGGCATCTTGCACTGTGAGACCCAGGTGCTGGGGCTTCGTGTTCATTTTCAGGGCACTGGGGAATAAGGGTGGGCAGCGGTCCGGCTTTGAAGGGCAAAATATGACCCACAGCGCAGACGGGTGTGCACGCAGAACCTTGGTTTGGAATAACTTGTCTTTTCCTGAATTCACTTGCCCACTCTGGAGGGCAGGGTCTTGGGCTCGGGAAAAGACATGACTTTTTAAGCATTCTCAGTAGGTGTTAGCTACGTGCCCATGATCTCTGAATCCAGATCTCGGCACTATGTTGAGACTTTTTTTTTTTTCCTTTTCATAGTATCTCGGGATATTATCATGTCACCCAGCAAAATGAGTTTCAGTTATGCACTTTCCTAATACAGGTAGTCCTCGCTTAACGACCACAATTGGGACTGGGAATTTGGTTGCTAAGTGAAGCGGTCATTAAGTGAATCTGACCAGATTTTACTACCATTTTTGTGGCAGTTATTAAGCAAATCACCATGGGCGTTAAGTGAACCAAGTGGTTGTTAAGCAAATCACATGGTTTCCCATTGATTTTGCTTGCCAGAAGCTGGCTGGGAAGGTTGAAAGTGGCGATCCCATGACCATGGGACGCTGCAACGGTAATAAATGCGAAGCAGTTGCAAGCACCCAAATTGTGATCAAGTGACCATGGGGAATGCAGGGACGTAAGTGTGAGGACTGGTCACAAGTCGGGGTTTTTTTTTCAGCACTGTTGTAAGTCTGAACTGTCACTAATGAATGGTTGTTAAGCGAGGACTACCTGTATGGGAATTGCAGCCAAGTTCTCCAAAACTGTTCTAGGAGAACAGTTTCTGTTGCAAAGCTGCTACGTTCCAAAACACTCACTCTCCAGCACCCTTCAGGTATACCCAAAAGCTATGGATTACATATTCTTAGGTCTCTGTAAAAAAGGAGATTGTGATTCTACAAGAATAAATCTCCAAAATATTTTTAATTTTTTCACAGTTCTCCTTGTACGTTCAGGCACATACTGCCACTAGTCTGCTTTTTGGCATCTTCCTGACTGGGCTGCTGAAAGGTGATGCTGGCATATGTTGGTTAAGTCCTGCAGAGAGAGAGAGAGAGAGATTGATTTTTAAGTAGTCCTCGCTTAATGATGGAAATTGGGACTGGAATTCTGATCGCTAAGCAATGCATTCATTAAACGAGGAGGCATGTGACCAGACCTGGTTTTACGACCATTTTTACTGTGGTTGTTAAACAAATCGTAGCAGTCATTAAGTGAATCAATGGTTCCCTTTTGATTTGGCTTGTCAGAAGCTGGCTGGGAAGGTTGCAAATCAAGATCATGTGATCGCAGGGCACCGCAACCAGTTGTCAATATAAACTGGTTGCCAAGCACCCAAATTGCGATCACATGACCATGGGGGTGGTGCTACGGTCATAACTTCGAGGATGGATCGTAAGTATTTTAGCCCTGTCATATCTCTGAACCGTCATTAAACGAATGGTTGTTAAGTGAGGACTACCTGTATTGTTTGTTAGCCACCCAAAGTTGTTTGTTAAAGATGCGTGGCTGTATAAGTTTTGCAAACAAGCAAGCCAACAGACAAAAGGTTTCCTGTGTATGACTGTCTCCATTGCCCTGAACCCCTTTAAAGAATTCCTTGCTGTTTTCCGTCTCCAGAGGCATAGCATGCTCAAGCAGCAGGATTTGAGCATCGCCATGATGGTGACGTCACGTGAAGTCCTGAGCGCCCTTTCTCAGCTTGTCCCCTGTGTCGGCTGCCGCCGTAGCGTGGAGCGCCTGTTCTCTCAGCTGGTGGAGTCGGGCAACCCCGCTCTCGAGCCCCTCACGGTCGGGTCAAAGGGCGTTCTTTCTGTCACTCCAAGCTGCATGAGGGATGCCAGGAAGCTTTATACGCTTTTCTATGTGCATGGGTAAGTTCACTGTGAGAGAGCGTCTTGCCACCCCTTATACCAGTGTTTCTCAACCTTGGCACTTTAAGACGCGTGGACTTCAACTCCCAGAATTCCCTAGCCAGCATGGCTGGCTGGGGAATTCTGGGAGTTGAAGTCCACGCGTCTTAAAGTGGCCAAGGTTGAGAAGCATCGCCTTATCCACGTTTTACATGAAACAGAAAAAAATAAACTTGTGATTCATGGTTTCGGTGATTAGACAGAATAGATTATAAAAAGAAGAGAGTCATTTTGTAACCATCGAGTAAGAGGTAAACTTACTTACAACTGCTGTGAAGAAAATTGGGAGCTGCTACATTGTATCTTTTTTCCTTTCTTTTCTATTTTTCTTTTCCTTTTTCTTTCTTCCACTTTTAGCTTTCTCTTTGACTTCTTTTTTTTTCTTTTTCTTACTATATATTAGTTTGTATTAGTTTTCTAGTTTCTTTTTAAAAATTCTTAATAAAATTATACATACCCAGAGTAAAAAAAAAAAAAGACAGCACCTTGCTGCATTGCTCAACCCCACGCTGTGTACTAGGTGGGAAGATTTTTTTTTAAAGAGGGAAAACCCTCATAAAACTGTCTACATAATTGGACGACACACTAAATCAAGTTTGGTGCTAAACTGGTTAAGTCACGTCCATTGGCTTGATGCCAGGCAGCATGGTAAAACAATGGGGAGCTGTGATTTGTCTTTATCCTCCATTTTCTTGGCTGGCTGGCTGTCAAGGAATTTAGAGCTGATCTGGGGGAAAAGAAGGCGTAAGTCCTTAAGGGAGGGCTTGCAGAAAAAATGACCGAGTCCTAAGATAGAGGGAAGTATGAGAAAAAAACTCAAGATAACCCGCCTTGATTTTGTTCAGTATGATATGGGATGGAAAGAAACCAGGACAGGTCGTCTTGTTAATAAAGTAGTGTTCCTGGAATTCCTGCCATACCTGTTTTTTGAACTGGCCTACCTTGAAGGGCTGACACTAGCTGACTCTGCCAGTTTTTTGTTTTTTTTTACAGTTTCATTTAAAAAACATTTAACATTTCCCACAGTGACCCAGTTGAAGGCACTACTGGCTCCCGTTCACCTTTTATCCCTACGTCACTTTCTATGCGGAGCGGAAAAAGAAATCATAGATGTACCGTGGCTAGAGTGGCCTCATTTGTGGCCACCCCAGGGTCCGCTGGAGGCTGGTATAGGAAAATAACCGTAGATTAGCATCCATCTGCATTTGAACATCCTGGCAGAGCTTGATTTAGGGAAGTGAACCAATGACAAGCTATGGTTTCCTATGATGGTTAAGGCACTCCTTTAGCCGCAGATTAGTAGGCAGTCCAGGTCTGACCCCCACACTAGCTTCAGTCCCAAGATAGCTTTGCACATCATGAAAATACAGTCAGAGTTTATGAAAGACCGTCTGTAATGGCACTTTGTACAGGATGAGGTTGGATGATAAATATAATGTTGAATGGGCTTCTGCATTTTTTTTAATTGGATTTTTTTCCCCCACCAAAGGTCCAAATTAAATGAAATGATTGATGCAATTCCAAAAAGTAAGAAGAACAAGCGGTGCCAATTGCATTCCTTGGACACGCACAAACCGAAGCCCTTGGGGTAAGTTTTAATAAAAAGCACACTCACGGGACGGGAGCCAGGCAGATGCTTCGTCAGGAGCCCATTTGGGGCATCTTGGCAGGAAGTGGCTTAGCTGGTAAACTGCTGGACATAGAAGGAGAGAGGAAATCAGCAAAACAATGGCCGTTTTGTGTCCACTGGCATAAAACCACAATGTAAAAAAAGTGCAGTTAAAAGACTCTCCTCTACCAATGCAGTGTTTGTATACGTTAAAAAAGTCAGGGGCATGAAAACCCAAGGTGAATGTTGGCGCCAGCCATTGCCTCTTAGTGGCACCATCTTAGTGGAAGATGGTGCCAGTAGCCAGCCAATGTGATGAGCCAAAACTAGCAACTTGACCCATTTTACTGATATTTTTACCCCCCCCCACCCCAAAACTTGTATGAGGCCAAGCACTGTGTTTATTTGTGGGGTGGTGGGGGAAGCAATTCAAAATGACAGGGATGTAAGGTTGATTTTCTTTTTCCTCTACAAAACATTTTCTGAGGATCTCAGACTTCCTGTACCAACTATACCGTTAATAAAAATCAGCTCCCCAGCTTCAGAGTGTGCAGCAGGCAGATGAGCGCCGGCCCTTCCCCTCCCTCCCTCTTAGTGCAACCTGAATTTTCGCTCATCTTCTGCCCTGATCAGCAAGGAGCAAGGACGTCTTTGAGCATTATAACCCACGTTTCTTGGGCTGCTCAGTGGTTTGTTTTTTTCTTCTTTTAATTGCTCTGCTTGTCTGTTCCAAGCCCGTGTTGTCCCTTTGATGCTGTTGTGCAGCTTTGTCCTTTTCTTTTGTTGATTGGTTTAGCACAGTAAAGTAACCGCAAATGGAGGTCTGGGTGTTACGCTGTTGGGGCATAATCAGCTCTCTCTTGTGTGGGTTTTAAATGTGGATCTGTGAAGGGCCCGGGAGGCTTGAGGGTCCTCTGAAGAAACGCATCCATTTACATAGCTGATGAATTCTTCTTTTAATACCGTACACTCTAGCGAAGGGAACGGTAGCACCCCGAGTACAGAGAAGTTAGGTGCAGATAAAAGATCTAACGAAGAAGACAGAAAGAGCAAGTGTAGGATCACTTTCTACTACGGACCTTTCCAGGGAGCCAGCAGGTAAACCACGCCAGAAAATACTGTATTGTTAGTTTTTTAAATACCAGGTTAAACAGAACACAAATGCTGTCCAGCCCAAGGTATTTTTGAAGGCCCTGCACCACAATAAATACTGATTAAAAAAAACCAACACTGTAAAAACAGCAACAAACAAGACACTGAGCCATTTAAAGTTATCAGTACCCATAAGGGCTAAAATAACTGGAGACTGCAAAAAAAAAAAAAAACAACCCAGAGAATTAAGTAGATAAACCTACTTTAGCTTGGTTTTGAACTGGCAATGGTGGGTACCTATCAGGGTTCTTTGAAGGAGGTGGGAACCGGTAGAAAAAGCCCCTTGTGAAAATTAAGGGGACTTCATTTGCACGATTGCCATTGTAAACATAAGGAAGGCAGATGGGGGAGGAAAGGATTCCATCAAACAATGAACCTTATACATGTAGTCCTCGACTTACAACCACAATTGGGACCGGAATTTCCATCGTAAGTTGTTGCAGTCGTAAGTTGAGTCACCGTGTGACCAGACCCAACTTTAGGGCCATTTTTTTACAGCAGGTTTTAAGCGAATCATGGGTGGTTAAGTGAATCCAGCTTCCCCAATGGGCATTTTTTGCCAGGAAATGGCCAACAACATCAGAACACGTGATTATGTGACCGTAGGACGCTGCAACCGGTCGTAAATGCGAGCCGGTTGCCAAGCGCCCGAAATGTGATCATGTGACTGTGGGGTGGTGGTGCGATGTTTTGCAACTCTCGCAAGTGCTTTACACACTGCAAAGCACCCATTCTGTGGCCATCGTAACCTCGGCCCCGTTGTTAAAGGAACGGTTGTAAGTCAAGGACTAGCTGTAGATCAAAACCAGTGCCTTGCAAGCCACTGGAAACTGTTAGAGTTCCCTGACATGTTCTTGTGAATGGCGGCCTTTTAATGGTGCAGAGCTGTGCTTGTTTAAGCCTCATGGCTTCATATACCGGGGTCCAAGTGTGAGACGGGCGCATTACCTGGCTGTGTTGAATGTTGGGAGTGTGGCTTTCTGATCCTTTTTTTCCCAGCTGCCACAGGTTTTATATTTTTGCGTACCTTTTTATTATTTTTAACATTGACAGCCGCCCAGGGTCACGCACGTGAGGTGGATGGCCATATAAATCCACTAAATAAATAAAATACTCTTTTTTGCCCCTCCTCAGAGGTTGCTGGATGGATATATGGGAACTCATGTCCCAGGAATGTCGAGATGAAGTAGTCTTAATTGATTCTAACTGTCTGTTAGAAACCTTAGAAACGTACCTACGAAAACACAGGTGAGTGGACGGGACTGGAAATGCCCTTTTCCTTCTCTTAGCAGTGCATGTTACTTCGTGTGCTCAGCAAAGGAGCATCACAGGTTACACTGGGGGGGAATCAAAGGAATCCAATCCAGTTAGGGAAGCTTCTTTTCTCCCTGTTCAGACACACCGTTCTTTGACCTTCACTTGAGTCACCATTCTGGGACTGGACAGACAATGGATCCCTGTAGAGCCAGTTTTGTGTGTGTGTGCTAAAGTCACAAAAAGCATGCACGTGTGTATGTTTCTCTCTCTTTTCTCCCTCTCTTCCCAATCCCCTTCTTCCTCTTCTTTTAAACATTTAAAGAATAAAATAAATGAGTAAACGAAAGAAAACCATGAGAAAAAAACATAGTGGAGCCGAAATAAAACGTGAGTAAATAAATAATTTACCATGGTCAAAGCTTAAAATCCATTACTTCATTGATTAGATAATTCATTGGATATATCGCACTAAATCCATTGTATCATCTTGAGAAGTAATTGCCAATCATTACCAAAGTCGAAGCGTTAATATTTACATGGATGTTGCCCCCGTTTATCCTGGTTGGGAATAAATGCACATGATCTTACAAAAAGGAAAAAGGAAAAAAAAAAATACTAAGAAACCATCAGTAAAAACCACATTAAGTTCTAAATTCTCTCCCACCGTGCCCAACTGGGGATGACATCCAATTACTGGTCACCGTGAAAATTGCCGCTGACGACTGTCTTTACATCAAGTGTGTCCCGCCTTAAAAAAACCGCACTGTAACCCCCTTCTTGAACTAGGTTTTGCACCGATTGCAAGAACAAAGTCCTGCGGGCTTACACCATCCTGATCGGTGAGCTGGACTGCAGCAAAGAGAAGGGCTACTGCGCCACCCTTTACGAGGGGCTGCGCTGCTGCCCACACGAGCGCCACATTCACGTCTGCTGCGAGACCGACTTCATTGCGCACCTCCTCGGCCGAGCCGAACCCGAGTTCGCAGGAGGGTATGAGTATGTAATTGGCTAGACTGGGCTTTCTAGCGCTTTTGATTCTTTTCGAAAGGAATGTATATTTCTCTCCCAAGATATACATTGTGGGCACAAGTGTTCTGTGTCTCTCTCTGTCTGCCGCACTGTTGGCGCTCGGGGACGCACGGGCTTGCCGCACGCAGGGCCGTCTGAGTTCGCTTTTACGGTGCTGCTGGGACGTGGAGGGGGTTGCCACGCATGCAAAACAAACAGCATCCCTTACAGGCAGTGGGTTCGTAATGGATCCTTCTGAGAATGCTGTGGCTTCTTTTCTCAATCTGCCTGCAGTCCATCTCTGACCTTGCTTTGTGAGTGTTGCAAAATGCTTTGAGGTCAGGGCATCCCAACCTCTAAAAACCCCAGGCCACCCTTACCGGAGGCATCCTAACTTTGCAACAACCCATCCCAGCTTCAGAATGCTTCTGATGATGTGGACATGACCAGGATCAGAACAGGGCATCTGAGCTTGGACTATTCTCCCCTCCACAAACATTTTCAGCCTCTTCACGGGTGGCATACTTAATGGACCGCCGTTACAGCACATTGGAATAACTTGGGCTTTGCAGGGAAACTTTTTATATTTGTTTATATTGAGTTTGCTTCAGTTGTTGTTGTTTTTAATTTATATTTATATTTAACTGATACATCAAATTTTATTCCCGCCCATCTCACTCAGGAGAGCGACTCTGGGCGGGTTACATAAAACAGGAGTAAAACATTAATTAAAATACAATAAAAGAATAAAACATTTTTTTTTTCCTAATGTCCACAACCACCATGTGAAGTAGGTTATGAGACACAGTGAGAATCAGCTGGATTGGAGCCTGGGTAAGATTTGGATCAAAGCTCTGTGCTCAGACTCCTTGCATTGGTATCTTCCTGGTACTGACCTCCTTCTTGCATCCCAACTTTGAGTTTGGGTGGCCTGCTGTTTGTTGGAAAATGTAAACATGTCAAACATTGTGGCCATCTGGCTAATAGGCCAATCACTGAAACTACTATGATTTAAGATTCCAGCCCTGAATGGCCAGTTTACATCTTTTCTGCATCTTTGTCTTTTTTTTAATGTAGATAAAATAAAATATGTAGGCATATGAATCCACTGTGCACCCTTGCATGATCCTGTACTACGTTTCCCAGCATTCTGTATCGTTGACCCCAGCTGAGCCTGCTGGGAAATGCAGTTGAAGCACTTTTGGAGAGCCACAGGCTCCCCATCTCGGTTTTTACCTGCGCTTTCCCATTTTAAAAACTCAGAATATGCTAACCCCTTTCTTGGCTCTAAGGAAGTATCTCCTTCAACTATAAACCCACAGAGGTGTGTTGCTACTGTGTTTATTAAAGCTAGTTGGCTGTTCTGTTTTCTGCACTTTAAAAGGGGAAAGGAAGGCTCCATCACAAAAACTGCACCACTAAGCTTTTTATTCTGAGTTTTTCTTCTGTGATGGTAGGGGGTGGGATGTTTTAAAGGAGTAAGGCAGTCGTTTGGGTGAAGTAATATATTTTGCAGGGATTCCTTTTGAAAGCTAACTGGTGGTTTGGCTCTCCAAATTAGCTTAAGCTGTTTGCACCAACCACCCCCTAGATTGATTGCTTGTTCTTTCTGTCTCCCTTATGGTATACTAAGGGCTGTTTTAAGCATATTGATTTCTTTTCCTGACATGTACTGTAGCAGCACCACACCCAGCTAGATTGCTTTGCCCAATTTTTATACATTCTCAGACTCATACATACTTGGAAAAAGTTATAAGCCAATGGTATTTTGCAGATGCCTGTCTGGGTCGTGGTTTCTCAGATGTCTTTTCAATGCAGACTTCATATAACTACATGGATAAACTGGCAATCAATCAAGAAATAAGTACTCAATGAGCACTACTGTTTTTAAGGTCTGATTTGAAATCAGCTGTTCTCCTGTCCCCATTTGCCTGGTACTCATCATGCCTTGAAGTGAGGCAGTACAGGTGGTCCTTGACTTACGACCATTCGTTTAACGATGGTCTGAAGTTATGACAGCCACAGAATGGGTGCTTTACGGCCTGTAAAGCACTTCCAAGCATTGCAAAATGTTCCCCCCCCCACACGATCACACTTCGGACAGTTGGCAACTGCCTCGCATTTACGACTGGTTGCAGCATCCCATGGTCATGCAATCGCATTCTGTGCCGTTTTCCAGCAAAAACGCCCATTGGGGAAGCTGGATTTGCTTAACGACCGCCATAAAAATGGTTGTAAAATTGGGTCCAGTCACGTGGTGACTCGACTTACGACCTCAACAACTTACGATGGAAATTCTGGTCCCAGTTGCTGTCGTAAGTCAAGGACTACCTGTAAAGGAGCCACAGCAAGCCTGTAAGCTAAACATGCTTGATTTACAGTGGAAAGACATAGCCCAGTTGTATAGGAGCAGATGCCACGATGGCAGAGGCTGGCAATGTTTTCATTGTCTGGTGCACCGTGGCACAATCTCCTCTTTTTGATAGCCCAGGCTATCACCCCTTTACCTAAAAATCTTAAGATTGGTCAACCTTGTGAGATTGTGGTGATTTCCACTCAAGCGCTAAGCCTCCTAAAACAGACCTGAGTTGCAAGAGGGGGACTTCGGCCCAACTTCGGACCACCTTGCCATGCCTCTGTGTTCCCTCTGTCCTCCCCAGGCGACGAGAGAGACACGCGAAGACAATAGACATTGCCCAGGAAGAGGTCCTCACCTGCTTGGGCATCCACCTGTATGAACGGCTGCACCGCATCTGGCAGAAGCTGCGGGCCGAGGAGCAGACGTGGCAGATGCTCTTCTACCTCGGTGTCGATGCTTTGCGTAAAAGCTTTGAGGTAGCGTCTCTGTTTCCTTGCTTAAATTGGGAAGAAACAGGAAGAACTAGTAGGAAAGGCATTGGGGTCTGTGGAGTCCTGGGATGAAGTGGTATATTTTTGCGAGGGAGGAGGATTGTCCATGTCCCTTAGAAGGAGGTGGCTGTCCCTGTTCTTTCCTGGTTGGGAGATTCCACTCCATGGAAAGCACTCCGTTTTGGAGTACTTCTGGATCAGGGTTTCTCGACCTTGGCAACTTGAAGATGTGCGGACTTCAGCTCCCAGAATTCCTCAGCCAGCATGGCTGGCTGAGGAATTCTAGGAATTGAAGTCCACACATCTTCACGCTGCCAAGGTTGAGAAACCCTGATCTGGAGGGAGATGGATTCCCCATCCCTAATTTATTGGAAGCATCATAGTCTTGGACTTGGGTTTCTCCTTGGTATTTTCCTTCCTCTGCTTGTATGGAATTCTCCCTCCCCCCCCAAAAAAAAGATTAGCTTAGGGAGCCTTTTGCCCCACATCAGCTTACCTATTGAGAAGCTGCAGATTCTTGGTCTCCAGAGCCCTTGCATGTTGCAGGGTGTATTTTCCTCAGACACTTTTCCGGGACACTTTTATCAGTGTGTTTTTCACCACTGTTACCTTTCATTAAGGCGAGTGAGCTTGTGCAACTAATTTTCTACCTCGTGGGATTGTTGTGGAAACAAAAGGGGAGTAGTAGTACAGGTGGGAAGCCATATGCACCAACCCAGGCAAAGTTAATATAGATTCCCTTGAGCAGAACTCAGTTTTGATGTCTATGTGGATATGTCATGTAATGTTCTTGGCAGCAGTATGGAAGTACAGGTAGTCCTCGACTTATGACCACAATAGGGACCCTAAAATTCATTATTAAGCAATGTAGTCATTAAGCAAGGCATTGTGTGACTGCACCTGATTTCATGACAGTTTTTGCACTGGCTGTTAAGTGAATCACATGGTCGTTAAGTGAATCACATGGTCGTTACATGAATCGCATGGTTCCCCATTGATTTTGCTTGTTGGAAGCTGGCTGGGAAGGTCGCAAATGGCGAACACGTGATCCTTGGACACTGCAACTGTTGTAAATACAGGCCAGTTGCCAAGCACCTGAATTTTGATCATGTGGCCGCAGAAGGTGCTGCTATGGTCATAAGTGTGAGGACCGGTCATAAGTCACTTTTTTCAGCACCATCGTAACTTCGAACACTCGCTAAACAAATTATCGTAAGTCGAGGACTATCTGTAGTTGGTCACTGCTTTCCTCCGCAACTTTCTTTGTCCTTCCTGGTGTGGCCTGGGTTTTCCTAGAGGCCTCCTGTCCAACAGTAAACTAATAAAACTTGTAGCTTTTTTGAGATCAGCCAAAATCAGTTTCACGCAGGCAAGGTGGGAATCGATAAAAAACGAAGGCTGCGGTTGGGTTGCGCATCGAAGGAAGCTTGGTGGTGGTAGGTGAGCGGCATTTCAGGAAATGTCATTGGCATATTTCTAAGAGGAGCGGTCCCCTTCATCTGACCAGCCCAGTACTGCTGGCCGTGGTTGCTCCTTCATGACCTTTCCTGGAGACCCTGGCTTCCTGGGAGTGGAAATTGGGATCTTTGGTCTGCAGAATTCCTGCTTCATCCCTGAAGAATCTTGTTACGTTTCCAAAAATCAGGGCTCTGGTTGCACTTTTCCTGACTAACCTAACAATCGTTATTAAAAGGCATCAGCTTTTGTGAGCTGTAGCCTTTTAATGAAGTGTGTTAATCAGGAAAGGTGTTACCAGATTCCTTCTGGCTTTTTGCTACCATAGATCAGCGTGGCTCTCCTCCTGCAGCGGTACATTTCAGAGAAAGCCCTAAGACTCGCCAGGATGCATGTAGGAAATCGCAGTCTTCAGAATACTTCAGACACGCCTTCTAGGCACAGATGTGCATAAAATCTGAACAGGGTTTCAGGCTAGAGAAAGAAGCAACCTTGGAAATAAACTGCCCTGAATTATTCTGCTCATGGCATCTCGGCCATCTGTGCCAGGGTGAGAAAGCCGCTCCTCATCTTCATACAAACAGGCCCATTTTCCTTTAAAAAAAAAAAAAAAGGCTGTTTCTTTCGCTGAAGCGTTTTCTTGTTCCATAAGGGACCTTGGAGGGAAGCGAAGGCTGAATGCTGGGGTGAGCAGCCAGGCCGACATCTGACTTCGCCAGTCTCTCTTCTGCTGTCTCCCAAGCATGCCACTGGCACTGGGGGTGGGCGGGGAGAGGCAAGAGTTGTGGCCTCTTTTTCAAGGGTTCTTGGTTGGGTGCAGTTGGAGAAAGTAAAGGGTGTTCAGGGACAAAATGGGTGCCAGAGGCTGATTTTTCTTTATCTGGGGAAATGTCAGGAGCAAAATGGGTCCCTGAAAGTCAAGGATTTTTTTTATTTTTACACCTACAGTCTCTCTCTCTATATATATCTATGTATATATCTATATATCCGTTCTCACCCCTATGGGTGGTGTGTGTCTTCCTCAACCTGGGGTCCTCTACCAGAGGCCTGGGAGTTTGTGGGTTCTGCGCAGGATCTGGGCTGTTCCTAGCACTGAACTCTTCTGGACAGAGAGCTCTGATGTTGCTCCTGGGATCTGCTGGAGCCACTCTCCCAGCTTCGGAGTCACAGCCACTGGGACCACTTTGGCCTTCACTTCCCACATCCTCTCTAGTTCCTCCTTCAGGCCCTGGTACTTTTCCAGCTTCTCATCCTCCTCCTTCCTGATGTTGCTGTCACTTGGCACTGCTACATCTATCACCACTGCTGTCTTCTGGTCCTTGTCTACTACCACGATGTCCAGTAGACTGGCCAGTACCTGCCTGTCTGTCTGGATCTGGAAGTCCCGCAGAATCTTAGCCCTGTCATTCTCCACGACCTTCTGTGGAATCTCCCATCTGGACTTGGGAGGGTCTAGCCCATACACTGTGCAGATGTTCCTGTACACAATGCCAGCTACTTGGTTGTGCCGTTCAGTGTCTGCTGTTCCTGCCTGCATCTTACACCCTGCCACTGTGTGTTGGACTGTCTCTGAGGACTCTCTGCACAGTCTGCACCTCGGGTCCTGTCTAGTGTGGTAGACCCCTGCTTCCATGGATCTGGGGCTTAATGCCTGTTCTTGTGCTGCTATGATCAGTGCCTCAGTGCTGTCTTTTAGTCCAGCCCTTTCCAGCCACTGGTAGGATTTCCCAAGGTCAGCCACCTCAGCTGTCTGTCGATGGTACATCCCATGCAGGGTCTTGTCTGGCCACGGCACTTCCTCTGCTTGATCTTCCTTCCATGTCTGCTGCTGCCTCAGGCCTTCTCTCAGCAGCTCATCTTTAGGGGCCATCTTACTGTTGTACTCCTGGATGCTCTGGGTCTCATCCAGGACAGTGGCTTGGACACTCATTATATATATTCAATAAAAAAGTTTTATTGAAACTTTTAAACAAGATGAAAGCTAACAAAAACTAATATAAAGTAGGGAAAAGAAAGAAATCAAAGCAAAAGCAAAACATGCAAGAAAAGATAAAAAGGTTGAAGAAAAATAGAAAAGAAAGAAAAAAGATATAACTGCTGTGAAGGGTATTGGAAGCCACTTTATATCTTTTTTTCTTTTCTTCAATGTTTTTTCCCCTTTTCAGGCCCCCATGTCCTCCTTTAAAAAAAACACAGACAAGAATAAAGCTGAACGTGTTGACTTGACCTAACCAGCGATGTCAGTGACAGGCCCAGCCCAAGAACGACGACGAATCAATCCAGTCAGACTCCAGTCCTTTATTTGCTCACACCGTGTAGGCAGAACCTTGCCAGGCTAAAGCCACTCTGCCTAACCTAAGGGGGAATACCTGGGAAGGCTCCAGGGTGGGGCTGTTCTGAACCTCTTAGTCTTCCCACATTCACTTCCTGGACTGTGCCTCCTCTTATCTTGTCCTCCTCCTTGGAATGTGCTCCCTCCTTCCTGAGAACCAGCAGCATTACTGTCATTCTACCATTCCGTCAGAATCTGCCTTCCTGTAAACTTATGTCCATTATTCTGTGTCCGCAATCTGGAACGAGAGTGGATGCTATAGGTCTTGACCTTCTTCTATATGACTCCCTTCAGCTCCTTGATGAGTGCTGTGATATCCCCCTCAGGCTTCTCAAAGTTGAACATTCCAGTGTCCTTCAGTCTCCCTTAATAGAGATTCAGCCAGTCCTCCAAGCCCAATTCCAGCATACTCCTTTTCTTTCTTTCCATTCCCCATTCTCCATCTCTCCACATTTTTTTTCTTCCTAAATTAGCCGTCCATACTTGTCAGGCCCGGCCCAAGAACATCAGAGAATCGGTTCAGCCGAACTCCAGTTCTTTATTTGCTCACACCGTGTAGACCAGGGTTCCTCAACCTTGGCCAACTCTAAGTTGTGTGGACTTCAACTCCCAGAATTCCCCAGCCACACAGCTTAGAGTTGCCAAGGTTGAGGAACCCTGGTGTAGACAAAGTCTTGCCAGACTAAAGCTACTCTATCTAACCTAAGCGGGGAATAACCTGGGAAGGCTCTAGGGCGGGGCTGCTGTGAACCTCTTAGCCTTCCCACATTCACTTCCTGGACTGTGCCTCCTCTTATCTTGTCCTCCTCCTTGGAATGTGCTCCCTCCTTCCTGAGAACCAGCAGCATTACTGAAATCCACCAGTCAGTAGCGACAATCACTTGGAGGTCCAAAAGCTTGAACCCTAGGCCCCCCCGAGGGTTAGAAAATTTCTTTCCCAGGTGCTTCAGCTCCATTTGCTGTGGTTAGGCCCTTCTCCTTCCCTCGCTTGGCTGAAACCCAGAATCTTCCCCGGGGTGGCCTTTTGGCCAGGCCAGGAGAGCTCAGGAGCGGGATGCAGGCCGGCGATGCGGGGATAACGGCTTTGGGGAAGGAGCAGAATGCCATCTTTGTCCGGCGCCGCTGATCGCTGTCTTTCTGAGCAGATGGCCGTGGAGAGGGTGCAAGGCATCAGCCGGCTGGAGCAGCTGTGCGAGGAGTTCTCCGAAGAGGAGAGGGTGCGGGAACTGAAGCAGGAGAAGAAGCGCCAGAAACGGAAGAACCGGAGGAAAAACAAGTGCGTCTGCGAGATCCCTGCTCCCTTGCAAGTGATGGAGGAGAAGGAGATGCGGAGCCAGGAGAAGGTGAGGGATGCTCTGCTCCCACGTTGATTCCTGCCTGGGCCCAGCCTCGTGGGGAGATGGGCCTGCTCAGGGTGGCTCCTCCTGAATTGGAAGGGTGGGGCCGGGCGGTTGGACGGGGGTAGCCAGGATCAAACCCCAGCTCAGCCCTGAAGCTCACTGGGGCCTTTGGACGACAACCGCCTCCCTCGGCTGAACCCGTCCTGCAGCGTAAACACAGAGTAAGGGTGGGGAAAGAGGCCGTGGCTAGAACTCCTGGCTTTTTCAGCTTCCAGCCCTAAAAAAAGCCCCACCCCTGTGTAATCCAGTTCTTGTGGAAGAAACAAAGCTTTTTTTTTCTGAAGCTGTACGTTAGAATAAAAAAAACACATTCCGGTCTTTGGGAGCTGTTGGCAGCTCTTCACCCGTTCTCCTGAGGATGCACCAAGGAGCGTCCTCAAGTGAAACGATCCCTCATTTGCACCAGCTGGATCTCTTGGCACATTCAGGCCCTGGCACGAGTGCCTGCCTGCTTGCACACGCCCTGCCGCCTGGGCGTGGCATTCACATTCCCTTCTGTCTCCTTGAAGGAAAATTTCCTGGAAACCAGCTGCACGGCCTGTGGCAGCGCAGAGGAGCGGAGCAGCTGCATCGAGGTCATTGTTACCAATGCGAACACTTCTTGCACTTGTCCCACTGGTGGCACTTTACTGGGTTCACCTAAAATAAAGAAAGGTAGGTGAAGCTTGCTCTTGAGGGGCTCAAGTTCTGGTTAAATAACCAAATCGATATGGTTATTTGTGGTTATTTACGCCAATTTCTCTCGCCAATTCATAAAGTGATTTCTGGAGGCATCTTTGGGGGGAGGGGAATGATTAAATCAGTATTGCACCACAAGCCCCACCCCTTTGGTATGTGCCCCATGACATCCCAGGCACCTGCAGAAGGGGCGGAGCTTGCAGTGCAAACACTGCCCTCGTAGTTTTGACTGGCCCATTGGATCCTCCGTGTTGATTCCTGGATTCTTCAGAACCTCGGTGTGTTCCGTGCTGCAGCGTGATCTTTCTCTTGCGTATTCTGCAAAAAATATGTAGAAAGAGCTAGCCTGATCATTTTTCCCAACAAAGTATGTTTAAGTGATGGGATCTACTGGAGTGGGCGGCCATAACAAGTTTAAAGGAATGTCAGCTGGTGGGGCCCAATATCCTCCCTCCTGATCTTAGGATGGCCCCAACCCTGTTGGCTTTCTGGAAGGCCTTGAAGACCTGGCTGTGTGTCCGGGCCTGTGGCCCCAAGTGTGTGAAGGGCCCCTTTTCCTGGTTGTGCTGACACCAATGGATTTTACTATCCCTTGGCTACTATTTGTATTTAATTTCTTTTGTCATGTTTTAATTGTTTAACTGTGTTTATGGCTGTTAGCCACCCAGTCAGTGGTTTGAGATGGGCGGCTATATAAATTGAATGAATGAACAAACAAACAAACAAATAAATAAATAAATCTACAGTATCCTTCCTCATCTACCCAATATAGGTAAATGCTGTATATTCTTAGCTCTAGCTCTTCAAAATCCCATAAGTATGCATCCTTACCATTTGGTGACTAAGATAAAAGTATAACATTGTACTTAATGTTTGTGCCTTCTTCTATCTAAGAGCCTCAAGAAAGAAGCACATGAGCTTTTGGCAGTCAGGAAAAAAAAAAGGGAAAAGAAAATACCGATTTTTGTGGTGTTCCGCGCCTTCCCAGTTCACAGCTGCGAGGAGCTGAAAGCTTTTCTTTTTAATTTCAAGTAGCCGCAGTTCAAGGCTGTGTCCAAGTCCTCAGCTGTGGTTAATGTTAACTGTGGTTTGTTTGGAACAGTCTTGAGCTTGGCTGGCTTCTGAAATCAAAGCTTGGATTGACCAAGCTTTGTGCTTGGCTGGTACAAGCTGCAGAATCAGAAACCAAAATGAAAACGTGCAGTTCCTTGTCACTGTGCTGCAGGAGAGCAGAATCTCTGAGCGGGAGGTGATGGTGTAATTTAGGCATGCTCCTATTAGTGTCGGACACGACTAAACGGGAACCTTTACCTTTACCTATTACGATAAAGCAGGATTTGGGAATCTGCGGTCCTCCAGAGTCTGTTGAGCATCAGCCAACAGGACAGATGAGTGGGCCATGAGCACCTTACTTGTGCATTTAACTGGACCTGCGATAGATTCAAACAGAATCTAGCAGGCTTTCCTGGCAGTGGGTGTTCTTGTACAATTCACACAATGTTGCCCACATGTACATAGATGCAGTCAAAATAGATCTTTCAAAACATGGCTGTCTTGTGAGACTTTTTGCCCCTTTGAATGGTGTAAAATTTGAAATCGTATCTGTTAGAGGTCAGTGGATCCCACCTGGTGGGACGATGAGTCTTACGAAGCCTGCCGGTGCTAAGTTGCTGACCACCCCCACCACCCCACTGCGATATAGGCTTCTGGGCTGAATAAAGATCAAGATGGAGCAATTACGGATGGCCAACACGCGGCAGGGGAGAAAAGATTTGCCTGCCTTGGTAACCCTCAGCATCGCATGAAAGGTGCCCCCCTCGCTGTCCCCTTGACAAATGCTCTTTTGTTGTGACACTCAAACCCAGAGCAGGTACTTAAGACAGAAAGATGTACAAATCCCCACAAGGGGAGAATGGATGGTTAAATTAATGGAACTGGGGCAAATGGCTAAACTGATAGCATTGATAAGAGAAAATACCGTGACTGGATTCGTTTCTACTTGGAAACTACTTTTGGATAACTTGCTGGTAATGGAAAACAATGAAGTATTAATTTTGGGTTTTAATGATTAAACTGTTTTTATAGAAACAATGTTGGCAAAAGTTTATCTAATGGTTAAGAGATTAAATTTGTATAATAAGCATTTATGTCTGTGTTAGAGAAGGTCGGAAGTCACCTTCTCTTTACATTTTCATTCTATTTTTGCATTCTCTTAGGTTTTCTTTTTCTTTTTTCTTTAGTTCTAGCTTTTCTGTACTCTGTATTTTTGTATTTTAACTTTACTTTGAAAATCTAATGAAGTTCTAATCAACCGACCGACCGACCAACGCAGAGCAGGTATTTGATGTCCTTGGACGTTTCCCTTTTGTGCTGCGGCCATTTCTTTGGCCGTTCCTGTGAATGACTCTTGTGTCTCTTCCAGGTTTATCTGCCCATTGTAATGGCAGTGATTGTGGCTATTCCTCCAGCATGGAGGGCAGTGAAACAGGTTCACGGGAGGGCTCGGACATAGCTTGCACCGAAGGAATTTGCAACCACGATGAAAATGGTAGGAACGGTGTAAACTGTTCGCGCGTTCTCTGGTTTTCCCTTTGTCTGTCTGTCTGTCTCGGGCTCGGACTTCCCAGGCTCTTGAAACAATGGGAACATGTTCCTGCAAATCTGCCTTCATTTGTCGTTATCTATTGTCCTCTGCTTCTTTTGAGCAGAGACTCGGTTACAAGAACGAGCGCAACCGAACTCACTCCCTCTTAGAATCAATAGATGTTAGGGTGGAGGGTTTTTGATGCTCGTTCAAACAGCCTTCCGGTGATGCGGCAAGGAGGCGGGTCTCTTGGCTGATAACAGAGCAGCTTGCAGTTGTCTGTTGACCTGACAGGCTCCTGAATCTTTAGTAGCCTGGGAACTGTCCATTACAGTCACTCAGTTTTACTCTGCTTCTTCCTGTTAGCTTCTGAAGACTTAGAAGGGCAGTGGGGTTTCATACACATCAGGGCGGGGCACTTGTGACTTTATGGCTGTGTGTAAAGCAGCCTTTCTCAACCTTTTGACCCTGGAGGAGCCCTTGGAATATTTTCAGGCCTCGGGGAACATTCAGGCTCAGATATAGGCCAGAAGTTACAACATTATTGCATTGGTTTCATGGGTAGGCCTGCATCTATGCATGAACAGTGTTCTTAAACTAAAAATAAAGAATGGAAGTTACCTCTTGAATGTGAAGTTGCCTGAGTTTGAAATAGTTCTTAAAATAAATCGTGATCTCCCAGAGAACCCCTAGGGACCTCTCACAGAGCCCTGGGGTCCCACGGAATCCTGGCTGAGAAACCCTGATCTACGGATATGCAGGCCTTGTGCTAGACGCATGTGAGCCTTCTCTGTGTCCCGCGCTAACCCCCTCCCGGTGGAGCGTGTGTCCCGACTAGCGTTCGTCGCTCGCTGGAGCAGAGTTTCGGGGGGGGGCATGGCTTCTGGGGGCCTCCTCCCTGCCCCACTCAAGCCTCTCTTCCTTCCTTGCAGGTGATGACACATGCGTCCACCGTTGCGAAGAGAAGGAAGAGGATGGGGATAGTTGTGTGGAATGCTGGGCGAATTCAGAAGACGCTAACACGAAAGGCAAAAACAAGAAGAAGAAAAAGAAAACCAAGAAGTGCGAAGCGGAGCATGTGAGTGGTGGCGTTTCTTGGTCAGGGTCCTTGCAGTGGAAGCGTGATGGCTGCACCTTAGCTCGGATGCCAGCCAGCCTCCCCTCGACCTCTCATCTCCCCTTGCGTAGCATTTTCATGACCCCCAACCAGTGTGAGGACTGTAGACTGTGGGGCCTGAAGTTCAGCATGGCTGCAGGAGAAAGGCCGTCCAGCCCTGTTTGTGTGAGCTTTTTAAAGGAGACAGTGAAGCCAGCTAATGAGGAACTGGATTAGTGATAAATTAATGCTTCTAGTTTATTAATAAAGTGGCAGTTGGATAGAGGTGTAGATAAATGCATAAGAGAAATGCTTCTTTTGTGTTGAGATGTCAGTCGAAATGAGTGGGAGGAGCTTTTGGTGAAACAAAACCAAGCCCCCCTTCTCATATGGTCTGGCTAAAACTAATGCCAGCAAGAGAGTTCTGCATTTTTTCATATAGGCAGTCCTTGCTTAATGACCACAATTGGGCCTGGAATTTTGGTTGCTAAGTGAAGAGGTCATTAAGCGAATCTGACCTGATTTTCTGACCTTTTTGTGGCGGATGTTAAGCGAACCACATGGTTGTTAAGTGAATCACATGGTTCCTCATTGACCTTACTTGCCAGAAGCTGGCTGGGAAGGTAAACAATGGTGATCGTATGACCACAGGATGCTGTGATGGTCATAAATGAGAACCGGTTGCAAGCGCCCAAATTGTGATCATGTGACCATGGGGACACTGCAATGGTCGTAAGTGTGAGGACTGGTCATAAGTCGTTTTTTCCAGCACTGTCGTCTGAACCGTCACTAAATTAATGGTTGCTAAGGGAGGACTACCTGTACTCCTTCCATTTTGATAAAAGTGGATGTGTCTTTCAAAGGAGAAAAAAATTGAAGTGCAGTGCTTCTTTGCACTTATTAGCCATGAGGTGGCTGAACGGTTTGGGTGCAAGTGACCTATCTTTCATCGGGCCGTCCACTTGGCAATTTTATTCGTTGGTTGGTTTGCTTTATTCATTTTATAAGGCCACATAAAGTCAAGCGGCTGAGGGTTTTAAAACATCTCGTAAAACCTAAATGGAATGGGAAGGGATGAAAGTAATAATAAGGCCTTGGAGAATATAAAAATGAAACAATCAAACATTTAGGCGGGTTTACTAATTGCCTGGCCCTGGGCCTAGCTGGAAAAGCCAAGTTTCTAAAGCTTTCTAAAGGCTGGCAGAGGCAGGGCCAAATGGAACTCCAGGGGAATTCAATTCCAAGGGAAGCCCTCATGGGGGTTGTGCATCCCACACACAATAGGGAGGGCGCCCTCTGGGTCCCTTCCCCAAAACAGTGACATCTGATGGGAACCAGGAGGGGTGGCCCCTGCCCTTTGCAATGACCACCACCACCACCACCACCACCCCCGCAAGCAAGGCCTGACTTGCAGGCCTTGAGAAAGGCAATCAAGACCTGGATTTCCCCCAATGCTTGGGTCAGGATGAGCCAAGTTCCCAGCCAATGGGTTGTACGGGTAGTCCTTGCTTAACAACCATTTGTTTAGTGATGGTTCAGACTTAAGATGGTGGTGAAAAAACTGACGATATGTGCTCACACTTAAACCATCACAGCATCCCCACAGTCATGTGATCACAATTTGGGCGCTTGGCAACCGGTTTGCATTTATGACCATCACAGCATCCCATGGTCACGTGCTTGCCATTTTCGACCTTCCTGGCCGGCTTCTAGCAAGCAAAATCAATGGGGAACCATGAAGCAGTCATTAAGCGAATTTGACCTGATTTTACAACCTTTTTTGCAGGAGTCATTAAGCGAATCACCATGGGCATTAAGTGAATCACATGGTTCTTAAGTGAATCATGCAGTTTCCCAAATTGTGATCAAAAGCTGGTGGGTAGCAGGGAGAACAGAAAACCTTTTTCTCTCTTGGTTTGTGGATACAACTTTCCATATCTTTATGGCTTCCCAGTACCATAATCTAGAGCAGCATTTCCCAACCAAATCAACTTTGAGGTCTGTGGACTTCAGCTCCCAGAAAGCTCAGCGATGGCCATGCTGGCAGTGGGATTCTGGGAGTTGAAGTCCACAGATCTTGAAGTTGCCACGGTTGGAAAATACTAATGTAAAGGTGGGGGGGGGGGGTTCAACTCCTTCTTTGACAATTTGCAGTGAGGTTTGACCAAGGGAGGGGGCAGGGAATAGCTAGCTGCACTGTTCCCTTCCTCTGATGTGCTGCTTTTCCTCCCTCCAGATTCCAAAGCTGAATAGCTGCATGGTGGAGACGAGTAATCGAGAGGGGGTGGGGAATGCCATGCACACAGAGTTCCACCGAGACAAGACCAGAGATCCGCATGTCGAAATCTGTTGTCGCACAGAAAAAGCTGGGCAGCCGGTGCCTTGGCTGGAGCATAGGAAAACAGCATTGTTGTGCACAGAATCTTCAGAAGCAGTCCCTGCTCCCGACTCAGGAAAGGGTACTAAGAGTCTGGTGGAACTCCTGGTAAGTATCAGGGATGAGATGGTGTTGTACAGGTAGTCCTCAACTTGCGACCACAATAGGGACTGGAAAATTCATTGTTAAGCAGTGCAGTTGTTAAGTGAGGCATCATGTGCCCGCACCTGATTTTACAATCTTTTTTGCTGCAGTCGTTAAGCGAATCACACTGTTCCCCATTGACTTGACTTGTTGGAAGCCAGCTGGGAAGGTCACGAGTGGCAATCACGTGACCCAGAGATGCCACAATCATTGTAAATACATGACAGTTGCCAAGCACCCCGGTTTTTTGATTGCATGACCGCAGGGACACTGTGATGATTGTAAGTGTGAGGACTGGTCGCAAATCACTTTTTTCAGTGCCGTTGTAAATTTGAACGGTTGGTAAGAAACAGTCGTAAGTCGAGGACTATCTGTAGTCTGCTTTTGCTAGGAGATGGATGTGGGAAAGGATATTTGGCTAATATGGACCAGGATGGTTAAGTCTCTTTCTCCTAAGAAATATTGGAACTCATGACTGGGCGAATTAATTGGTATTAGCTTGGGCGAAGAGGGAGAAAGAATATTCATTCACTCACTCACTCAGCCACCCAATTTAAATCCTGTATCAGTCTTAGTCTGTCTGCTCAGTGCATCTGATAATGCAAGCTGCAGGTCACAAAAGCTTCTGTCTTTTAATAAAATGTGTTAGCCAGAAAAGGTGCTAACAGACTCCTGATCTTTTGCCACTGTAGACCAGGAAGGCTCTCCTCCTGCATCACTCGTGGTTTGTGACTCTGCTTGGAATACATCAAAAACAATTAAGTCAGAAGATAAGTTAAGATTAAGTTATGTTAGCCTAACATAACCTTGCCTGATTTTGAGACATAAAGAGGTAGCAACAATGCGCATATGTTTTATTGGGACAGCACAGTTGTCAATTGCAGCTAATGGGTGTACATTGAAGCTACTGGATTTGATTTAAATATAAGGAAAAACCTTCTGATGGGAAGATCTGTACAGTGGATCAGTCTAGGTCAGTGTTTCTCAACCTTGACAACTTTAAGAAGTGTGGACTTCAACTCCCAGAATTCCCCAGCCAGCATATGCCGCCCAGGTTGAGAAACACTGACCTAAGTTGTAAGTTCTCCATCCCTGGAGCTTTATGGAAGAAGCTGGAGAGCTCTCTCTCAGAGATTATTGAATTGGCTTTCCTGCATATTGCAAAGGGTGGGCTAGATGATCCTCCTAGCCACTTCAGCTCTGCAATTCTGTGACTCTGGAGCTACTGTACAATCCCAGGAAGGAGCCCCTATGAGATACAGAGAACGTACCTGCACTAGATCCAAAGCGTCTTTCCTGCTTTGGATTCAAATAACTGCACATCCCCATTAGGAACAATGGACCATTTAACTCATTTTTGAAAGATAGGTGTTATTAAATGTATACCCCAGCTTTCTGTAGGTATAAAAACTCAAGGCAGATTGAGAGACCAATTTAAAGATTTAAATTCAAATTAATGTTAAATTAACCAGATTTAAAGACCAATCAGGAGTCAGGACACCTGGAGCCCAGTCAGTTGCCCGTCATCTGCATAGCAGACCGCCCCCCTCTAAAGAGGCCAGCCACAGTTGCTGGCGAAACGTCACAAAATCTGTTGTCTAGAACATGGTCGCTAAACCCTGAAGCCAAACACTGCTCAAGGCAGGTTAATAAAGAATGTGAAATGTAAAACCAGAAAAATTCAAAATTAAAATCAGATTCAGTACAATCAGTTCAGAGTTCAAAGCCGTGCAGCAGAGTTGTGGTTTTTGCTGTTTTCCTAAATGGTGGGTGGGTGGGTGGGTGGGTGGGGGCCAAATGGATCATCTTTCAGAGCACAGTCCATAATCTGATAGCCCTGCAGGACATAAAGAGGTAGCAACAATGCAGGTCTTGTCCTGTGTATCTGATAGATGAACTTCATGGGTGTGGTGGGGTGGACATCTTCAGCAGGACCTCTCCAGCTGATCGGAGTATCTAGGCACGTTCCTCATAGGAGACATGGTTCCCTCCCCTCCCCTCCCCTCCCCAGGATAATCAGGCCCCAAACCATCTAGGGCTTCTAAACCATCTAAAGTCAATACTTTAAATTGTGCCTTGTAAGCAACTTGGCACAGTTCAGGTCTTTAAATATAGACCCCGTGGAAGGCTCTTTATCTTGCCCTTGCTATCAGCATCTCATTTGTTCTCACTGCAGTTTCCAAACAGAGGTTTTCCCTTATGGTTCTCAGCCACTGGGGTGCATGCCATTGGTGAGGCGTTGCAAAAGTAACTTGGGGAACATTCCACAGTATAGCATCTCACTGCAGGCCCTTTTATTTGACCATAAGAACGGGACCAGAGTATTTTAGAAGAACAGGAGGCAGAGCAGGGACTGAGACTCTTGCAGGGTGTGCAAAATGTCCCATATTCACTTCCTGGAAACAGGTCCAGATTGCAGACGATAGGAAAGATGTTTCTCTGCCAGATGTCCTGGGTTTCAAGCAGAGGAGACCAGAGATGGACAACGAGTCTGCAGCAAGTCTGCATTCTTAAGCCAGAAGCAAAGCAAGCAAACACAAATCAAAAACCCCATAAATGTAGATGTAACATCTGTTTCTTATTCACATCTAGGGAAAATTGATAATCCGTAAGATTCCACAGTGTAACCTTTCCCCATCTGAGCAGTAGCCTCGGTGGTTGGAAAGGATATATAGGTTTTTAAAATGGATTTAAAAGCCACCTTTCATGCCACATGCCTCCAGGCAGCCCACCACCTTAAAAGGCCCTCTTACAAAATGAAATCAAGCCGATAAAGCAGTAAGAAGTCGAAAATTAAAGACAGCATCCAGGCTGTGTGGTACAGGCCTTCACAGCTTGACTTGAGTGGGCAAGACTGTTTGTCAGCAGACTTTCTAATAAGGCTGGTGGACCAGGTTTGATCTTGCAGCTTGGGGACAGATCGGAGATGCTCAACTTCCCCTTATTATTTTTCCCATCTCTCCCCCCCACCCCTTTTTCAGGACGAATCCGAATGCACTTCCGATGAAGAAGTATTTATCTCGCAAGATGAGATCCAGTCCTTCATGGCAAACAACAAGTCCTTCTACAGCAACAGGGAGCGGTACCGACAGCATCTGAAGGAGAAATTTAACAGATACTGCCGCTTGAACGATCACAAGAGGCCGGCGTGCAGCGGCTGGTTGACAACAGCTGGAGCAAACTAAACCGAATAAAAGTAGCTCTGTCTTTCAGTGAAACTGTCGAAATGACTACTGCGCATTTTCTCTCTTTGGAAAACATTCTCTCTAGCAACTAAACAAAATCGTACCTTTTTTTAAAGAAAAAAAATCCATGGTTTTCTGTTTTTCTTTTCTTTTTTTCTCTGCAGGAGGCTGGTGGGATTTAATCCTTTTAATTTGGTTCCCCGTCCCCCCAGCCCCACTTCCAGGCTCGGGTCTGTAGTTTTGACTAGACTGAGGCCAGCCTAGACCATCATAATTTAAGCCACCTCTTTTCATTCAATGTTTCTCTTAACTGTGACACTTATCAAACAGAAAAGCAACTTAGTGGCAAAAGTAATGTTGTACTTATAATTCTGTACAGAAATGACAGTGAGCTCAATATAAAGATTTTACAAAGTAGACATCCATTTGCAAAAAAAAAAAATGTTTTGGATGTAATATGTTGGAAGCGCAATGTGCAAAATTTAAAAATAAAGAATATTTATTAAGATGCATAGTAAAAAGAAAGAAAAGAAAAGTGTGCTTGTTTCTGCTGTTGTTCTTGAAATCAGAGGATGCCGAAATCTTGCCAAAGTTAGGGACAATTTTCAGCAGTTGAAACTTTTTTTTTTTAATGAGGCTGAGAACTCACTCAGACTGAGAACACAGCTTGCAGCAGTGTGTTTGCTAGCTGTGTCTAGGGCGGATTCTACGGTCTAAAAATGAAGTCAGGGTTAAAATAGATCAAACAAAAAAGCCCCATTGCATCTCATGATTCGTGGCTTATGGATCCAGTAATAATAATAAAGTTGTCTTTGAGTCAAGTTCAACTTCTAGGGATGCTGTGGATACCACCATGCAGTTTCCTTGGCACCAGTATGGAAGTGGCCTGCCATGGTCACCTCTTGGGATATTTTTTGATTTCCCGGTGGCCTCCCTCCCTGCTTAGACTGTATGCTCACACAAGGAGCACCAGATGCTGAGACTTAGATCCAGTACAGTAGGGTTTCTCCACCAGGGTTCTGTGGCACCCTAGCACAAGAGGTCACTAGGGGTTCCCTGGGAGATCACAATTTATTTAAAAAAATATTTTCAATTCAGGCAACTTCACATTACAGAGGTAAATTTCATTCTTTATTTTTAGTTTAAGAACACTTAGTGCATCTAGACAGGCCTACCCATGAAAGGAATATCATAATTTTGTAACTTCCGGCCTATATTTGAGCCTGAATGTTCCCCGAGGCCTGAAAAATATTTCAAGGGTTCAACCCTCCGTATTGGCTCTTTATGCATTACATCCACTTACGATTAACTTAACCATTGTTTTCAATATTAGCCTGACTTTTTGGTTTCACATGACAGATGCCTCATAAATTAACATCTTAGTGCTATACACTAGGCCAGGGTTTCTCAACCAGGGTTCTGTGGCACCCTAGGGTTCCATGAGAGGTCACTAGGGGTTCCCTAAGAGATCATGATTTATTTAAAAAATTATTTCAAATTTGGGCAACTTCACATTAAAGAGGGAAGTTTATTTTTAGTTTAAGAACACTGTTAGTGCATCTAGACAGGCCTACCCATGAAACGAATATAATTTTGTACCTTCTGGCATGTATGTAAGCCTGAATGTTCCCCAAGGCCTGAAAAATATTCAAGGGTTCCTCCAGGGTCAAAAGGTAGAGAAAGGCTGCACTAGGCTGAAATAATGCTTCAGTTTATGGCACCCCGCGTTTTGCAAACTCAGCCATTTGTAGAAAAAGTGGGGGAAGGCATGCCATCACTGAAGAGTGACCAAATGTCAGGAAAACTACACGGGGTGTGTTCAAATGGAAGAATTTGACAGCCTGCAATACCACACACAAAGCTGGGCCTTTGCACCAGCATCATCAATCCTTCAGAAGCTGCTTGGAAGATACTGAACTAGGGAAGCAAAGGTAGGATGACCTGGGCACAGTTGGGGAGGGGGTTTCAGCCTCACATCTCCATTGCCAGGTTCTTGCTTGTGAAAAATGCTACAGCTTTTAATGCAGGACGAGGGGGATGAAAACCTGCTATAAAGGTGCTAGGGTGGAGAAGGTGGTGGGATTGTTGGATCCTTCAATGGGGAATGTGAACAGACCGTGGTGCACAGCAGAAGGAAATACTGGTTTGTTGTGACGGCTCTCCTCTTGCTTCACAACTTTGGATTCGGGGCCTTTCCCCTACAGCCATAACTATTACAACCACAACTGAAGATTCAGGGTCAGGGCCGCAGCTAGGGTCTGTGTCACTCCAACGCAAACATGGATTCCGCACCAATTTTGGTGCCCCCCCAGTGCTCATTTTGGCGCCCCCCCCAGCACAGCGCCCAGGGCACGTGCCCTGCTTGTCCCCCCCCAGTTGCAGCCCTGTTCAGGGTGATCTGTTGGAGGGTGTCAAAGAAGCCAAAATGGAGGCTGTGATCATGTGATCAAAGCCCCACCCTCTTTTTAGATGGGGCTTCGATGGCCCAACTGCGGCCACCATTTTGACTCTTTTGACCGCCTGTAAATGTTTCACAGCCTCGAACAGTAGGGGAGAGGCAGCCTCTTATCAATGATTATTTGCATGTCTCCCCATAGTCATCGTTCCTAACACCGTGATTATATTATGATTCATATTTCATTAGATTTAAGGTTTATAACCCCAGCTCCTATTACCTCTGGGAGCTCACAGCAGTGTGCATAGCCCTTGCTCGTTTTTATCCCCACAACAACCCTGTGGGGTAGGCCAGGTGGAGAAGGAGGACTGGTCCTAAGTCACCAGCAGCATTCCGTGGCTGAGGATGGCCTGGGAGCCCAAGTGCCCTCACCAAGGACCTTCTCCTGCTGCTGAACGATCCTGCACCCATCCTTGAGTCAGCAGACAACCAGACGGGCACAACATTTGGTCTCGCACTGCTGATCCTTTCTGCCTCTGCCAGGCCTCTCCAAGGTCACGGGTGCCAAAGCTGAATAGATCAGACACCCCCTGAGGCTTACCAGCCAGGGCTGGTTCCGAATAAGGGGAAAATACCACTTTATGCCCAGCCCCGTTAAGAATGCCTTAAGGCTGGCTCACTCGCGGGCTGGAGACCACGGGCAGGCAAACCAGCTGCCCGGGCAGGTCGGGGTCACAGCTAGGCGCAAGGGCCACCCCAACGCTTGCCCCTTCCTACGAGTTGACTCCCGTAACGCCGAGCGCCGCTCCTCCCGAGGACGGGAGGCCCCACCCGCCGGAAAAATGCAAGCGGGACTTTCAACCCTGCGAGGGAGGGGGCCGCGGCGCTTCCCCGCCCCCTCCCGGCTCCTCTCGCCTGCCGAAGGGCGAGGCCGCCCTTGGAGAAAGAGGCGAGTGCGCCGGTCGGTCCGTTCCTCCTCCTCCTCCTCCTCCTCCGCCCGCCGCCGCCGCCGCCGCCTCCAGCCGGAGAAGCTTCGCCGGACGGGCTCCTGCGTTTCGGGGAGGGAGGGAGGAAGCGGCCGCGGCTGGACGGGGGAAGGCGCCGGCAGTCGGCGCGGCTCGGGGCCATGGAGCGCTGGAAGAACCGGGTGGCGCTCGTCACGGGCGCGTCGGTGGGCATCGGAGCGGCCGTGGCTCGGGCGCTGGTGCAGCACGGGCTGAAAGTGGTGGGCTGCGCCCGGAGCGTGGACAAGATCGAGGTAGGCGGTAGGGGGGGGAAGGAAGGAAGGAAATGTGTGGGGAGATGGCAGACAGATAAGAAGACGTGGGAGCATTTGCGAAGAAAGGGATTTAGAGAATGAATGAACGAACGAACGAACGAACGGATGAATGAATGAATGAACGAGGCAGTGGAGGGAGGCAGGACCGCGGGCGAAGGGACGGAGAGAGAAGGAACAAAAAACAGCGAAAGGGGGTGGGTCTTCTTTTGGGGGGGGTCTTCTTCCTCTTTCCCCCTAGGAGAAGGCAGCAAGTTCTCCCCCCCTCCGCCGCAGCCCAGGGCCGCTTTCTCTTAGCCGGCCAGCCCGGCGTTCTGCAGACAAAGCTTCGGGGGACTGATACCTGGGGCAGAGGGAGGGTTTGGGTGCGTTTGCGGGGGGCTGGGCGGGGAAAGATGTTACTTGGCTGGAGAAATCTAGGTGCACTGGATGGGTGGGTGGGCAAGGGAGAGGGGATAGCACGTGGCCTGTTAAAAAGGGGGGAAAGGGGAAATTGATGGGATCTGGGACCATATTAATGAGGGGGGGTTGAATAGAAGGAACAGCACCTTTGTTTGCAAGAGGCGGCCCCTCTTTTTCCTTTGTTGGAGGGAGGGTGAGTTTAGAAATCTGGGCAACAGCACCCTCCCCCCCCCCTTCAGTCTTTGTAGTGTACTTTTAAAGAAGCAATTGCTTGAAACAACAATGCAGGAAAAGGAAAGGCAAAGGCACTTTTCTGTGGCTTCATCTGGGAATGTGCCCTAGATGCATCAAGGCGCTTATTTGCGCCCCACTGCGCTGTCAGATTATACATGTGTATCCCCCGGCTGACAGTTCCCAAGAAGCACTGCAATTTTGAAGGAATTCTTGCTGATCAAAGCATGACACTTACTTTTTCCAGAGGACATGTAGGTGACACTGCTTTGAAAAAGGAGCTACGCTTTGTGAAGTCTTTCCGTTGTAGTTCTGGAGAGGTGTGAATGTCTGCTTTTGCTGGAAATCAGGGCCATAAGTTTCTTACCTCTGGAACAGGGCTCCTCCGCCAGGGTTCTGTGGCACCCCAGGGTTCCGCGAGAGGTCACTAGGGGTTCCCTGGGAGATCACGATTTATTTTAAGAATTATTTCCAATTTGGGCAACTTCACATTAAGGAGGTAAGTTTCATTCTTTAGTTTAAGAACACTGTTAATGTATCTAGACAGGCCTGCCCATGAAAAGAATATAATCATTCTGTAACTTCTGGCCTGTATTTGAGCCTGAATGTGCAGGGGTTCCCCGAGGCCTGAAAAATATTTCAAGGGTTCTTCCAGGGTCAAAAGGTTGAGAAAGGCTGCTCTGGAATAATTGAGTAAGACAATCAAAGGGAAAAACAGTCCTCCTGGAGCATAGAATTTTCTTCCAGAGAGACTGGGCCCATCTAGCCTATTTTTCCCTTCTACTATAGGAATCCTTCAGATGTTTTGGATTTCAACCCCTTTGGCTCAGTAGGCTTAGCTTCCCAATCAAGAAGCATCATGAACATATGGAATGGAAGGCAGGGACATCTGCAATGCCAAAACAAAAACAAAACAAAACACCCCAACCCATCCCTGTCTATTGCTTAATCAATTATCATTCCATCTGATGAAAAAGAGAAAGTAGTTTCCAAATTTATTGCGAAGAGAAGGGATGAAGTGGAATGTTCCTGCACATTTTCTTGACTTAAGACTTGTATAGTCTCTTGAATGGTCTGCAGGACCTTTAGCTTCTCACATTTCAGTTAGATCCCCCTTCCTCTTCAGCACCACCACCTCCACCACCACCACCACCTTTTCTGAGTGACCCACTCCTCTTGTTTTTGGCCCTGATCAATTTTCTTCACCTAAGCCAGTGTTTCTCAACCTTGGCAAGTTTAAGATGGGTGGACTTCAACTCCCAGAATTTCCCAGTAACCCTTTTGCAAGGTCTACCCATGCTAGCTGGGAAATTCTGGGAGTTGAAGTCCACCCATCTTAAACTTGCCAAGTTTGAAAAACACTGGTCTAAACCATTCATGCTTGTTTTAGGCCCAGATTCCTTGGTGGCAATATACACCTTCTGGAATATAATAATAAAGAAAAGAGATGCTAGATGGGAGCAAAAACCTGTCTGGTCCAGAATTCTGTCCTCAGAGTGGCTGAAAGCAGCTTCTCATTGTTGCTTTCAAGCCGATGTATTGAAAAGCCCACTGCTCTGACAGTGTATCATAACTACTGCTTGTTGATCACCACCTCCTCCACGAATTTGTCTGATTTCTTCTAGAGCCTTTCAAGTTGTTCTTTTTTCTTGTGGCAGTATGTTCCACAGGTTCACAAAGTACCATGGAGGTCCTCTAATCTGCCTGGAGTCTGCTGGCTTTGAATTCTTACCCACGCTCAGTTTGCAAAAGAAAGTTTCTTCTCCTCCATAGATGTTACAAGGAGAAGGAAGTAAAATCTGAAGCCAGCCTGGATCTACGGGCCTACAGCATAAGTTAAAAAAAGGGAGGGGGCAGAATCCTTTGCTGAGAATATTTTTTTTCTATTTATTTATTTGTTTTTCAAATTTCTATCACCGCCCATCTCCCCCTAAAAGGGGGACTCTGGGCGGTTTACGGCAAAATCAACCATGAAAACCATAAAAATATAAATTACAATATAAACAAACCAGTAAATAAGAATAAAATAGATACAAAACCCAAGGAGCGAAAATCCTTGTTGCATTTCATCTTGTTTTTTTAAACCACCCATCCTATCCTTCGTAAAGAAAAGCAATGCAACATTTTATTTATTTATTTAAAAGATTTATAAGGCCACCCATCTTAAGCAACTCTGGGCGCCTCACAACAATAAAACCGATAACTATAAAACAATCATAAAACAGTAAAACAATAAAACAATTAAAGTGGTCAGGCTATCAAAACAGAATCTTGGACAGATTATGTGCTGGATAAGTATATCTTCCTTCACTTGGGCCCTCCCAGTTCCCCTTCTAGAAATTTTGGGCATTGTTATCCAACTACACATCTTGGGGAGGGGAGAATTTCCTGATGGCAGTTACTGCAGCCAGTGAAATCCATTGCTTCATGGTATGTCCCCCTTCCATGGAGGCTGTCCAAAGTTTCATTCATTTAATATTAGATTTATATTCCCACCTCTTATTTTTTGCAATTCCAGGTGGTGGACCTACAGTGATGCTCCCACAGCCTATTTTCCCCACAACAACCTTGTCAGGCAGGTTGGGCTGAGAGAGAACAGGACTGGCCTGAAGTCACCCAGCTGGCTTTCATGCCTAAGGGAGGATTAAAATTCACAGCCTCCCAGCTTTTAGTCCAGCTTCTTAAACACTACATCAAAATAGCTCTTGATGCTTCAGTCGATCCTGCCCCACGTTAGGGGGTTGGACTAGATGACCCCCATAATCCCTTCCATCTCTGTGATATTATGATTCTATCTAGAGAGTGTCCAGCTGGGGAAGGTTGGTCAGTCTAAAAATTAGGGCTGTAGTCTCATAATAAGACCCCTGCTTTCCATACAGATGGTCCTAAATTTAGTCCCCCAGTCTCTAAACTTGGAAGACCTGAATCTGCCATAAATGACAGTATGACTGATCCAATTGATGCATAGTTTAGGAGGAATTCTGTTAATTGCTTTAATTTCCACTGCTTTCTGTGGCCTGGCAGGGATGGTGTTAAGATGGTACAGGGCTATTTTAGTTTATTTATTTATTTATATTTCAAATTTCTGTCACGGAAAAGGGGACTCTGGGTAGTTAAAAAAAAACTTGGAAAATAAGGTAGGGCTTGGAAAAATTTAAAAAACAGTGGAAGATCTGTGGGCTTTAAGCAACTGAGTGGTGCGCATTTGCAGTTGGAGGAATGCTCAGTGTTTAAGGAGCATTTGAGTTAGAAGTCAATATAAGATTTTTCTTTCTGTGTATGTTTGTGCACCTGCGTGTTTCTGTGTTTTTAAACTTTAACAAGGTGGGGTTGAAATGCATGATGGTGGAGTATGCTGGTTGCCATTTTAAATGGAGACTGCAAAAAGGGACAAGAGATACAGTGAGCCTTTAAACAGTGTTTTTCAAGCTTGGCAATTTTAGATGTGTGGACTTCAACTCCCAGAATTCCCCAGCCTAAAGTCCACTCATCTTAAAGTTGCCAAGCCTGAAAAACACTGCCTTAAAAGGTCAGTTGAGAGATTCAGTTTCAGCTGAATTTCCAAATCAGGTTGAATTTCCAAATCAAACTGGAAAATCAAAAGGAAACATCAAATCAGATCTGACACCTTGGAAATTATTGAAACACTTCAGCACCTGGTTAGATTCAGAAATCTGAATCGAATTAGATTCAGCTGTTGGATTTGGGAATCGGAATCCAATTGATTTTCCAAATTGGTTTGAATTGCTCAGTTTGTTTTATTGTTTTACCATTTTCTGATTGTTTTATAGTTTTGTTGTTGTGAGCCGCCCAGAGTTGCTTAAGATGGGCCGCCGTATAAATCTTTTAAATAAATAAATAAATGGGATCAGAATGAATTTTTGAACTGAACTGAACTGAAAATTTGAATTGGATCCCAATTGATTTATGTAAGTAAGCCAGATTGATCAAACAGATTTCTGGCACATCAAGCTAATTGCCTTGACTAGTGAGGCTGGCTATAAAAATTACATTTCAAAGAACCCCTGTTCCAGATCTGTTGATTTTCTGTGACCATTCTCCATTCCTACCATTTGGGGGTATTCCCCTTTAAATCTTCAAATTTTGGAGCGTTTCCACATTTGTTGATTACTCCCCACCCCAATTTAGATGATGCTGTTTTGACTAAGGAAGTTGAGTTCAGTTCAATTTTATTAAGGTCACTGACCAGTACAAGATACAAGTCTGTAAAGATATACACATTAGCCTTAAAATATGAACCATCTGATTTAAAATGATTTTAAATTTGAATTTAGAAGTTCCAATTAAATGTTAAAATACATATAGATCATGATGTAAATGAGCCCCTTAATCAAATTTAAAAACCATCTTATTAATTTACATTATCGTGACTAATATTCTATCAAATATAAGTATCTATAAAAATATGACATGTAAAATATTAAAAAGAGTAACAAAAAGAGTAAAATATCATATATAAAATATGATATATAGACCACTTAAAGTTATTGCACTGGGTACATTACTACATTTTTCCAATCATAATCTGATGTATCTTCATAGCAGCTGTGCAGAATCTGGCTACTTGCACTGTGACAGTTGGATGTTCATCTATAAGTGAAATGGAGGTCCTAGTATAAAAGTGGTTTAAGAGAGTCCTCTGTGGTATCTTCCAGCAACTGATAGCTGCTTCAAAATGTTCTTCATGAAATCTGACTTATCTGGCCGCCACCCGACAACCATTCGGCTAAGGAAGAAAACCTAGGAAATATGGGAGGGCTTTGATTAAATTTTTAAAGGTTAATAAAAGAACTCCAGGCATAAGACAATGCTGAGTTGACCCCCCGATAATTCCAACAGGCTTCTCATCTAGGGCTTAGTGTGGTCTCCAGAAATCTTAGCTATAACCTCAAGGGTGGACAACCTCAAGGGTTGATTGGTTATTTGTTTGTTTGTTTATTCCATTTATGTAGTTACTCACTACGCGATGCAATGCATGCAATTAAAAAACAAAAACTACGCAGGATAAAATCTGCACTGTAATAAAACTTATTGCACCAGAGGCGGCTCAGACAACCAAAGGCAATAACTCTCACTGAATTCTCATTTTAATGCCACAGAAGTATTAAATATATGGGTAATTAACTGCATTTGGTTCATTTCCTTTCCATGTCCAATGTAAATTAAATCAAGTGTTGTTTTTCTCCTGGCTCCATTTGCTTCTTCCTCCTTGACGAACCTCCTTTTTGGGGGAATGCCGCTCTAGAGGGGAAGGGTGGCTCTCGGCACCCCAAAGTTTTATACTCTGGATCTCAATTGAGCTGTTCCCTGATAGGCAGGGGCCTGTTCCCACCTGGGTCTCTGGGAGTCCCAGGCCTTGGAAGCCGAGCAGGGACTTCCTGTCTGCAGGGCCTCCCCACTCCGGACCGGAGGCTGGCAGAGGGCGCGGGGTGCCCCTTCAACTTGGGTTGCCAAAGGAGGGTTTCTTTGGTTGGTGAGAAAAGCAGGGTAGACACAAGGCTTGTTTGGCCTTATCCAGTTGAGTTGTAGCAAGAACTTGGTAAGATGAGATGGCCTCCCTTGTTAGAAGATGGGTGAAGTAGGGCTCTTTTCTTTTTTCCCTGCCTTTCTTCTTCCTCCCCCTCCCCCTCCCCCTTCCTCTGCTTCTGCTTCTTCTCCTGCTTCTCTTTATTCTCCTTCTTTTCTTCCTTTTCCATCCCTTCTCCTTCCTGTGCCTCTTCTCCTTCTCCTTTTCTTCCTCCTCCTTTCCCATCCCTTCCCTTTCCCCTTTTCTTCATTCTCCATCCTTTCTCCTTCTCCTTTCCCTCTCTTCCTTCTCTTCCTTCCTCTTCCCCTTCTCCTTCTCCTTGTCTTCCTTCTCCATCCCTTCCCCTTCCCCATTTCCATCCCTCCCCCTCCCTTCCCTTCCCTTCCCTTCCCTTCCCTTCCCTTCCCTTCCTTTCCTTTCCTTTCCTTTCTGATGATGCTTGCAGGCCCAGGAGAACAGAAGTTTCCCCTTCGGATTTGGCAATACGATGGGTGCCATTTTGCTGCTGGCACTGAAGTGTTAAGTGGTTATGTCGGTGTTAATTTAACCAGACTGTTAAGGAGGAAAATTGTTAACAGTAAGTCATTTATTAATAACCTCTCCTGCTGGGTGGTAAGATTGTCCACAGCCTGCCAAGTGGGCCAAGGGAATTCCTAGCCGCGTGTTCTCCTTTCTGTGCACCCTGTCCCAAGCAGGCAGGCCAAAGGGGCCTTGATCAGCAGACCCGTTTTCATTTCGGATCATGTGATACAGGATTTGGGGGCATATGTACTACCTATATATTCAGTACTTCTGTGGTATCAAGGAGATCCCGATGCAGTTTCTTATTGCCACAAAGCTCTCTGACTGAACTTGGTCACATGTCCTACTGCACAGGGTTGTTGTGAAGGGGAAAGGAAGTCAGTTGAGAAAATCATGCATTTGGCTATGAGGTCGCCTGAGGGAAAAGGTAACAGTAGGAAGTAGGGGTTTCTCAGTGTTAACAAGGGAGGCAAGGAGGTGGTGCTTCTCACCATCTGGGATTAAAAGGTATACTTTACCTGAAGATGGAAGCTCCATTGAGGGATCATGGCTTGTGATTTTGCAAGATGTGGAACAGTATTTACGATTGATCAGATTATCCCAGGAATTGGATGGCTCTGCCATTCTGAAGGAAAAGGGCAGAAAAACAATTATATCTACTAGGATGGATAGTAGCATTTGAAATGTGTTGAAACGCCCCAGCAAGTTATTTCTTTGCTGCTTCCCTGGGTCCTTGTCTCTCTCAGTGTCCTTCAATCTGATGCCCTCCAGAACTGTTAAACTACAGTTTCCATCATCCCCACTTCCACCACCACTAATTTAAGCATTACCTTGCTTGGTCCATGGAAACCAGTAGAGTTTCTGACAGGATGCCCATAGAACAAGGTTTCTCAACCTTGGCAGCTTGAAGATGTGTGGACTACAACTCCCAGAATTCCCTAGCTAGCTTGCTGGCTGGGGAATTCTGGGAGTTGAAGTCCACACATCTTCAAGCTGTCAAGGTTGAGAAACACTGCCATACAGCATACATACCTGCCTTGCCTGTCCCAGCACCTGAAGGTCAGATAAGTCCTCTCTGGGTATGGCGATAGCTTGCCTTTGTTGCCTCCCCCTTGGCTGTGTTTGCTTGGTCCCATCCCAAAATCCAAATAAAGAGTGGCAAATAAAATTAAAAGTGGCTCTTTCATTATTCCTTGCTGGCAAAAACAAAAAAAACCCAGACCAGCTGCAGCAGACCTGGTCTGTGCTTGGCTGATAATTGGCAATTACCAGCAGAACACAAGCCGGCTAGTTTGGCTGGCCTGTTTTTTGCTTGCAAGCAGGAATAAAATGTACTTTCGCAGCATCTGAGCATACACAGTGATGTCACTACACAAACTGTAGTATCATCACGGTAGTATCATCATGCAAGCTCATAATCTCACAAGTTGAGTGCTGTGTGTAGCAATACCCAATCACAAAACTCACATTTTACCAGATTGCATGGAGGCAAACTTGCTTCCCACCATCCTCTCTATTTTTACTGGATGTTTGCGTCTTAGCTAACCTTTGCCTTTTTTCCTTACAGAGTCCATTTCTAATCCTGATTTTTCTTTGTTATTTTCCAACAAGGCCTTTGTGTATCTTAGTTACACTTGCAACTGATGCTTGGCATTGCAGCATGCTACCATACATCCCATTTTGTCTCTTCGGCTGCTGTTTTATAGCTTGTTTTGGTCTGTCTCTTCATTTATTATCACCAGTCAGTCCTTTATTTTTTATTGTTATATTTTATCCCCAACTTTAGTATGGAACAAAATGTTAATCCATTTTATTACTCTTAATAGGCATTTTGATTTATTAATACTAACATTATAGAAGATTCAGAGTTGTGTCATTTGCATTCCATTTTGTAGTTTTTATATAGGTTTTAAGGTTGTGGTGAGTTCATACCTTTGTGCCAGTTATTCTATTCTAGTTACTTTTCCGCTAGCTTTTAGCTTAGATTGTTGATGTTACAGTTTTCCATTCTCTTATGTTGGCCAGGGATAATAAGAAAGTGTTTTGAGGGTGGTTGTTTGTTTGTTTTTTAGCATGTTAATTCCCTTTCTACTTTCTTGAAAAATTAGCAAATCTGAAAGAATAAAATAAAATAATAAGAAGTTTGGGTGGGCAACCTGGTTAGTGCCAAAGAAGGTGTGGCTGAAATCCCAGACTTTGGATGGATGGATGGATTGCTTGAAGATGAAGAATCAAGGCAGTATTGATTCTTAGCAACCTTAAAGATAGATTTTCTCTGGATGGATCTGTTCCCAGCCTGGTCCTTCAGGTCTTCAAACAGTACCCCCATTGCCACTCTGAGTCCACCCACCTTGCTGCTGGTCCTCCTCTTCTTCTTCCTTCCACCTTTCCCAGCATTAAAGCCTTCTCCAGAGAGCTGGGTCTTTGCATCATGTGTCCAAAGTAGGATAATCTGAACCTGGTCATTTGGGTCTTGAGTGAGAACTCTGGGTTGATTTGTTTGATGATCTATTTGTTCATTTTCTTGGCTGTCCAAGGTATTCTCAGGAGTCTTCCCCACACCAAAATTCAAAAGCTTCCCATCTTGCTTCTTCAAAATCAGTTTTCACTTTCTGAACTTTGTGGAAATAGAATATCTTTTCTATTTGAATTTGAGTATCTTTTCCAGGGCCTTCATGGCTGCTCTACCGAGTGCTAGTCTACAGCATATTTCTCGACTGCTGGTTCCTTTATTGATGACAGTGGATTCTAAAAGGCAGAAGTCTATCTACCACTTCAAGATCTTCATTGTCAACCCAGACTCTTAGAAATGGATGCATTTATTGGATCCCTGGCAATCTGAGAGAAGAATGGTGGATTAAAAATACAACAAACAAATACTGCTTCATGGCTTCCTTGCAAAGGAAAACAGGATGGCTGGAAAGGAAGGAAAAATGTGGCCAAACGTCACCCAGGAATTTTGTCCTTGGTCTGGTCTTCCTCCCCTCCCTCCCTCCCTCCCTCCCTCCCTTTGGTATGAACAAGGAGTCCAAACACATCAGAACATGCTGAGATACCAGTATTGCCTTGCACAAAACTCCATCTTGGGCCTCTAGTCTGAAAAGCTACAGTATGTGTGTTAAAAGGCACACAAACGATCAGTGTGTCAGTGATAGGGACGGATCAAAGGTGCCCATTTATGGCACCTTTGAGGGAGGCGCAGCAAGAGTAACTGTGGTTGTTCTGTAAGAGTTTGGTGCAGAGGGAAGGCCCGCTGGGGAGGCAGATGAAGAGCCATCCTAGTAACCCTTTTGTGGAGAACAAGGAGGATATAAACGGAGTGCCTGGATGAATAAGGAGGAGCTGATCCTTCAGTTCGGAACTCGTAGGGTGCAAGAATAGCTGAAGAATAGTTGCTATGGTTTGAACGCTGAACTGTTCTATTCATGCTGGCTGGGGAATCTGGGAGTTGAAGTTCACATGTCTTCAAGTTGCTGAGGTTGAGAAATGCTGAATTAAAGGCATGAATTAGGAAGAAGGAATGCACACTTAGCTAAATCTAGCTCCCACCAATATCATTCCCTTCACTTCTTCCTACCCTTTGCAAACCACCCTTGTCTCCACCATGACCACTCGCCGCTTCATATGTTGCCTTTTCCTGTTTCAACTTCTCACCAATCCTCTTTGAAGATCTCATCAATACCATCCAACCAAGCCCTTCCTCTGCCTTTCAGTCCATTCCCTCTTCCTTCAGATATTTGGTTGGCAAGTTGATCCTCATTCATTCCGTCTCTCTGACCAAACTGCCTTATCATGCTTCCTTTATGATTAGTCGTCTTGATATTCAGTCCACATTCAGTTAGGACCCATTTTACTCTCTCAATTGACCACACTTCTCCTTAGCTCGTTCCCACTGCAGTCAAGTTACTTTTATTTTCCTCCTGGCATGCAGAACTCTCATTTCTATAAAACTAGTCAGAAGCATGCTCTTATACACAATCTTGTTCACTTTTTTCAACCAGAGATTTCTTGCAACAGGCCACAAATTACCCACTGTCTTTCCATCAGCATTTGGGCATCTTAAAATGTCTCCAGCCATTTTCTTAACTTTAGTCAAAGCTCTACCAAGATACACAAAGGTATTTGTTTTAGGTTGTGGGTTTTTTTTTTTGCAATTTGTGTACAACTTGCAATCATTCACTCCATTCTGCCTGTGAAATGCCTTGGACTTTGATACATTCATTTTCAGCTCCTTCCTCTTCATTGCATCATGCAGTCTGACATTCATTGCAGATCGCTTGGATTCTCAGCCAGCGATATGGCATTGTCTGATAAAAAGCACATGTACATTCATGTCTTCCACCAACACACCTCTGCTATCACCATAAACAATCCTTACCTATCTATCCATAATGGTATCAAACAATTAAAGGGACATCACCCATCTTTGTTGTACTCTCTGCTCAGTGTTGAACCACAGACTAAGCATCCTATACATGCCCTATTTCCATTATATCCTGCCCCAGTCCCATACAGCAACCAACTTTCCACTCCATATTTGTGGGAAAATCCCACAATTCAAAGGTACTCACTTCATCATATGCTCTCTGCAAATCAAGCATCTTTCTCCATTCAGGCATTTTTCAGTAACCTGCTAAAGTGCAGAAATCTGATTTGCACACCTCCTGCTCATCCTAAGCCTCGTTGTCCTTTCTACCTTTCCTTCCACGCACTGTTGTGTCTCAATCTTTCAACCAAAATTCTGCCGAAGTCTTCCCAGGCCCCTTTAAAAAGTGAATTTCCCTATACTTTTTACATTCCCTTTTTAACCTTTTCTTTTGTATAAAGGAACAGTAATACTGTTCTTCCAAACATCAGGCACAAATGCAGTCTTTACATGAAACACCCTACTGGAATTTCAAAGAGCCCTGAAGATATGATTAAAGCCCCTTGTTTTATTTTCCTTGTTCTCATCCAGGTTTGTTTTCTCTTTCATCTTTGTTCCTTTTGTTTAGCATGGTTTTTGTGCAGTTTCCTTGTTTTTACTTAACAACCATTAGTTTAGTGACAGTTCGGATTCACAGCAGTGCTGAAAAACTGACTTATGACCAGTCCTCACACTTATGACCATCGCAGCATCGCCGCAGTCACGTGATTGCAATTTGGGCGCTTGGCAACCAGTTCGCATTTATGACCATCAGAGCGTCCCATGGTCACATGATTGCCATTTTCAACCTTCCCAGCTGGCTTCTGGAAGCAAAATCAGTGGGGAAACATGTGATTCACTTAACGACCACATGGTTCGCTTAGCGCCTGTGGGGATTCGCCAAACAACTGCCACAAAAAAGGCCCTAAAATTGGGTTGGATTCACTTAATGACCCCTTTGCTTAACAACTGAAATTTTGGTTCCAATTGTGATCGTTAAGTGAGGACTACCTGTAAATGGTTTTAATAATTTGTAAACTGCCCAAAGTCTCTGGGAGTCAGGTGGTATATACATTTAAGAAATAATTATTATTTTCAATGTTGCATAGTCACTCCATAAGCAAACCACACTCACATTTTAACACATCTCCAGCTACATTGTTCACATCTGCAGCCTCACTGTATTTTGACATTCTCACAGCATTTGCAACTTCCTTTTCCTCGTTTGTTTTTTTCTTGGACTCAGTTCTATTTTTTTGCACCACAGTCATTCCCCTGTAAACTCTAAAATACTCCTTTCAGCATTCCGACACTTCGGTTTCATCTCAAATAATTTCATCGTTTTTATTTTTCATTTCCAGCAATTTGCTGGAGACAGGCTTCCACCTTTTCATTCCCCCCAGCAATTGCAGGGTGGGAGTAGTTAGGGTCTTAAAATCAGGAGTCTGACTTAACAACTTTTACTGAAAGGCACAAAGTGCATAGAGGTGGATGGGCTGGCTAGGCTCGTGGAGGATTTAAATTTAAATTTAAATGGAGGTGGGATGGGCATAGGCACCCCTACAGAAAGTAAGAGGTAGTTTCTCAGTAGCTAGTCCATTTCAGCTTTTCTCCTATTCAGGAATGGGTCTGCATTCTGGAAATACAGTATTCCAGCCTAAGGAAGGCCGGGCAGAATCCCCAAGTAAGACCCTCCCCATTCTTGCAGCAATCTCCCATTGTGGCTATTTTCCCTATTTAACCAGCCCATTAAAGATTCAGGTGTATTTGCACAAGATGCTAAACTCTGTTAATCTCAGCTCTTATCCCTGCTGGCATTTTACTATATCATGCCCTGACCACACCAGTCTTCCATCTTGGCTGCACAGGACTGTCTCTCTCCCCTCTTCAGCCCTGAGGTCCTCATTTTAAAGCTGCCTTTTCCCTCTTCAGCTGAGTCTATCCCAGCACAGCTTTGAGACAAGCTTATTCCACAGTGTGTGGTCCCCCCTTGTCCAGGCAAAGTCCCAAAGAGAGACCCTCCCCATTCCTGCTGTGTTGTCCCACTGTGGATGTTTCCCTTGCCGGCTGGTGACTGGCTGAAGGGGGACAGCAGCGAGGCGGAAGAGACACCCAATCCCCTGTCCTATCGCAACTGGTACGCTCAACAATCCAGCAGTGGTGCAGAATACCAGGTGGCCCTTTGCTTGCATCCATTCGTTCAGCGACCGTTCAAAGTTACAGCAATGCTGAAAAAATGGACATACGACCGGTCCTCGAAATTCTGGCCATCGCAGCACCCCCGCAGTCACATGATTGTGATCTGGGTGCTCGGGCACCTGGCTTGTGATGATGACATCGCAGGGAGCCACGGTCACGTGACCACCATCTGCAACCTTCCCCGCCAGCTTCCCACAAGCAAAGTCAATGGGGAAGCCAGCAGGGAAGGTCGTGAGTCGCTCTGGGAAGTTGCTCCCACTTTTTCTCCAGCCTGCAGCACCCGCCAGCCCTCCCAGGTCCTCTCCCAGCCTTCCCCACCCCTTGTGGCAACTTCCCATCCCTCAGCGCTACTTACCAGGCACTCGCACCTCTTCCCACTTAACGACCCACGCGTCTTGGGATTTCAGTCACTAAGCAATGAGGTCACGTGACATTGCGCTTTATGACTGCATTGTTTAGCAATGGCAGTCCTGCTACTAATTGCCATCGTAACCTGAGGACCACCTGTAGAGGCAATATGGATCAGCAGTGGGGAAAGTGAATGTTATGCTGGCATTCTTCGGTGCTGACTCAAGGATGGATGGGTAACATTTTAACTCAGCAGTGGGGAAAGGCTGTCATTCTGAAAGCACATATGGTTTGAAGACAGGGAACTATTAAATCGTTTGCCCAGTTACTGTGTGTGTGTGTGTGTTTTGTGTGATTTCTCTCTGGAGGTCTCAAGGTGGAGACCTGCCAAAAATTTAGCTGAGGGACTTGCCTCCAACCTGGTTAGGTGGAAACGTACCTTTGCTTGCCCTGAAGAAGTTTAGGCTTTTCTGTATACCAAATGGGCATCGTTTTCTGTTTGATAGTGATATTTCAACACAATCCCATCAAAAGCAGACCCAAAATCCCAGCTCTGGTTACAGACAGACTTGCCTTCATTGTTCATGATGGGAAGTGGATTGACTTCCAAAATGGGGGGATTGGTTTTAAATTATCTTTGCTTACCGCCCCAACCCGATGAATACTGTATGTCTTCAGCCTGCCAGTTTGGGAGCACTGAACCTTAATTTATTCTTCTGGAGTGCTTTGCTGAATTGGGGCCAGAACAGGGGGCATTGTATATATTGGATGAAACCTTCTTCAGGGAATATTTGGTGTAAGTTCCTGAACAAAATGGTGCTATATATTGATTTGTGTGGTCAGTGGTGCAATCGATCTGGAAATTTTCTCTGTTTAATGGTGGCCTCCTGGCTTTTCCGTTTTTTGAAAAAAAATCTCTTTTCCATTCTCATTGTTGCAGATGCAGCCACAAAGATACACCACATGTTTTTGGCTTGTTTTTAACTAGGAGCATTTTAAGAATTGAGTTTCACTTCTTCCCTGCTCAGTGTATCAGTTAGGGGAGATGTTTTATCTTCTCCTTTTACAGTTTTTAATATCCGGGGTGTCTGCAGGATAAGGTTAAAAAACGTCAAGGGAACAGCTGCCATAGCGCGATCAAAACTCCGGCTGGGTTTTATGTGCAATGCATATAAAAAACAGGCAGACCTTCGACTGCACTGTCATAAAATGATCTTGACCTTTTTGACTGGACTCTGCAGAGGCCCTTTCCTCCATCTGGATCTGGGTTTAGGTCCTTTTTCATCCCAGCTGCCCTGTGAAGTACTGTGGTGGGCTTCCTCTATCATATGTAGCTTTAATAATTTGGTGGGTTTCTGAAAGAAGAGGTTAGGGATAGATCGTCATGGAGAAAATCTATCTATGTGGTTGCTAGGAGTCGAAAATGACTTAATGGCACATAATCATCATAACCATTAGCAAATTGAGCAAAACCAAGCATCTATGGCTTGTAAGCCATGATTTTGTAACTTATGGTGATGGTATGAAGCCTGTGGAGGGTGGTTCATTCAACAAACCATCCTCAAAACAAAGCATGGGTGAACACAGGGGTGGGACTGGGCAATCTTGGGTAGCTGAAGGTGCCAACTTGGTAGGACTTTGAGAAGGGGGAGAGCTGCACTTGGTACGGCAGTGTTATGCATCTAGATAGGACCAGGATTTTAAATTTTCCCTTTGTGTTTTTGGTGGAGGACAGAGCTAGAAGGCCTGCTGACAAGTTACTAGAATAGGTCCTCTGTTCTGACAGGACCTCTTGTAGACTTCTTCAAATCCACCTTGTGTGCGCAATATGGGAAGTTTGCTGTTGAGCGATATGGGAAGTTTCCATCTCCAAGATCCAGATGATCTTGGAGATGGAACCCTGGACTTCAGCTTGTCCGTCACTGTCCCAACCCTCTGGAATTCTCTTCCCCAGAAGTGAAAACACCTTTTTTCTTACTCCAATTCTGGAAGCATGTGAAGACTACTTTCTTCCATGGAGCCACAGGAGGCTGTCATCTTGATAGAAGGATAGCTACTGTGTTGGTTCCTGGATGTTACAGGGTTATACTTTTGTGATTAGGCAAGACTTGTGGTCTTGATTTTATGATAATTTTCAGTGTTGAGCCATATAAAGTCTGGCAAAGGGGGTGGCATAGATTTAATCCTATTGCATACATACTTCCATACAGATCCATCACTGGTTTCAAAAGATCTAACCAGACAGGAATCTGTGAAGTGGACCAGAATAATCAAGAGGACAGCCATGCACAATTGAATCCCCACTTTTCTATGAAGTGCATTGCACATGCAACACATTTTAAAAGAGGCAGGGCTTCAATCAGAGGTTTGTGGCTACCATCTTGACTTTTTTGACCTTCCCTGCAGATGCCCCCATAACCACAGCTTCATCTGCATCTCCATTTTGGAATTCTTTTTCATGGAATGTGAGAATGTATATAAAATGTTCATTCCGTAGCAATAAATTCCAGTTATTCCCTCTCGGTCTCTGTCTTGCCTCTCCCCTTTTCAGAAGTTGGCAGCTGAGTGTGAGAGTGCTGGTTATTCAGGCGTCCTCATCCCGTATAAGTGTGATCTCTCAGTGGAAGAGGAGATTCTCTCCATGTTCTCTGCCATCAAGACTCTCCACCAAGGGGTTGACGTCTGCATCAACAATGCTGGCTTGGCGCGGCCAGAACCTCTGCTGTCTGGCAAGACCGAGGGTTGGAGAACAATGATAGACGTGAGTAGGGGAGAAGTGAATCTCCAGGGAACCTTCCCAACCCATCGGCACAGTGACAAGTGCTGCCCAAGTGTTCAGCAGGCCAGGAAAGTTACGTGCCCCCACATTTGTTGGTTTTCCTTGACTTCTTCTACAGTCAAATTTGTATTTGCATGGCTATGTAACTTTGACTTTCACAGATCACCCAAGTGACATAGAAAATGGTAGTGCCAACGTAATTTATCCTCCAACTCCCCTCCTCCTCCTCCTCCTCCTCCTCCTCCTCCTCCTCCTCCTCCTCCTCCCAGTCTACCTCAGCCACCACCTCTTCCTCCTCCTCCTCTTTCATATCATTTTCTCCTCTTTTTCTTCTTTCTCTTCCTCCTCCTTCTTCTGCTCTACCTCAATCACCACCACCACCTCCTCCTCTTCCATATCATTTTCCTCTTCTTTCTCTTCCTCCTCATTTTTCTCTTTCTTCTTCTGCTCTACCTCAACCACTATCTCTACCTCCTCCTTCTCTTCCATATAATTTTCCTCTTCTTTCTTTCCCTCCTCCTCCTTCTCCTCCTTCTTCTGCTCTACCTCAACCACCTTGTCCTCCTCCTTCTCTTCCATATATGTAATTCTCCTCTTTTCTCTTCCTCTTTTTTCTTCTCCTCCTCCTCCTTCATCTTCACCTCTACCTCTTCCTCCTTACACTTCTCTTCTGCCTCAGCTTCCTCCTTTCTGTGCTCTGTCAACCTCCTCCTCCTCCTCCCTGGAAGGAGGCCATTAGTAAAGCATGGTTTGTTTATCTGAGGCTTCGTGTATTGTTCAAATTATTTACCTCGGGTCAGTGATCTGTTCAGGTGTTTACTGGTTTAAGCAATGGCACAAGCACTCAACTGCCCCCTCTCAACATCTCACAGCATCACCAGGTCACATGACATTTTGGCCTTGCTTTAAAGTCTTGCAAGATGTTTGCATTTTAGCACCAAGCTCTTTTGAGTATCCAGAGGGTAACAGTGGAACATTCTCACACATTTTTGCCCATTTTTTTTTAATACAGATGTGTTTACTCTTATCAAATCAAATCTAACCTTTTACCGCAGTCATTAAGCAGCAGAAAGCAAATTATTTATTTGTTTGTCTGTTTGTTTATTTATTTATAAGATTTATATGGCCACCCACCTTAAACAACTCTGGGCGGCTCGCAACAATAAAGCCAACAACTATAAAATAAATTGTAAAATAGTAAAACAATAAAACAAAAACCCTGCGCCTTGATGGTCCCCTTGGGATGCCCTTCATCAAGCTCAGTTACCCTCATTCCATACTTTCTATCACATACAATCCTATCCCAGCGACTTGGTAAAAAGTTGGGTCTTGATGGCCTTCCGAAAGGCTACAAGGGTGTTGAATTGCCAGTGGGAGGGTGTTCCATAAGGTACGGGCAGCGATGGAAATGGCATACTTCTGAGGTCCCGCTAGGTGGCAAGATTTCAGAGAGAGGATCTGGAGCATGCCTACCCTATCTGATCTAGTGGGACAGGCAGATACTCTTAGGGAACGGCAGTCCCACAAATAACCAGGTCCCGTGCCACGTAGGACTTTTTTTTTTTTTTAATTCATTCAATTGTGTCCGATTCTCGGAGACTGCCTGGACAAGTCCCTGCAGTTTTCCTGGCAAGATTTTTCAGAAGTGGTTTGCCATTGCCTCCTTCCTAGGGCTGAGAGAGAGTGACTGGCCCAAGGTCACCCAGCTGGCTTCATGCCTAAAGCAGGACTAGAACTCACGGTCTCCCCGTTTTTAGCCTGGTGCCTTCACCACTACACTGAACTGGCACTTTAAATAGGGCTTTACAGGTAATATAAGCATGGACCTAAGATGAAATGAAACGGGTTAAAATAAATGATAGCAGATAAGTATAAAAGAAAAATTAAAATTAATTTTAGTTAAAAATCAATTAAAAGAAAATTTGATGGGACTACATCTATATGGTCCCATCGAGGCCAACTGAGGCTGTTGCAGGCAGCACGGCCCGTTCGTTACAGGGCTGGAAGTTGCTCATTTACTTAAATTCAGAGCTCCTGATTGATTTTCTCGTCTTCCGCTCTTCCCTGCTCTTCCAGGTCAATGTCCTGGCAGTCAGCATCTGCACACGAGAAGCTTACCAGTCCATGAAGGAAAGAAACATTGACGACGGCCACATCATCAACATTAACAGGTGAGAGGGCTGTACAGGTGAAAGGGCTTTAGTGTGCAAGTGGCCTTCCCCCACAGCATCCTCCAGATGTGCTGGACTACACTGTCCACCATCCCCAGCCAGCCTAGTCAACACACCTCTAAAGGTTGCTAAGTTGAATATCTTTTTAATGATTTTTTTATTTGGTTTTAATACAGTTTTATGGTCTATTTGAATTTGGTTTATTATATTTTGCTGCGGTTCTTAATTCTGTCAGCTGCCCAGGGTCACTTATCTCTGGGGGAATGGTGTTCCAAAGGGAGGGAGCCACCACGGAGAAGGCCCTTTTCCTTGGCCTCACTAGATGTACCTCCCAAACTGAAGGGACCCATAACATACCCCACCTCCCCACTCTGGTGGGCTGAGTGGATGTGACTAGGGAAAGGCGGTCCTGCAAATAACCTGGCCCCAAGCCATGTAGGGCTTTAAAGGTGATAACTGGCACCTTGAATCGGATCCGGAAGCAAATCGGCAACCAATGCAGCTCCCGCAAAAGAGGTGACATGTGCGACAATCTAGGCTTGCACAAAACTGTGCAGGCCACTGCATTTTGAACCAACTGAAGCTTCCGGATACTCTTCAAGGGCAGCCCCATGTAGAGCGCATTGCAGTAGTCCAAACAGGAGGTGACTAGGGTTTGGGTGACTGTGAGAAGGGCCAAGGGAGACCATGAACTACATCTCCCGGCATCCCTCACTATCAGCCTCTGAGTGAGGCTGTGGCTGTTGTGGCTCAGCAACATCTGGAGGCCTGCAGTTGCCTTGCTTCGGCTTTGATGTATCACACTGGCAGGCTGTCAACTGAGATCCCATCTGGAGGTTTTCCTGGTGGGCTCACAGGATGCACAAATCTGCCATCCTTGGGAAAAAGCAAAGTGTGGTCTATATCATCTATCTATCTATCCATCCATCCATCCATCCATCCATCCATCCATCCATTGTCTGTCTGTCTGTCTGTCTGTCTGTCTGTCTGTCTGTCTGTCTGTCTGTCTGTCTATCTATCTATCTATCTATCTATCAATCAATCACTTGGGGCTTCTGCTGCTTACCAATGCTTCTGAAATCACAGCAGCTTCTCTGCCACTTGGCTAAAGCAATTGTTCTGTATACTGAATATCTTTCCCCCCTTCCCCTTTCATCCCTTTTTCCCTGCGTTGCACCCAGCATGAGTGGTCATCGAGTGCTTCCGGAGTCTGTTGTCCACTTTTACAGTGCCACAAAATATGCTGTCACGGCTTTAACCGAAGGGCTTCGGCAGGAACTCAGAGAGGCAAAAACACACATACGGGCCACGGTGAGTAGCTCTGATCGGGCGATCGCTCGGGTGTAACACCTCCTTTGCATGTCCAAGGTCCTGGGTTCAATTCCCTGCAGCTCTGCCAAGCTTGGTGACTCAGAAAAGACTTCTCTTTTCCAAAAATGACAAGATCTGGATATTCTCTTCAGCAGACCAGACTTACGGACTTTCATGATGCCAATCCTCTTCGTTTGCACCGTGCGCACAGAGTATCCTTGGCAGACTTCCAATCAGGCTTTGCCCAGAGGCAAACAGCCTACAACTTCAATTACCCCCAGTCAATGCACCCCCAATAGTTTATTTCTAAGCATATTTATCCCATTTCTTTATACATGCTTCCATGACGACTTGGAGATCAATCCCGAATTGGGCTGATGATTATGGGCATTACCATCTGACCCATGTGGACCTTGCAGGGTTGATTAAGGTGCATTTGTTTTAAGATCTGATTGGATTTACTTAGACGTTTTGTGCTAATGGTCATTACAGGAAGTCCTCGACTTATGACCACAATTGGGCCTGGAACTTCCGTGGCCAAGCGATGTGGTCATTAAGTAAGTTGCACCCAATTTTACAACCTTTTTTGCAGTCATTAAGCGAACCCAGCTTCCCCCATTGACTTTGTTTGTTGGAAGCCTCCTGGGAAGGTCACAAATGGTGATCATGTGACCCCAGGACGCTGCAACCATCGTGAATACTGGCCAAGGGCCTGAATGTTGATCACATGACCATGGGGATGCTGTGATGGTTGTAAGTATAAGGACTGGTTGTAAATCACTTTTTCCAGTGCCGTCGTAACTTCGAACAGTCGTTAAACGAATGGTCGTAAGTCAAGGACTACCTGTGATGTCTATAATATTCATTGGCTGTTTTAGCCTATGAAAGCAGGGTGTCCAATAGGCTGCTGTTTTTCTTTTTTCCTTTTTTTTCCTGTTTTTTTCCTTTTCTTCTTCTTCTTCTCTTAGTGTATTTCTCCAGGGCTGGTCGAGACTGGATTCGCTTTTAAACTGCACGATAACGATCCGGAAAGAGCTGCGGCCACGTATGAGAGCATTAGGGTACGAGAAAAATCAAAGCGATATAGAGGGATGATGTTGGTTAAGAGAAATGTCAGACTGTTTGCATATTGGATTTAGATCAGGCGTGTGAAATTTTGGGGCAGTGCACTTGAAAATTGGATGGATTCAGGTGGGGGCAGGAAAAAAAAAGCTATATTTAATTTAATCTATATTTATACGAAACTCATCAGGTTTACATGAATATTGCAAACTTTGTTGATAATTTTCCCCTTTGGACATTTAAGTTACTGTTTGATAGTAACTTTTGAAGACGCTTTAAAGCTTGGGGGTTGCATCTGGTCTTGGAGAATCTCCCTGTGAAGTCGTGATGTATTTATCCAACCAGAAGGCAGATGTTTTTCTCAGCTAATTATCTAGAAATTAGGAGTCCTTGTACCTTCACTGAGAAAAATGAAAGACACGGTTGAAAACAAGAGAATTAGCAAGAGATACAGATGACTGCAGAGAAGGCTTTTTAAGGTTGAAGATTAGCGGCTTTTTGGACCAGGCATAACCCTTTTGTAAGGTCTACACATGCTGGCTGGGGAATTCTGGGAATTGAACTCCACACATCTTAAAGTTGCAAAGTCTGAAAAACACTGGTCTAAACAGAACTTCTCTCTTTCTTCGTTGTCCAGTCTCATCTCCATCCAATTGGAAGGGTATGTGGGAAAGACCTTGGGAGACGGGGTGAAGAGAAGCTGCCAAGGGAATGGTCAGATAAGAGAGGGCATAGCCCACAGCTGGATAACGGGCAGGGAAAGAGGCTCAGGAGGGACCCTCCCTGACTTCTCAGGCTGTAAAGGAGATGGCGGGAGATTTGTACTTTCAGACTTGCAAGACTGATGTCAGCCTTCCCAGGTAGACCAGACAGGAAACACGACCAGATAAGCTAATTCTACTTTATTGTAAAGCTCCATTAACAGAAGCTTGCAAGTCTGAAAAGGCTTTACAGCCCTCCTCCTCCTCCACCATCCTTCTCCTTCTCTTCCTCTTCCTCCTTCTCCATCTCTTCCTCTTCTCCTTCTCCCTTTTTTTCCTTCTCTTCCCTCTCCTCCTCCTGCTCTTCTTCATCCTCTTCACCGTTCCTGTTGGAAGGAGGGCATAATTCTATGTATGCATTTTGTTTCTGTGTCAGATAATAGTTGCATATTTGACATAGTTGGCATATGCAGATATGAGATTGATTTTATAAATGAGTTAGCCAAGACAATGGGTTTAACTTCAAGCTAATCTGTAAAGAAATCCATAATGTGTGCAGACCTTTGCACTTCCTGCCTATTCCTTTGTTCGCAGCAGCTTCTATTCTTCTTAGCAAAAGTAAGAGGACCTTCTTCATTCATAAGTAATTTCAGGGGGAAAAAAAAATTCAGTCTTATTTTCAAGTAAATTGGGTACTTGCAGAGGGGGATCAATTAATTTTGCAATCGATTTTACAGACAATTTTAATTAGCAGTCACTAATTTAATTAATATAATTTTAGGATTCTGTCCTTTCCTTTTTTGGAGAGTGGCTTCTGGCTGGTATCTACACATACACACACTTCTGTGCATTCACATGTGCCAGTGTGTCACACACATACAATTATTGAACTTTGGGGCTGGATGTTTGTTTGCTTATTTCCATCATTCCTCTCCTACCAGTCATACCAACTTGGCAGTGTACAGTAAAAATATTATAAAAATAGATCTAAAAATAAAATACCCCTTCAACCCACATTAAAATAACTAAATTAAGAAACCATTAAAAAGATCGCCAAATACTCTTTGAGGAAAGCTGAAATCCCAATGGAAAAGTACAGTTTTTAATGCCTTTCAAAACATCAGGTGCATTAAGAAGCTGCCCTGCCTTGGAACGAATGCCGAGGAATGTTGCTAACTTGGAGGCTTTGGCTAGGCTACAGAGATCTTTGGACCAATTTGGCAAACAGAGCTGAATCATCAGTAACCCAGGGTTATGACTGTCCCAGCTATGGGCCTTCCTAGATATCTTGACTCCACCCTACATCTAGCTCTGGAGAGAAAGCTGATTGTGCTCTCAAATTCCTGAACTCCAGGGCATAGTTAGGTAATTTTGGATTCTGAACTGTGAGATCATGCTGGTAGACTGAGTGGGAAGGTAGATGGTATAGCACAATGTTTCTCAACCTTGGCAACTTTAAGCTATGTGGACTTCAACTCCCAGAATCCCCCAGCTAGCATGCTTAAAGATGTGTGGACTTCAACTCCCAGAATCCTGCTGGCTGGGGAATTCTGGGTGTTGAAATCCACACATCATAATAGTTGCTGAGACTGGGAACCACCAGTGTAGCATATCGCACTTAGTTTCAAAAGATGGATACTACTATTGGGATCATCTGTGTACCAGAGAGGAGGGTTCTGGCTCGATTGTTACCAGTTTTCTTGCCTAACCAACACTGGGCCCTGGGGACTGCCCTAGCTCCGTAGGACTGCCAGCGTGGACCCACCAACAGGTGGGAGCTGCTGAGAAGTCCCCAGTAGAAAAGCTAGAAGTGAGTGTCAACCTTTCAGAAGCGAAGTGACTTCTGAAATCTTGGCATGGAAACAGAGAACAAGAGGATGGTGGAGAAGGGCTGGGCCAACCTTTCCAAAACCTGTTGGAAGCTGTTGCCTCTTTCATGATCCCTCAACCCCCCTACCTCATTCCTGCATTCTGTTTCTGCCTCTTTTTCTAGTGCCTAAAAGCCGAGGATATGGCCAATGCTGTAATATACGTTCTCAGCGCCCCACCTCATGTACAGGTAGGACCATGAAGTGTCTGTATTTTTCTATAAGGTAGTCCTCGACTTACAACCACAATTGGGACTGGAACTTCCATTGCTAAGTCATGTGATGGTTAAGTGAGTCGTGCCTGATTTTCCGATCTTTTTTGCTGTGGTCATTAAGCGAATCAGGCAGTCGTTAAGCAAATCGGGCTTCCCCCATTGACTTTCCTTGTCAGAAGCCCCCTGGGAAGGTTGCAAATGGTGATCACATGACCCTGGGACGCTGCAACCGTCGTAAATACGTGCAGGCCGCCAAGTGCCTGAATTTTGATCATCTGACCGTGGGGACTCTGCAACGATTGTTAAGTGTGAGGATCGATTGTAAGTCAGTTTTTTCAGCACTGTCGTAACTTCAAATGGTCGTTAAACAAATGGTCGTAAGTCAGGGACTACCTGTAATTTAGTGGGAGGGGGAGGGGAGAAAGACTATTTCCATTGATGTCCATCGGGGAGGAAATGGCATCACACACATCACGGCGTCATTGCACAAACGATGCAAGAACATCCTGACTTCATTGAGCCACTAACACAAGGATGCCATGACCTCATTAGTGCAATGACATCATGGCATGCATGATGTCGTGTTTCATACCAGGCTCCTGTGACTATTCCCCCACTGCAGTTCTCCTGTGTGTTAATCCATGTCCACCACTTTAAATTTGCACCCAGTTGCTTTTTTAGACAGACGAACTTGCTAGCGAAAGGAGGAAGAAGGACTTAGGCTCTCTGCTGGTGGTAGCAGAGATTTCTTCTGAGCTGACCCTTAGGAACAGAGCTGTGCTGGATTCCAGTGGGGTCGCAGCCCTCCAGGACCAGGAACAGCTCCCTCTGCTAAGGAAGAAGTGCAGAGATGGCAAAGGGGTGGTGGAGACGTCAACAGAATGCAGGATGTTGGGAAAGTATCAAAGCAGCTTTGCTGCTTTAAGTGTTGGGGTCCTAGGTATCTTGCCGTCCTTGTACACTGGCTAAAACTCATTTTTATCTCAGTAGGAATTTTCCCTCCAATCTTCTACCACCATTACTGTTGTTCCAGGGCTGTAAGAACTTAGTCCACCATCTGAACTCTGATGTTTCCAGCCATACCTGCAAAAATTGGGAACCTACTCTATGATGGACCAATTCTTGACGTAACTTTTTTTCAGAGAAATATTGAGGAAACACCTTTCTTGAAAAGTTGTCTGTTGCCTTAGGTAGGACTAGATGTGATTTCTGTAGCCTGGACACCCTCCAGAAGTATAGACTATTCAACTCCCAGAACTCCCCGATCAGCCCAGCCATTGCTGAGAATTCTGGGAGTTGAAGACCACATTTCTGGAGGGCATCCAGGTTGATGAAGACCAAGTAGATCTTTTCATCTCATAGGTCGCGATGAGAAATGGCAACATGTAGGTGATGCCACCGTGCAAATATAACTTATGTACATGTGTCATGTGGCAATGCAAGTATGTAATATTAGCTTCATGTCATCCCGCACATACTGTCATTTTGGTTTGTCGTGCTTTGTGATGGACGCTGTTCTTCCATTTATTCCAGAATAGCTTTCTTCTCTCCCCTTGCTACCCCTTAACTGTTCTGACAGGCTTAGTGAGGGCTGGGGTCCCATGTTAAATAACCCTAAAGGAGGCCCCAGTGGAGACTGCAATTTCTGTGGGATCCTCAGAATTTTTTACTTTGTTCCATGTCAATTTCACCCAGCAGCAGTGAACAAGTGCCACTGTGTCTTCCAGATTGGTGATATTCAGATGAGACCCACCGAACAAGTCTCATAGCTGTGGAAGAAGAGGATTGGAGCCGTGCAACCAGAGAGGGGACCCCCTTGCTGCAAACAGGGTTTTCTTCAGTTGATCGATGACTTTCTAAGGCCTCGTGGGAAGGGTTGATAGCCAGCCCTTTCCCCATCACTCTCCTCTGTTGAGCTGACCTCAGTGGAAACTGACATGAAAACCCAGTCTTCACAATGTCCCCCGCCCACCCCATGGTCCTCTCAACTGTGGTTAATTTGTACACAACAGCTCCCAGCTTTTGCACCCAATGTCGACATCACTGGATTCTGATTTTTTGGGAAAGGGACTGACGGCAGTTTCGGACAGCGAATGTTTTACGAGTGATCCCTTCAGCTTTCCTCCATGACTTGCAACCGCCCTTGCCAATGCACTGTTTTCTGGATGTTCCTCCAAAACTGAAATGCTGCCCCGTCTCTTTCTTCCTAGGTTGTCATCCCCAAATAGTTAAAACAGAAGTTTCTGTCTTCTGGGCACTGAGGATTTGCCTTAATATCCATTAAAACAGAACACAACAAAACCCAGCCAGGTCAGAAGCGATTTCCCTTCACTTAGAGCAGAGATGCGCTTTGATGGCAGGTTCAAATGGCTGCAGCTTTTTAGCTGTCATATATCCCCCTGCCTGAATTCTGGAGTTGCAGAACAGTGTTTCTGAGAAATGCAAGTTACCTTTTTCCATCTATAAATCTGCACTCCCAGGTAGGCATGTCTGCAAGGAGAGGAAGCCACATAAGTTGATGGAGGTTGCAACTGTGCAACCAAACCCCGCCCCTTTTATGCACGCAAAAAGGGGCAGGGCTTCCATCACACAGGTATGGCCGCCATCTCGTCTTTTTTAAACAGCTCCCCCTTCCCTGGACCACCCTGCCTCCCAAGGTTGCTTTGAGAAGGAGCAATGGCACAGGCGTCCATTAAAGGCGCCAATGACCTTGTGTGCCATGATTTCGTTTGTGCAACAACGTCACAACACACAGCACAACTTTTGCCCCTCCTTGCTCACTTGGGGGCACCTGTGGGCAATAATTGTCATTGTGTGTGTTGTGTTTTGTTGTGAAGTGCACGCATAGCTGCTCCTGTGTATTATTTCAAACAGAATAATTACTCTATTGTATGATTATAATATCTACTCTGGCTGGGGTGTGGCAACATGCTAAACCCCTAAACCTGGATGAACAATGGCCGTGTTCATATAACACACCGGGCCTGCCCAAAGGAAGCCCATTACGGCTTAAGGGGATGGCTTGCTTTGCATAACATGCCAAGTGTTTCTTTCAACATGTTAAGCCAGGAACTGATCACATTTCAGTGGAGCCTAGCTGCACCCTGCTCACCTTGGCTGATTTAGAAAGCTAAGCAGGGTTGGGTGTGGTTTGTACTTGGATGGGAGAGGACAAAAGCAAGCCACTTCCATATCACGTCAAGAAAACTTGGATCTGCTTATGAAATTGTCAGGAGTCCAACTTGATCTGAAGGAGATTTTAGTTTTATTTTGATTATGTAAATCCAACCACTCTACATCCGTTTTGACGTATGAGGAGAAATCTCATTTACACAGAGAAGTAGATATGCTTGTATAGGAAAGGGAATCTCAGGTTCTTGCCTATCTTTTTACGAAGCTTATCACTGCTTGGCTGCACCACGTAGGACACCACCAATACACCCAGCTGCTCTGTCCAGGACATTTTGAAGTACAAAGATGATGCTTGGTTCCCTTATCTTGTTAGACAACTGGTGGTATTTAAAACATACAACCAAAAAATCAAGGAAGGAAACAAACAGCCCACCCAGTTTAAGCTGTGCAGAGTTGGTCTGGAGTCGGGCGGACTCAAATTTCATTAAAAAATACCCAGAGCACATGGTTTCCAGCAACCAGCACCCAAGACAAGCAGGAAACCATGTCAGATAAACAATAAGGGAAGAAAACAAAAAGAACAACCAACCAGCCATGCAGTTTATTGGACGTCTGTATCTGGCACTGGTGGGCAGGGCATGCTGTCATTGGTATTTGTGCAGAAAGGAGCGTTTCCCTTGGTGGAGGTTTGCCTACATGCCAATTTCTCCCATTTGCGGGCTTTCTAAAGCATTTGACCCCCGTGTGTGGCTCCAACAGAAGAGAATATCTGTAGCTCAGGGTTGAACTGTGGAGTTCTGGTGGTTTCTCAGCTTGGCTGGTTGCTTGTAGATGTTTCATTGCCTGAAAGCATCACCAGGCAGCAACCTCCACCCTCACCAGCACTGGTGATGTTCCCTAGTTGGGTCATGAAACGTCTGCAAGCCAACCACCAAGCTCAGAGCGCACCAAGGGCTCCAAAGGAGGGAGTGGCCATCCAAGGTAAGTGAAGAGATGGTTAGGAAGCGCCTGGATAGCGTGAATGAGTTAGTCTCCAGGACTAGGCTAGTCATATCTAAGAGCCTTGAAGGAGATTGCAGGCGTCATCTTGGAGCCTCTTTCTGCGGTCTTCAAGAGGTCATGGAGGACAAGGGTAGAGCTAGAGGACTGCGGAAAATGTAGCCAGGAGCGTGGGGCCTGTTGATATGCAGGAGCCTGCCCTGCCAGTTTTGGTGGAGGTGCAGCTTCCTCCTTGGTGTAGTTTCCACCCCCAGGAGGAAACGACACCCCCCAAAAAAACCTGGGAAGGCAAGCTACTGCATACAGTATAAACAGGCAGGAAACCCCACCCTCCCTCGCCCTGATGATGTTACCTAGTTGGGTCATGAGACGTCTGCAAGCCAAGCTTAGAGAGCTCCAAGGACTCCACAGTTCAACCCTGAGCTGCAGAGATTCTCTTCTATTGGAAGAAAAAAAAATCGAGGAAGGATCCATGTCCCAACTAAGACGGGCAAGGCAAAGGCTTTATATAAGAAACAGCCAGCAGACTACAACTCTCCCCTGCATTGATGTTAGCTAAGGAAATGTCTTCAGGAAAACCACCAAGATGAGGGAGGCTCAACATGGGGCTCTCTCTGTCCTAAAGGAGGAGGCTTGAGGGAAGCTGAGAAGGGCAGATCAGCCTTAGGAGGTGTACCAGAAATTGGGCATTTCTGAGTTCCCTGCAGTTTATGGTCTCCACAGATCAAGCTGACCCCTTGCTGGCAAAAGATCACGCGACCCCTGCAAAAAAGGGGCGGGACTTGGATTCATGTCCAGTTTGCCATTTTGACTCTTTCTACCCCCCACCCTCCCCCCGGACATCCCTCTGTGTAAACTGGTGTTTCTCAGCATTGGCTACTTTAAGACATGTGGACTTCAACTCCCAGAATTCCCCAGCCAACTTGCTGGCTTGGGAATTCTGGGAGTTTATTTTATTTCTTTATTTATTAAATTTATATTACCGCCCATCTCCCCCGATGGGGGACTTTGGGTAGTTTACAATAAAAGTTGAAGTCCACACGTCTTAAAATTGCCAAGGTTGAGAAACACTGGTGTAAACACACACACGCGCGCAAACCTTATTTTCCCTTAATAGCGGGTCCATCAGTGCAGCTTGAAATAACTTGCAATGCATTTCCTAATTATGAGTTGTAAAATAATGTGGGAGGGATATTTTGTCTTTTTAACTGGTAAGAAATGTGCACAAAACCAGCCGATAGGTAATATTTTCTAAAATATTTAATGACAGCCTGCTACATATTTACTCAGAAATAAGGCTTATTTTCAGGCTGGTGCCCGTAAATTTGGCCAAAAATGGGCCAGTTTTATTTTTATTTTCATGTTGTAGACAGGGCAGAGCTGAAGCTGAGAAACTGTGGGTTGCGTAAGGTAATGGCAAATTCCTGGCTGAGTCTGGCTTTGAAACAGGCCTCCTAATTTAATCTCAGCCGCTACGCTTCCCTGCTTCTGTCTTAGCTTCGAAAACATGTCCCCTTGGCAAATTTCAGGGAGACTGTTTTCAAAGCATCACCCTGGACTTAGGACAGATTTGTTTTGAAACTGAGAAGGATGCAGTTAATGATTTAAAGTTTCTGCCGCTAAAGATTTGTTAAAAATTAAACTCTGCCGGGATTAGGACAACCAAGAAAAAACCCCCAAAATAAAACCAGAATTATTTATTTAGTTTATATCCGGCATTTCCTCCTAGCATACATGCCCCTTTTCTCTTGCTGTTTTCCCTCACAACAACCCTGTGAGGTAGGTTAGGCTGGGTGGGGGTGGGACAAAGTCACCCCATGAGAATCCATAGCTGGGGGGAAGCCCCGAGCTGGGTTTCCCTGGAGCCAGTGCAGAACCTTATCCTTGATCCCACACTGGCATTTTCCTTTCTGCCTTCAGCTGCTTTAACAAGGGTCAGAAAGGATTCTCACCACGTTCAAACCCCAGGTTGACAAACTGACCCAATTCTGGGAGGTCAAGTCCACACATCTGCCGAGCTTGAGAAACACTGGTCTAAGTCCTTCATATGTGGTGCCCAGAACTGGACACAGTTCTTAAGCTGATGGACACCTAATAAAGTGGAGTGACTATTTTCTGTCATTTGGACACAGTAACTTTACTGATGCAGCCTAAAACTGTTATGTTCTGTTCATTTTTAGCAAAGCATGTCCACGCAGCTGGGAAGATAATGGCAGTGGGGTGGGGGGGCGTTGCTAGAAAATGCTTGATCATGAACTATCCAACCTCATTTTAGTCTAGTGCGTGGCTTGGGAATCCAGGCTGGGTGTGTACGATAAAGCAAAAATATTGAGAGTGCAAAGCAAAACGTTCTGCCTTCCGCTTTTTTTTTCTTTAAATTGATTATGTGCCCTCAAGGTGGTATTGACTCCGAGAGACCACATAGACAGAATTTCTCCAGAATGATCTGTCCCCAGTCTGGTCCTTCGGATCTCCCAACGGTGCCCCATCACCACTGTAACTGAGTCCCTCCCCCTTGCTGCTGGTCGTCCTCTTTTTCTCCTTCCTTCCACCTTTCCCAGCATCAGACCCTTCTCCACATCGCATAATGTGTCCAAAGTAGGATAATTTGAGCCTGGTCATTTGTGCCTCGAGTGAGAACTCTGAGCTGATTTATTTGCTGATCCAGGATGCTCCACTTCTTGGCAGTTCAAGGATCTTTTCAGAAGTCTCTCCAACACCAGAGTCCAGATGCGTCCATACTCTTCCTATAAATTGAACTTTTTTGCTTTCCCCCATCAACGTACCAGTTGTGTCATTTAAAAAGGCAGGCACGCTCCCCCACACAAAACTCTCTGTCGACCCAGCTTTCCCCAGCACTATAGTCCCCATCATCCCCAGCCAATCGCGAAGTTTCTACAGATGCCCTCCGCGTTGGTCATCGAGCCGTTCTACCTTTAGCCAGCAGGTGGCACCAAACAGCAAGGGCCTCCTTCTGGTCGCCCGTTTGGACTCTATGATCGGGCAGGCGTTCCTTCCTGGACCCGGAAGTGGAGAGCGCGACCCACGTGGCGCCGAGGGAGGTAAGAGCTGCAGAGCCCTGACTTTATAGGTCCGAGAGAGGACCAGGCGGGATCAGGCTTCGGGAATACCGAGGACGCGTATGTAGGGCTTCTTCCCTTTGCCAAAGAAAATTCTCCAAGTTGGTTTGTCAGAAAATGTGTGCATTGTGTTGCATTTCGGTCATATCTACCAGTGGTTCTCAACCTCGGCCACTTTAAGATGCGTGGACTTCAACTCCCAGAATTCCCCGGCCAGCATGGCTGGCTGGGGAATTCTGGGAGTTGAAGTGCTCGCATCTTAAAGTGGCCGAGGTTGAGAACCACTGATATATACCATATTTCATATACCATTTTTATAGAAATTGAATATATAGATAAAAAATAGATAAATAGATTTCATTCTTCCCCATAAAAGCTTTTGGGTGCATCTTGAAACCTCTCCCTGGCTGTGACTGAGGCCAACCCGGCCTGATGACCCCTGGATGGATCAGACTCCAGTTTACATCATCCCCATATGCTGGGAATCATAGGTTTTGGCATCCCCTGGCTGTGCACACAAGCCTGAGCTAACGCTCCTATGTTGTAATGGGGAGGGGGGTGACGTTTTAGTGGGGAAAGTATTTTGTTTACACTCTTAGGGGCTCACGCTGTCCAGGATGGATGGAGGAATCTGAGTGTCTGTGTGTGTGTGGGCCTGCCTTTTTGACATTTTCCTTTCCATTCAGCCTGTTCTTTTTCATCACATCCCACCCTGTTTGGGGACCTTAAAGCACTCTTTCTCAGCCCAACTCACCTCACAGGGTTGTTGTGGCAAAAATAGGAGGAGGAAGGAATATTTGGTATGTTCGCCGCCTTGAGTTATTTATAAAAATAATAAAGGCAGGATAGAAAATAAATAAATAAAATAAAATAACCTATACAGCAAAAAATAATATTATTGGACTCCACTACATTTGAATGGAAAAGGTCTGTTTAAGACAGCATTTTGTTGGAGATGTAATAAGGATGATGCTTCTTTAAAACATGTTTTTACAGTGTCCTATATTTACTAAATTTTGGGAGAAAGTGGATTATGTAATTATGACTGCGACAAAATTTAAAATTTTCGGACGATAATATTCTTTTGCATTACATACCTATTACATGGGAATTGAGAATTGGACAATGTAAATGCATTCTCCGTGCCCTTATTATGGCCAAAACACTGATATTGCAGCACTGGAAAGATAATGTATGGCCCCAGTCACTCAACGGATCGAAGACCTGATTACTCTTGCCACCTATGAGTGGATTGCCTATAGACTGTAGACTTCGTATGGATAATAATAATAATAATAATAATAATACAAATTTGTAATAATAATAATAATAATAATACAAACTTGTATGGCCCCTGAACTCACACATGGTGGCTCTGGGTGGCTTACGGAATTAAAATCCACAATACAAAAATGTGGAATTCATTTATACAAAATACAGTAGGTTAAAGATGATTAAAGGAGCATTGGATCCCTGAATTCTTCTAACCATTGTTTCCTGTCCCCTAGTATTGCATCAAAAGTGGTCAGAGCCAGAGCGGCAACTGACTTTTATTTTTATTAGTTTATTTTATTATTATTTTTTGTGCGCCTTCAAGTCAGTCTTGACTCCTGGTGACTGCCTGGAAGAGTCCCTGCAGTTTTCTTTGCCAGTTTTTTTCAGAAGTGGTTTGCCATTGCCTGCTTCCTAGGGCTGAGAGAGCGTGACTGGCCCAAGATCACCCAGCTGGCTTTGTGCCTAAGGTGGGACTAGAACTCCCAGTCTCCCGGTTTCTAGCCCAGCACCTTAACTACTACACCAAACCGGCTCTCCTATTTTATCTTTACATTAATTAAATGCAGATGCTGTAATATGATTACTGTCTATGAATTCAGTCATGGAGAAAACAGCAGGTCCCCCTTTTGTCATATTAAATGCATCACAGCTCAGTGGCAACTTTTGGAAGAGTTCTGGGGATATGTTTAGGGGCTTGGGGGAGCCCAGAGGTCTTATTTAGGCTTATGACTGGTCAGGGGCAGCATTTCCCAGCTGGTGCCGTTTCCAGATGTGTGGACTTCAACATCCAGAATTCTCAGCAATGGCCATGCTGGCTGAGGAATTCTGGCTGTTGAAGGCTGTTGGGAATCCTTGCTCTAGGAAATCGTTGCATTGCGTATGTTAATCCACTTCTTTTGTTAAGGTTACTGTCAAGAAATATAAGTGGCAGACATGGACCCTCGCCATGCCTTTAACGCTGGCCTCCGGAATGCAGCAAAGTTGCCCTTTGTCGTTTGTTTTATCAACCCTTTTAAGGGCATCCGCTGCTTCTCAGCATGGAAGAAACCACCACCGTTGAAAGAGCAGCCGCCCAGCGAGGCAAGCAAGCCAGAAATTACCGCTTTGCAGGCTGGTCATTCCCTTGAAACGTCGAGGCTTCAGGAAACTCACCTGTCGAACTCGACACCACGTCTGGGTGAGACAGGCCGCGAGCCTGATGCTCTTCAGAATAAACCCGGGCTGAAATTTCATCCCAAAGCTATGCCATTCACCACTAAGGAAGAATTCAGGAACCTGAGAAATGACGATTTTGTCTCCAAGCGGAAAAGGCTGCAGCAAAATCCTCTTCTCCTGGAAAGGACCAAGGGCTCCGAGATCTTATTTGGGACAGCCCCCTGCTCCTTAGCCCTCGGGAGGTCAAAGCGGACATTTTTCCAGCTGTTCCTCAAATCGAGCCGAGATGGGGCATCGCCCGTGGCAGAAAAATTCTCCCAGTATGCCGAGGAGCGCGGGATCCCAGTGAAGAGGGTGCACAGGAAGTTGTTGGATGCCCTTTGTAAGGGGGGCATCCATCAGGGGGTATGCCTGGAGGCCTCGCCCCTTCGCCCCTTAGCATGGCAGGAAGGGCCACTCCGACGAGCCCCGGTTGGCAAGGGATCGCAGCGTATCTGGGTGGTTTTGGAGGGGATACACGATCCCATGAATTTGGGGGCGGTCCTGCGGACGGCGCACTTCCTAGGGGTCGATGGGATTGTGACGAGTGAAAGGAACAGGTGAGTAGGTCTTTTTCAGGCTGAGAAAAGCTGTATTTGTGTCAGCCTTCCCAGGTAGACCAGACAGGAATCACAACCAGATGAGCTAATTCTACTTCATTGTAAGGCTACATTAACAGAATCTTGCAAGTCTGAAAGTACAAATCTCCCGCCATCTCCTTTACAGCCCGAGAAGCTAGGGAGGGTCCCTCCTGAGCCTCTTGTCCCATCTACTATCCAGCTGCAGGCTATGCTCTCTCTTATCTGACCGTTCCCTAAGCAGCATCTCTTCGGCCCGTCTCCTAAGGCCTTTCCCACATATCATTACAGTACGTTATCATCCCTGGGTAGCCTTTCCGTACTCGCTTAGCATTCTGGGAGTGGCTCTCCCAACATCGAAAGAGCACCAGGTTGGGGATGGCTGCTCCAGAGCCACAGAGAACAAGCTGATTCCATTATCCGTGTGATGGCCCTTCAAATATTGGACCATATCACAAGTTCTTGATGATGAGTGTCCTTGTCTTTGAGTGGAGAATGGCCAGTCTGTTGTGTCAGATATCCTTGAACCACTGGCCTGTTCACCACCAATAAGCCAAGCAAGATGTTGAAGTTCATGGAAGGCAGAACTGTGGACACAGGGAAAGGGGCCCCTTTGTTCAAGAGCAGTCTACCTCAGAACACCAGAGGTAGAAGAGCAGAGCTGTCTCCACTTGGCCTCACTTGGCAGCTGACTGCTAGATGAGATACACCTTTGAGTTTATTTATTTAATTTATTTATTTATCAAATTTGTCACCACCCATCTCCCCCCACCAGAGGGACTCTGGGCGGTTTACAACAATAATCAATAAAACAATACATATACAATAAAATTACAATATAGAAAAATACAGTATCTAAAAATCCAGGTACAAATAAACAATAATTATAGATAAAAAGTTGAGCTGAAGCAGTTTGGGAGTTACTCGCTCGGATAGTCAGGAAAGGAGCCTCCATCCCCAGGAATAGTCTACCACTGGAAACAAGAATGGAATCAAACAATGGGGTGTTTGTGAAACTGTGGATTGCACGCCTTGCAGCCGCTGCGAGTTCTCCCGTGCCTCAACGGACTAAGCAGGCCGTCTCGCTTGTCTTGGGATTAAGCAATGCTGAATCTGTTACAACCAGGTTGGGTTTTGCAATTGTTCTTCTGAGGAGTGTTTTCTAATATGTCTGTAGGTTGAGTCAGGGCAACTGGATTTCTTTCTTTTTGGTAGAAACCTGTCGCTGCTTGTCCGAGCAGCTTCTTCAGTCTGGGCAAAGGTTGGTGAGGGGACCCCATACATGTCTTCCAGGGAGGCTGCATCATCCCTACACCTGGATGGCGGTTAATTGTGCCAGGAGGTATGGACTGTCTTTGGGATGTCTTACCCCTAGATCCCTAGCTCATCCCCAAGTGGATCGTTGAGAGTGGCCTTCCTGGTGGTCTGAATCTTCCTGGGGACTGATGAAAGAGCAGCATGGAAAATGGGGGACAAGTTGTGTCTGAGGCCTCCCCCCCTATCGAGGGAAGGATTTTCCTCTTTGGCATGAATGGATTCCCTAACCCCTCTCTCAAACCACCTGTCTTCTCTGTCCAAAATGTGAACGTTGTTGTCCTCAGATGAGTGTCCTTTTTCTTTTAGATGAAGGTAAACTGCTGACTCTGGTCCTGTGGTGTTGCTCCTCCTGTGTTGGGCCATCCTCTCGTGCAAAGGCTGTTTGGTTTCCCCAGTGTAGAACTCAGAGCTCACTGCACCGGATTGCATATACTCCGTTGCTCCTCTTAAGTTTCGGTGTTGGATCTAATATGTGGCTGGATCTAATATGTGATCTAATATTTCTAAATATGTGGCTTTTTAGATAGGCCTGAGGGTTTGTCATCCGTTTTTTGGGGGGGTTCTTTTCTAAATCTTTGCTCTTCTATTCACAGCTGCTCCCTAACGCCGGTTGTTAGCAAAGCCAGCTCGGGTGTCATGGAAGTCTTCAATGTATTTAGCACTGATGATGTTCAAGGCCTTCTTAAGGTAAAATACTTCTGTTGCTAGTCATTAACAATGACAACCAGCTTGAGTTATTTACCCGCAATGCCAAGCTTTGCTGAAAATGAACAGAATAAAACAGTTTTAGGCTGCATCAGTAAAGTTACTGTGTCCAAATCACAGAAAATAGTAATTCCACTTTATTCGGTGGCCATCAGCTTAAGAACTGTGTCATGTTCTGGCACCACATATGAAGGATTTAGACCAGTGTTTCTCAAGCTCGGCAACTTTAGATGTGTGGACTTCAACTCCCAGAATCCCCCAGCCAGCCATGCTGGCTGGGGGATTCTGGGAGTTGAAGTCCACACATCTTAAAGTTGCCGAGCTTGAGAAACACTGATTTAGACAAATTGGACAAGTTTAAAGGAGATCAGTGAGAATGACCGGAGGACTAGAAATCATAAGACTTAATTTAAGAGACTTAAGAGAGAGTGAAGGAGCTTGACATTTTAGCCTTGAGAAGGTAGGAAATATTATAGCTCCCTTTTGATTCCTGAAAGGATGTCACACAGAAGCAGCTCAAGAGTTCTCTTGCTCCAGAGCGCAGGGCAGGGGTACAGTAAACGCTCCATTTAAGGAACCTTGGTTTTAGCAAACTTCTGATTTAACAGACAAAAGTCGCAGAATGGAGGTATCCCACTGGCGCAGAGCTGGGCAACAAGGGCACCCATTGCAGTCAGGTCTCCTCATTGCTAGTCTTGGGATCAACGCAGAGTTTTGGAAAGGGCAAGAGGAATTCCCCACCCTCCTTTCTAGTGGGTTCATTAAGGCAGAGTCTCTTGGAAGGCTTTGAAATGCTTCCTCCCAGCTTTCTCTCCACCTGGGCTGAGTTGCTGTTTGTAATGGCTGCCACTCAATTTTCCATTAAATCCAAGTCCTACGTGCTAGGTAGTAATCTCTTTAAAGATATTACTGAAATGTGCCGTACAGAGAAAAAGTTGCAAACAGAAGTTCCCACGCTTTCCCCAAGTTAAAACAGTCCAGTGACCCCCTTCTTTGGTATGCAGCCCCCCTTTTCGTGCCAGTCCGTTCAGTTCCGTGCAGATGTCTCTGCCGGTTGACCTTGGATGCCAGAGATAGCCCAAACAAGATGCTTTCACACTCCTGGCTTGTCCCCCCTCCCACTTCTACTGACTTGCAAGTCTCAACCCGGGTTGATTCCATTCATGCATGCGAGTCGGATCAGATGTTCTGGGAACATTTGCTCTGGGAGCATGACACTGTTCAGCAGATAAAATGGAATCTCTCTGGATGATTTGAAACTCTTCTTCCCAGGTTTCTGGCCCCCTGGTCTGAGTTGCCGTTTAGGAGATGAGCTGCCAACAGGCTCACCTTCTGTCTCTTGATTATGACTGCTCTTTCTTTCTTCCATTCATTCCTCAGCCTCCCCACTGTCTCTCACAGCTATGATGGGACTTTGGTGGTGGCAGAGGAGCAGTAGAGAAAGGAAGGGGCTGTGAAGGTTGGAGGGTCCCCCAATTTTCCCACTGGCTTTCCTTCTCAGTCTGCCCTCTGCTGCCATAGAATCATAAAATCATAGGGTTGGAAGGGACCTCAGACCAACCCCGTGCCCAAGCCAAGATTCCTCATCAGGTGTGTTATGAGAGTTCTAGTCCCGCCTTAGGCCTGAAAGCTGGCTGGGTGACCTTGGGCCAGTCCCTCTCTCTCAGCCCAACCCACCTCACAGGGTTGCTGTTGTGGGGAAAATAGGAGGAGGAAGGAGCATTAGGTATGTTCACTGCCTTGAGTTATTTATAAAAATAACAAAGATGGGATAAAAATAAAATAAAATAAAAATAAAAATCCCAGAGAGAGGTGGGCTCCCCTTCCCTGGAGGGCAGAAAGCCATCCACCGGGAGTGCTTTAATTTGGATTCCTGCACTGTGCATGGGGTTGGGCCAGATGGCCTCTAGGACCCCTTCCAGGATCTAGGATCCAGTGATCTCATAGTCTGGAGATGGGCTGCAATGCAGGGGTGGAGAATTTGCTTCTTGTGCAGAAGATTGTGGGTTTAATTTTCAGGAGCTTAGGACAGGGCTGGGCAGCACTGAGTCTGATCCTGGGGGCCTCAGCCAGCCAGATGATCCACTGATCCAGCTCTGTATAAAAGCATACTTAGTATTCTGCTGAATTGGTGAAAAGCAGCGTAGATTCTTACAGATCCTTTGGACAGCACCCCATAATCCCCAGCCAGCATGGCCAATTATACTTCTGGAAGGCACTAAGTTGCCCATCTTTGACTTTTTGCTCTAGCTCAGTGTTTTTCAACCATGGCAGCTTTAAGATGTGTGGACTTCAACTCCCAGAATGCTGACTGGGGGATTCTGGGAGTTGAAGTCCACACATCTTCAAGTTGCCCAGGTTGAGAAACACTGCTCTAGCTTGCCAGTTGCTGTAATACACTAAGTGGCCACGGGATGGCAGCATTGGGCAACTCTTGGAAAGTATTTGGCTTTTTCTCTCTCTCTCCCTCCTCCCCTCCCTCCCAAATTCCAGGATAAAAATTGCAATTTTTCAGGGTGTGTTGGGGAGAAGGAAAACAGATTTTTACATGGTGGGGGAAGAAGTGTTCTGAGTGGAGGTCTGTCTAGCACAGTTTTTCTCAACCTTGGCAACTTTAAGATGTATGGACTTCAGCTCCCAGAATTCCCTGCTGGCTGGGGAATTCTGGGAGTTGAAGTCCACACATCTTAAAGTGGCCAAGGTTGAGAAACACTGGCTTAGAACATCAAAATAATCATAATCATAACCATGTATCTTTAATATTACTGAAGAACAACATTTGCCTATCCCAGGTCCCTTATATTCCCTTCCAGAAACTTCACCCAGGCAACTGAATGGTGTGGTAGTGTAGACCAGTGTTTCTCAACCTTGGCAGCTTGAAGATGTGTGGACCTCAGCTCCCAGAATTCCCCAACCAACATTGCTGCCTGGGGAATTCTGGGAGTAGAAGTCCACACATCTTAAAGTTTCTGAGGTTGAGAAACACTGGATTAGTAAATGCAAATTTTATTTACTTATAGATTTATAGATTTATATCTATTTATAAAAGGTGGTGTGCATAAACGCTCTTGTTGAGAAACACCGGATTAGTAAATACAGATTTTATTTATTTATTTATTTATAGATTTATACCTATTTATTATCTCTCTCCTTTTCAGGAGAGATGGGCGGTGATAGACATTTGAAAAACAAACAAACAAATAAATAAATAAATAAATTTATACAAGGTGGTGTGTGAAAATGCTCTTGCTTTTCCCTATGAGGTGGGTTGGGCTGGAGAATGTGGATGGTCCCAAAGTCGCCTGGCCAGCTTTTCTTCCTAGGGTGAAGTAGAATTTCATGGTCTTCCAGTTTCTAGCCCAGCATCTTAACCCCTGCACCAAAAATGGTGTGATGCCTCTAGGTAGCCGGAGCAGGCTGGAGCATGATTCAAATGAATTGAATCCTCAGCGTAACGGAAGAATTTGGAATTAAGTGGGAGCATCCTATTTATTTCAAACAGTACTTTGACTTCCCCAAGATGTCTGTTTTCATTTTTTGAACGTGCAAGGTTTCTGTGAAGAGGTCCAGGCTGAGAGATAAAGCGACTGACCCCCAAAAGCCACCTGCAGGGGTTCATGGCCAAATGGAGATTTGTTCCCCCCGGCCCTCCCTTTTCCCAGTCTGGTTTCAGCACCGTCTGCTGCCCAGTCTAGGGATGCTGAACATCACTCCTTTCTTTCCGCAGTTATTCTGCTCATCCTGTATAGGCTGGCTGTCGTCTTCCAGAAGGATATGTTGCTTACATTTCTGCAACCCCTTCCCAGTAATGAGGATAGTCGAACCCTGTAGAGTTTTAGGAATTTTATTGTAGATTTAAAAAAAAAAATCAGCGAGTTTGGGGACCATAGGCTGTAACGAATTATGAACTGACCAAAGACCAGCCAGATCGTTTTCCCTGTCCCCTCCAGGAAACAAAAGCATTGAGCTTTGTGTATAGGAAGCCAAATATTTTATTGTAAGCAGCCCAGAGTCCCCCTGTTGGGGAGAGATGGGCGGGGAATAAATTTAATTAATTAATAAATAAATTTTATGTATGTATGTATGTATGTGTATATATATATTGCACAGGTCTGAAACTTGAACAACTTCTTCTCTCTCCTCTCCCTGAAAGACAAAATCCGAAGAAGGCTGGGAAGTCCTTGGGACAGTTGGTGACGGAAAGAGCCAGGAAGAGATCCCTGTTGTCAGTTGCTCAAATTTTTTCTGGACTGGGCCCACCATACTGTTACTCGGTAGGTAATTTTTCTTTGGGGTGTGGGAGGATAGGGAGAGACCATCCCTGCCACCCCCTGGTGTGGGCAATTCTATTTTATTTTGCTGCAAAGCAGGTTGGTTAAAATATATCTAGAGGACATGGCACCATTTTAATCTGCTTTCCAAAGGACGTTGTTGCTGCTGAACAACTTGAGAACAGCAAGTTGGAAGGGAGATTGTGGACATAAGGAATCTGGCTTTCTTTTTATCATGGTCAGGCTGTGAGAGAAACTTAAAAATAGCCACCAATTAGCCTCTGAATCCTGGATAAATAGGAAACAGCATAGAGCAGTGTTTTTCAAACTTGGCCACTTTAAGATGGGTGGACTTCAACTCCCAGAATTCAGCATGGCTGGCTGGGGAATTCTGGAAGTCGAAGTCCATCCATCTTACAGTGGCCAAGTTTGAAAATGCTGGCATAGAAGGTCAAAACGAAGAAATACCACATTAAGGAGGACCAACCAAAGAAAATCCTTGGTAAATTTTACCAATGAAAATATGTGCCTGTAAAGAAGGGTCCAAAAATGAAAAGTTAAGATAGGCGAAAGATTTGGGTGTATTAACCTTTGGCTCCATAACTGCAAAAGTTCCTACCAAATTCAGTAGCCCTCAATCCAAATAAAGTTGTACTTTTTGGAATAGGGGATAAAAATAACCTCACCAGGTTGAGTTTGACTCCTGTTAACTTTATGGACATATCCAGACAAACAATCCTTTGAGGTAGGCCAGGCCAGGCCACAGACCCTGCAGGGATCCCAGGAATGATACTTTCTTGTTGCAGGGTCTGTTAACAGGATCCTGAAAACCTGTCTTAAACCTTTGCTGCCCCTTTTGAAGGACCACAAAGTCCTTGAGTAACCGTTTGACCTCTCCCATTTCCTTCTCAAGGCCAGAGCTAGATTCCTCTATAGTTTTCTTGGCAAAGATATGGGACTGATACGCTCCTAATGTCTTCTGGGGTATTTATCTGGATGTCCCAGTCTAGTTTCGTGTCCTGGGATCGCCTAGTGGTCTCCCATCCAGATATAAACAAAGGCTGACTCTCAGCATTTCAAGATCAGCCAAGGTGGATGAGTGCTGTCACCTAGCTGACTTAATATTTCTTCCTCCTCCTCCTCCTCCTTCCTTGATATTTCCTCCTCCTTCTCTATATTTCTTTTTCTCCTGCCTCCTATTATCCTTCAGTAGTCTCATTCGTAAAACAAATCCTTCCTCTCAGCAGAGACCCAAAGACAGAGGTTTGATACGGCGCATCTGCTCTTGTTTCGCTGGGTGGCAGTTTAATTGCTAATCAATCGAAACCTCTAATTAAACTTTCACTTGTCACGTTGGCCTAGTAACTCAGTTGAAGCTGATCAAGGAAAGGAAAAAAGAGTTTCTGGTTCAGTGTCTGCCATGATGATGGGGATTTGGGAGGGAGATGTGTGAAAAGAACTCTGTAATTCTTTTATATAGTTTATATAAATAATATCATTTAGATAATTCTGATCGCTATTGTCAAGGGCAAACCATTTTGGGTGTAGACCCAGAGTCAACCGTGAGTTTGATTCCAGAGACTGCCACGTCACAAGCGTGTGAAGTGGGGAAGGGGTTGGATCAGCAGTGGGGAGACCGGGGTTCAAGTCCAACCCTGGCCACAGAAAATTGCCGAGTGACTTTGGGCCAGCGCCCCTCTCTCAGCCCAGCCTACCTCACAGGGTTGTCATGGGGAAAAATAGGAGGAAGGAATGCTATTTGCATCACCTTTTGCTCCTGAGTGATGGAAGTTTCACAAATTTCACAATTTCACAAACTTTCATAAACAAATGCTAAAAGAAGTTGAAAGTCAGCCAATCAGCCAATAAGATCAAAGCATGCACATTTGGGGGGGGAGCATCAGGAAAGGGGGAGTCCTCTTGTCCCCCCATTACCATTTTTAAGAGAGCTGTACATTTTACGATATTATTGTGACTTCTCCCAAGAATCCTAAAAGCAGTAAATTAAAATACAGTGAAGTGTCGGCCACTGTACACTGGAGGAGGTCTGTAAATTTTAAAAACGACTGTTCATATTTTTAATAATGGTTGTTTTTATATATTTATTTTTTTACTTAATTGTACGCTGCCCAGAGTCACTTCCTGTGAGATGGGCGGCCATATACTTTGATTGATTGATTGATTGATTGATAGATAAATGAATGAATGAATGAATAAATGAATGAATAAAGTTGATAGATAAATAAATGAATTTGATAGATAAATAAATACATAAATTTGATAAATACGTACATAAATTTGATAAATACACACATTTAATAAATAAGATAGATAGATAGATAGATAGATAGATAGATAGATAGATAGATAGATAGATAGATAGATAGATAGAGGTCGTTTTCCAGGAACCTCCAGCCAAAGGAAATGACTTTTAAACTAGTTATCATAGGGGGGACCCATCCTGGATTGCATTTTCTGGTTTATCCTTTCCCCATTACGGTTGCCTGCAATGACTTTTTCTGAAGACAGCAACTCTTTTAGATTTTTTTCTGGTTATTTCACAGCCACATTTTTTTTCACGGGTGACAAAGAGGAAGAAATCCTACCCAGATTTTTTTTTCTTTTTAAAGGCCCACAGGAATAAAATGAAATATTGGTGGTCCTTTTTCGCCCTGTATGGTTGCAAGATCTGCTTCTCATGGGGAAGAGACCAATGCATGATGTAGCTGGGGGCTGGGGGGCAGCCGGTTAGGGCTGGCACAGTGTGACTGGTCCGAAGTCATCCAGTGAATTTCCGTGGCTGAAGACAGCCTAGAACCTGGGTCTCTCAGCTCCTAGTCCTCCCTTCCCCACTGCCCCACGTTGGCTCTAGGGCTGAGACGGGGGGACCCATGGAACTTCTGTGGTTGAAGAGGGACTAGAACCTGGGCCATCCCTGTGCGGATCACACAACCATCCTATGAAGTAGACCGGGCAGGAAGAAACTGACTGGTCCGAAGTCATCCAGTGAATTTCTGTGGCTGAAGACAGCCTAGAACCTGGGTCTCTCAGCTCCTAGTCCTCCCTTCCCCACTGCCCCACATTGGCTCTAGGGCTGAGACGGGGGGACCAGCCCAGAGTCACCCATGGAACTTCTGTGGTTGAAGAGGGACTAGAACTGGGTCACCCAGTGTGGATCACACAACCATCCCAGGAAGTAGACTGGGCAGGAAGAAATTGGCTCAAGGTCATCCAGTGAACTTCCATGGCTGAAGAGAGTCTAGAACCCGGGTTTCCCAGCTCCTAGTCCAGCACCTTCCCTGCTTCCCCACTTCCCCTCAGTGGCTCTGGGACTGAGAGGGGGGACCAGCCCAGAGGCCTCCAGGACTAGAACGTGGGTCCCCCGGCTTCTGGCCCAGCATTGTCACAACTGTCTCCACTGGCTCTCAACCAGAATGAAACAGAAGTAACGGGTGCTTTTGTAAAACATCGATTTTGAAGCTTAAGATTTAAATTGCGATTCCTTTTCGTTTTGGCATGTGTATGCAGGAAATGAGGGGTATGGACTTTCTCCGGAGACAAAAACGTTGTGCCACAAGATGTTGACTATCACTCCAGGAAGAGATTTGGAATTTGGAGTAGAGTCTTTAAATGTGTCAGTGGCGGCCGGTAAGAGAACCTGCCTTCCATGCGTGTGTTCACGTGGTCTTGTGTGTCTTGCTTCTTGGCAAAAAAAAAAAAAGTTTGGAAACAGCTAAGATGTTTTAATATTTCCTTCCTTCCTTCCTTCCTTCCTTCCTTCCTTCCTTCCTTCCTTCCTTCCTTCCTTCTCCCTCTCTCCCTCCCTTTTTTCTCCCTTCTTTCTGTCCTCCTGTTCTTCCTTCTTTCCATCCTTCTGTCCTTTTTTCTTTCTTCTCCTTTCTTCCTATTTTTCTCTTCCCCTTCCTCCCTCCCTCCCTCCCTTTTTTCTCTTTTCCTTCCTTCCTTCCTTCCTTCCATCCTTTTTTTCTCCTCATCCTTCCTTCCTATTTTTCTCTTTCCCTCCCTCCCTTTTTTCTCCCTTCTTTCTGTCCTCCTGTTCTTCCTTCTTTCCATCCTTCTGTCCTTTTTTCTTTCTTCTCCTTTCTTCCTATTTTTCTCTTCCCCTTCCTCCCTCCCTCCCTCCCTTTTTTCTCTTTTCCTTCCTTCCTTCCTTCCATCCTTTTTTTCTCCTCATCCTTCCTTCCTATTTTTCTCTTTCCCTCCCTCCCTTTTTTCTCCCTTCTTTCTGTCCTCCTGTTCTTCCTTCTTTCCATCCTTCTGTCCTTTTTTCTTTCTTCTCCTTTCTTCCTATTTTTCTCTTCCCCTTCCTCCCTCCCTCCCTTCCATTTTTCTCTTTCCCTCCCTCCTTCCCTTTTTTTCTCTTTTCCTTCCTTCTCTTTTTCTCTTCCCCCCCTTCTCTCTCTCTCTTTCCTTCCACGCTTCCTCCCTCCCTCCCTCTTTTTAAAAAACTTGCAGGCATTCTTTTGCATGCCATATGCAACCAGAGAATTAATCATCACAAAACTACTGCCTCTGGAGAGGAAGGAGCAGATTCTGTGGCGGCAAAAGGCTGCAGCCAGGAAAGTTTGCGGACAAATATTGGGGTGTAGAATGAATTTCCGGCACGTGAAGAATTCTGCACCTCAGAGAGGAATGCCGAAGATGGAGGCCGTGAGGCCGCTGGAATGTATTTTCACCCTGCGTTGTTCGTACCTTTGCTGCACTTTGGAATTAGGGATATCTGGGATCCTCTTCTGTAAAATGTGAAGGGTCAGGTTGCTCTGTCTGAAAACAATAAACACTTTCCTGCTATCTGAATGCATAAAAGTTTCATCAAAGTAATCTAGCCACAATGTAAAAGCTTTGTCTGCCAAGTTGGAGAGAAGTTACCAACTCCTAGATTTTATTTTATTTTATTATTTTATTTATTTTAATCTGTTCGGTCATCTTCAATTCTTCGAGACTGCCTGGACAAGTCCCTGCAGTTTCCTTGGCAGAGTTTTTTGGAAGTGGTTTGCCATTGCCTCCTTCCTAGGGCTGAGACAGAGTGGCTGGCCCACCCAGCTGGCTTTGTGCCTGAGGCAGAACTTGGGTCTCCCAGTTTCTAGCCTGGTGCCTTTAGCACTACGCCAAACTTTTTATAGCCCTGATCTATTTGCAGCTCAGAAATTCAGCGTGAAAACTGATGGGTGACTGTGGGAAGGACATTTGGGCCCACCTCTCCTGCTCTGAGCCACTTAACACTCTGCTGTTCTTAATCAGTAACCTACAGGAATGACGGCATTTTAAAACCACACTACAAGAACCCAGCGTCGTGGTTCTCCCTGGTTTTCTGGCCAGGAGACAGGAAGGGCCGCAGCATGTCCACTAGATGGTGGTGTTGATAAGTGCATTCTTTAATTTCTCCTGGGAGAAAAAGATGGAATAGGTTGTTGCAAGGCCTTATAGAATCTATTCTTGTCGGCATGAAGAGATGAGAATAAAACCCATTTCTTTCTCCGTGGCATCCGATCTGACTTTCTGTATTCCCTACGCACCCCATTACAAGCCAATCCTATTGAAAAGAAGAAGAAGGAAAGACTGCATTTTGGAGGTTAAAGTTTCATCTTGCGCTGGTTTTTAGCAATGGTTTCCAGTTCAAGCAGCCAGTTTCCCACACCATTGCCAAGACAGAGGCGGATCAGTTTCCTCCTGCATCAGGCATTGTGGTGAAAGCGCTTTCAATGCCCGCTTGATCATGCACCCGGTTTAAGCAGCTTGGAGGAATTAAGCAGCTTGGAGGGATCTTCTATTTCCATTCCTCCTCCTCCTGTTTTTTCCTCTTTTCTCCATTATCCCTCTGCAGGAATGCACAGGAAATCTCTGCCCCTTGATGCATGCAGTTTAAAATTCAACCTAGGGAAGGAGATACGTTTGGGATCTTTGAGCATTTGGGAGCACAGTGACATACATGCTGGTGAAAATTTACGAGCGCCGAATTAGGTTGACCTTGAATTGAGTTCTGTGCTCCCACCTCCCAAAGGAAATGTCCATCCAGCTCTATGGAATATATTTTATTTAGAAGGTTGTCCTCGTTGCCTTTTTTTCTTTCTAATGTGTCAAACACCAGCTTTCCTTGAGGAAGAATCCAGTTTTAATCCTGAGACACAGGTAGGCACCCTCCATGGAGTTTGGATTATCATCAGGTCTGGCCAGCATGACTAATAGCTGGGACTGGGATATTCCAGTCCAAACTGTAGTTAGCTTTAACATCTGCAGTAGGGGCATCTGCAGGGGTGGTCCAAAAGGTCAAGATGGTGGCTAGAATGGGGTGACTGAACCTCTGCCCCCTTTAGAGGCATTGGACAGCATCTCAACTTTTACATGCCCCACCTGCTGACGCCCCTGATGCGCAGTGGAAAAGATCCCATAGCAACAGATAGGAAGATGAGGGATCCATTGCAGGCAAGAATTAGCTATGCAGATCCTTAACCCAGGAATCCATTAGCTTCCTGGGTTTCTATCTTCCAGTTTAATAAATGCACTCCATTAAGTGGATCGTCGCCTCTTTTCCAAGTAATTTCCTGAGTATTTTTAAATGTGAAGATGTCATTTTTATAGTCTTTTCCTTTTAGATTTGCCCTTAAGCCTAAATAGTATTGTCCTTGTGATGTAATTGTAAAAATAAAAACCACTTAGGTCCATGTCATGAAAATACTGTCTTTAAAAAGCGTATCTGCAAGATCAGAAATACGTTCTCCGATTGCATATGTTTTGTATGCAGCTGTTGGTCTTAATACCCAGTGAAGAAGCAGTGATTTGTTGCTTGTAATTGGCAAGTCTCTTATTTTTCCTCAGTCCTACTTGTTTCTTCATAGATTGGTTGCAAGGATTTTTACTGAAAAAACAACAGCAAAACGTCCTGATCTAATTTTGTTTTTGGACAGTTGGTTTTCTAGCTTCTGCTCGGAAAAAAGCTTGCTCAGTAATCAAAGCATCTCTCAGAGCCAAATCAAATAAATATTGGCTGCTTTCATTAGCCTCTCTTGATGTGGCTTGTGTTGTGTTACGGCAGGCATAGCTAAGGAATCTTTTGATGTCCTGCTTTTAAGAGTTTGAATAAGAAATGTGGATTTTTCTGGGTAGATTCTGCCCTCCCTCCTCTCAAAACAGCTTGCTGCCTTTTGTTGAGCTTACCAAAGCGACTTCCAAAAATGAAAATGATAAAACATAATCAATGGAATGGATAAAACTTATCACAGGCAGAGGCGTCAACAGGATCCAGCGCTCGTCAAAAAACCATGAAGGCAGCGTCATGCAGTGAACCCCGCCCCTTTTGTGTGATGTCACAATGCTTGTAAAAGAAGGGGTGGAGCTTGCAGGGCAACAGTCCTCTGATCCCATTTTTCATAAGATCCCAATAGTAAAAATCCAAAGGAATTTCCGATGGCTTCTTGGCAAAATTTTCAGTTTTTTACCTGGCTGGGGGAGGGAATAGAGCTGGTGATAGGTACAGTGACCATACATCCTTTATTTCAGAAAGCTGTCCTTTATATTATTTTTTTCCCCAAAAACTCACTTTTGTCCTGTATTTTGCTTATTTAACTTTTACTGTACAAAGGGTGCCGCTTAACACACCGTCTGATTGCCAACATTCTTTTTAATGCTTGCTTCTTATAACTTCATCGCTTTTGAGATATTTGTATTAGACTGTGCGTTTTTGTAAAGTTGTTTGTGGTTTTGCTCTTGATTTCTCCTTTATAAAGCAAGGTTATACACATAAACAATTAATGTGGTTTATCCTTAAACTGAACATGGTGTATCTTTCAGATTTGCCCCCTTTTCAGGATTGTCCTTTGTTTTTTCCAAGAAAATATGGTCACCTTAGTGATAGGTAAATTGAATGCCACCTTTGATCAGGCCCTAGTGGAAAACAGTGGGGTATCTGGCAGCTGTGCCAAAATCTGCAAGGTGATGGGTGCAGCCTGGATTGTGACACCACATCCAGCATCTTGCAAATTGGCCTCCCCCGGAGGATGCCCACGATAGAAAATCTTAAGCCACGAAGCCATCGTATTTTATACAGCATAATGCAGCATCCATAAAATCGGTGCCCCCCAAAATGTGTCAGATGCCCAACCAGCTGGTAACAGCCCCCCCCCAAATCTGGTACAAAAATATTTTTAGTGGCTACAGGCAGTCCTTGCTTAACAACCATTTGTTTAGTGACAACTTGGACTTACGATGATGCTGAAAAAACTGGCTTATGACTGGTCCTCCCACTTATGACCATTGCAGTGTCCCCGTAGTCACATGATCACAATTTGGGCACTTGGCAACTGGTTCGCATTTATGACCATCGCAGTGTCCCATGGTCACACGATCGCCATTTTCTATCTTCCTGGCCAGCTTCTGGCAAGCAAAAACAATGGGGAACTGTGTGATTTGCTTAACGACCATGTGGTTCATTTAATGCCCATGGTGATTCACTTAATGACCACTGCAAAAAAGGTTGTAAAATTGGGTTGGATTGACTTAATGACTGCTTCGCTTAGCAACTGAAATTCTGGTCCCGCTTGTGGTTGTTAAGCGAGGACTACCTATAATTCCCTCCAGCATAAATTGTAAATGGGAATGCTCTGTATTTACACATATGAATTTGTCCTTGGGGCTTTATTGGAAGATTTCCTGCAATGACAACTGTAACTCTCCCATGTGGGCGATTGACCGTGAGGTGTTCAATTTTTCTTGGCTGCTCTTTTATGCTGTGTTATATTATTTACGTTCTTAATCATCGGTCTTGTTTTTGTACTGTGTTTATTTTATTTATTTATTTATTACTCAAATTTAATTACCACCCATCTCCCCCAAAAGAGGGACTCTGGGCGGTTTACAATCAAATCAAACTCCAATCAGAAATGTTAAAATCTCATAAAACCGGACCCATTACAATTATTATAAAATGCAATAAATAAATTTTGTTTTGTGAGCCGCCTGAGTCTTGTGTGTATATGAGATGGGTGGCCATGTAAATGTATGAAATAAATAAAATAAATACAATCCCTCCAGAAGTTGCTTTAAATCTCAAGATTTCAAACGTTCTTTTGGGAATCTCCCGGATCGTGGGTGAAAACCCGTACGAGAGTTTGGGTTTCTGTAAGTTTTTAACATTCCCATTTAAGATTTGAGCAATCCGAGATTTGTCTATTTTAATTTGTTTCTAAAAATGGTTTAGTGTTTGGAGATGCAGCTGGCATTTGGGGAGTGATGGGCTTAGTTGGACCTGCAGGCGCCGTGTTGCAGGTGAGGACCCTAATCGTTACACTAGATGGGAAATGCACATGTTGGGGTGGGGAAGTTGAGGGCTGCAAAGTAAATGGAGCCATATCATACTTGTAGGCCGAACTGATTTTGGGGGAACAAAACACGTCTGTTTTTACCTTGTTGGTTTGAGTTTTAATCCTATTTAATCCATCCACCATCACAATTTGTGAGCTGGGCAGTCATACACATTGATTAAACGAATGCACAAATAAATTGAATAAAACTTGGACGCTTTTGTTTGTTTTTTAATCTATGATAGGCCTGTTTCAAGAATTGCAGCAGTTTTCACAAAAATTTTATTAAAAAGTGTAAGCTTTTGTGAGCTGCAGCTGGCTTTTCCAGATGCACAGCGTGACTAAACCGATGTAGGGTTTAAATTGGGGTGGGGCAGATAGGTTGGTTATGCAGATGCAGGCTACACGTGAGACAGATTACAGATTTAAATTACAATTTAAATCCCACCTCAGTCTAGCCACTCCGTGCATCTGATAAAGTCAGCGGCGGCTCACAAAAGCTGCTGCCTTTTAATAATAAAGGCAGAAATAATAATAAAGCTTAATAAAGTTTGTTAGTCGGACTCCTGATTTTTTTGCCACCGCAGGCTACGATAGCTCTCCTCCAACAATGACAGCAGTTTTCATCCATTTCTCACCAATAAATGGCAAGAATTGGGACCTTCAACCCAGAACCAGGGTCAAAGGAAATGTTGAGGGCCTTAAAAAGGGAATTCTGGGTATCTGATGTCCAGAGTTTATGGCAGTGTTTCTCAACCTTGGCAGTTTTAAGATGTGTGGACTTCAATTCCCAGTATTCCCCAGCCAGCCTGCTTGAAGATGTGTGGACTTCACTCCCAGAATTCCCCAGCCAGTCATGCTGGCTGGAGAATTCTGGAAGTTGCAGTCCACACATCTTAAAATTGCTAAGGTTGAGAAATATTGGTCTACAGTAACCCTCTCTGCGCTGCCCTGTCCTTGTTGCTCCTTAAGTAATCCTTACTCAATATCCCCAAATTAAAGAATATAAATAAAGCCTTGCCCTTATACAATGTGTTGTTCTCAAAAAGCTGAGTTGGATTTGGATGGGAGACCACTGGGAAATCCCAAAAGTGTAAGCTAGTCTGAGAAGCAAGGGGAAAAAATCCTGAAGAAGGCTGAAGTTAGCCACAACCATGTTTCTAGGAGAAATGTGTCTGTTTGTCCACGAAGTCATCTGGGGTCATGCCAAAATTGAGGGAATTTCTCCCTTTCCGTTTGATCTTCTTTCTAACTGAGTCTTGGTTTAACAGGGAGGATGCTAATAGCTTACCTCATATTACAAAAATGCTGCAAAATTCCAGTTTCATCCCCAGGCTAAGGAAATCACATCTCAACTGAATGGCTGCCAAGAAAACTAGGTGGGTGGTAACCGTGAGCAACCCAGGAGTCCAACTGGATTGTTTTTAAACCTGTTCCATGGATATAATCTCAAGAAATAGGCCTGTCAATCTTGCTTGGCTGTACCACATCCATGTTCAGTGCCTCCATTCCTAAACCCATCCATCTGTTTCACTCCATTTCCACCCCAGTCAAGGCTGGTTCCAAAAATGGGGTGCCTCAGAGGGCATCTAATCCAAACTCCCTGGTGAGCGCAGCCTCCCGCTTGAAGACCTCTTGAGTAGGAGACATCATGTGGCAGCTTGTTCCACTGTCAACAAAGCATTCTTTTCGTACCCTTAGGGATCTAATGCGTCTGATTCATAGAATCAAGTTGGAAGGATTCTCAGAGGTCATCTAGCCCAACCCCTCCCTCTGCTCATTGCTGATGGAATACATGCATGGCTGGCTGGGGAATTCTGGGAGTTGAAGTCCACACATCTTAAAGTCGCCGAGGTTGAGAAACACTGGACTACAGCATCTGAGAGAGAGGACCACCCAGCCTCCCTTCGAAGACCTCCAGCAAAGGAGGACACCCCGCTTCATGCGGCAGCCGGTTCCGCGGGCTAACAGCTCAGGAATCTGCTACCCTGGAGTTCCCACCCCCTGATTCTGACCTACCGGCCTTCAGGGGCCGCAGAGAACAAGCCCCCGGCCCCGCCGTCTTCCCCGGGCGAACCGTGTACGAGGATGCTCCCCTTCTCTTCCGCCCTCACCCTTGGCAGCTCGGCCGGCCAGCTTCCCCGCCGGCCCCCGCGGGCCGCTCCTCCCGAACCCACGGCCCCTTCGGGGGCCCAGCGGAGTCCTCCCGCCGCGCCGGAGCGCTCAGCCGCGCTCGCACGTGCGGGCAACCTGGAGGTGCCGCTACTTTCCCAGGTGCAATTAACATCGCCATCTGCTGATTCGTGATTAACGTCGTTTACAAATATGCGGCGACGTGTTAAAAAGAAAAAACACCCAACAACCACAACCATCAGCATCGTCATCTGCAGACGCTTCGCCCCCCCGCCCGAGCTCCCTGCTATCCCCCCCCCCCCTTCAAGCGCCTCCCTCGCTCCCCCTCGGCCACCAGCGGGGCAGCCAGCGGGGCGGCAGGCGCTCCGCGGAGAGCGCCCCGTGCCCTCGGGCTAATGCGCTGGCAGGCTGGGCGCGCGCCTGCGGGGGGTGCGTGTGTGGATGTGGCTTTGTCGTCCTCGCTTCGCCACGTCGGGAAGGCGCGAAGCATCTGGAGGGGGCAGGTGGGATGTTGCAGAGCGGGGCGGGGGTCCCGTCGTTGCCGCGGCGCGGAGGTGCCAACTGTGCATGGCAGTGGTAGAAGGTTTGACATCGGCGGTACTTAAATACAGCTATGCTTCGTATTCATATGTTTTATATGTAGCACTCATCTATTGGGAACCTGTGCACTGAAACCCTGCGTTGTGTTTCCTTGAAGAGTTGAGTTGACTTTCTTACTCTTCCTTTCTCACCCACCTACAGGCCTTGATAGAGAGCTGTGCCCACAGAAACAAGGTAGGGTCTACAGTCCAAGGACAGCTTCTCCAGAGGCAAGGCACTGTTTAATAATGGTCAAGGGGCCCTGGCAAGGATGGAAGGAAGTGAAGGAAGGAAATTCCTAATATGGAATGAGGTTGCAGTGGAGTATGGGTAACTGGGTAAGGGGTGGTGTTCCAAACAAGGAGTTGAATGGAAGGTATATGATGTGCTGTAAGGAGGGGGGGGGGGGGGTCCCGCGCGATTGCCCACCTCACAGCTTGCTGCCATTCCTTTTGCTCTTGGGTGAAAAATAAAGAACCGAATTTCATGCAACTGCCTGTTCCTTTGGTCCCAGCTCAAAAACTAACCTGGTAAGGAAATAAAAAAAAATCTACCAGGAGGAGGGAGAGTTGGGTGGGAACGTGGCATATGGGCAGCTTGAACAGGGTTGCTTTTCTTCTTCTTTTTTAAAAAGCATCCCCCCCACCCCCGCCTCAGCAATGTGCTAATGAAGTGGCAGCATCGTTGTTTCCAATGCTCCCCTCCGCTGGCATTGGCTCGGGATGGGATATTTCATGCTGTGGCAAAGGAGTATTGCAGGTCTTAAAATAACAACAACAACAACAACAATAATAATAATAATAATAAAAAGGGGGGGGAAATGGCCTCCCTCTTAAAACGGAGGTCTTCCCATCTTTGGCTGCTCTGGGTTGCCTGGGATTGAATAAGGGGAGCAAAAATCTGTGTGAAGTAAATAAGAGGCTAGTTCTCAAGATGGTGGGATATATGAGTGGAAAGCGGTTCTGCTATCTAGCGTTTTGGTTGCTGGGGTTATTAGTCACAGACAAACTTTTGAATTGTTAAATGCCTGGAAGTTAGGCCTTTTCAGAATAAGATACACAAGCTTTGAAGTGAAAAGCTTATATTCCCCTCCAAAAACTTCAGCCAGGCAGTGTATTGTAGATCAGTGTTTCTCACCCTTGGCAACTTGAAGACTGTGGACTTCGACTCCCAGAATTCCTCAGCCAGCTTGTAAGCTGGCTGGGGAATTCTGGGAGTCGAAGTCCACACGTCTTCAAGTTGCCAAGGTTGAGAAACACTGCTGTAGATGAAGCATTTGTGTTTCATATAGACTCTACTTGTTTGTTTTAAGTACGTTATTGCTGAACTCCTTCCTGCAATTCTGTGGTGGAGGTTGCCTGTTTTACCATACATGACAACCTTTTAAAAGACTTTTTGAACAATCTGCATATCGATTAAGGAAAGGAAAGGTTTCTGTCTCCAGCTTTATAACCTAATAGTTGTGACACAAAAGGAGAAACAGATGGAGAGGGCAGAGGAAAACAAGGAACTGAGGCTACGCTTCTTAGAAATAAAGCAGCCGGGATGGAGCAGGTGAATGAGAAAAGAAGCTAAGATGAGATGCTGTTTTCTTCCCTCTGCTCTGCAACTTGATGCACTCATTGCTTGGGTTGATGGTCACAGTGAGCTTATTAATAATGCAGATTAAAAAATGCATAATGCAAATTATGTGTATGTGGGGTGCTGCTGCTTAGGGCTGAAGGGAGTCGAGGCCCAAAATTCACTTGAAGCTGAAGCTCCTTCTTGAAGCCAATTTAGTGGCCTGCTAGAACCACTGAAATGGAGCAGAGCTTACAACACAACTGAGAAGCTGGCACAGAAAAAGAATGATCTTAAAATAGCTTCAGTGAGCATGCCAGAGAAACACAGGTTATGGATCTTACACACTCAGCCCTTCCAAGCATAAAGAATCACACGCTTAGACCTATTAGGTTAAGAAGTAAAAGGAATTTCTTACTGACTTTATTGTTGCTTCTGTTACATCCATCTTGGTGGAAAAGATGAAGTTCCTTTGTTCTTCTTTCCTTTCTACATACTTAGTTTTGCCCTAAACTCTCAGCCCTACAGCTGCCAAGAGCTGTGTGGAAGAAAGGGGAACTCATGGTGCCCAGAATGGAGGAGAGCAGCACACATTCCTGTGCTTGCTTCTGGTGGAGAAGAAGGAAGAGAGAAAGAGGAAGTGGGAGTGGGAGTGGCAACAAACAGCTTCCTCAGAGGTGCATTGTGGGACAACTCAATTTACATGTTAATTCACATGCAAATGAGGCATGCTGGATTTGCCAGAACTTCCAACACTTCTTCCCTACCCAGCTCCCCCTTTTCACCCTCTCAACGCCCCTGTAAAGTGGGTTATATTGAAAGAGAGTGGCCACCCTCAGGGCAACAGTAAGTTGTGGCTGTGGGAGATTGTGAGCCTGCAGTCCTCCAAATAGGTCTTGCTCCCTTGATACAGGATGAGAATCGTAGGGAAGGGGAAGGGGAAAAGATTTGATGCCAGTGATGTCATGTCCGTTGTGACATCATCACACCATTGATGATATAATATTGTTGTGGGGGGGAAAAACGGGAGGAGAATGTTCTTTGTATGCCCCCTTGAACACCTCCATAAAAGATGAGCCATAAATCTAACCAATCAATGAATTTGCATCAGGATTCACATTGCATAATACACGTCCTTTGCAGGACGATGTCATTATTTATTTATTATTTATTATTTAGTACTTATTAAAGAGATTTATATGTAGGCTGACCATACATTCTGTTTTGAACCGGAAAGTCCTGTTTTTTTAACATTTCCAGACTGTCCTGTCATTTTAATATAAATGTCCATTTTGTTCCGTTTTCTTAAAAACCTTACTTAAAAATTTGAAAGTTCCCGCGAACCGGTCAGAAGGCAGTCTGACTTTGAGTGGAAGGAGGGGGAGCTCAGCAGAAATGGTGGGGAAAAAGCCGCAGAGCTCAACCCGGCGGGAAACCTAAAAAGGAGAAAACAGGATCGGCTGAGAGGCGGTGGTCAAAGGGCGAGCCAATTGGCTCCTGCCTTGAAATGGCGGGAAGAAAAGAACGTAAAAGCACGGGCAGAGGAGGAACGGCTTGTCGGGGACAACCGTTCACCAGACTCTCCAGCCCAGCCTTGCCTCTTGCAAACGAAGGAATTCGAAGATTCCCAGCCCGAGAAAACCGGAGAAGTTCCTGCCTGCCGATCCAGCCCGTCGCCCAGCCCTGCCCCGTTTGGCCATCCCAACGTCCTGTTTTTGTCTCAAGGAAATATGGTCAGCCTATTTACATGGCCGCCCAACTCACTCATGGTGACTTACAAAAATAAAACCCCCAATGCAATACCCACTACACCCCCCATCCCCGGCAGCAACAGTACATTCAAATGAAGCACTTGCTGGGCTCCGCCCATCGTGATGTCATGGCATGGTGTGTATGATGTCATTTTGGTTTCTACTGGATATCTATCATGATCATCTAGTTTTCCATTAACAGCCACATTCCCCCAGATTATCTATGGGTGATCACCCAGGGGGTGTGTCTAAAACAAGCTGCAGGTGCACCACTCCATCAATAATCTCCGAAATAAATAAATCATACAGTAATAAATGTTGGGAGTACCATGAAACAGAAGGGACATTTTACCACATGTGGTGGACATGTAAAAATACTCAAAAGTACTGGAAAGTTATACATAGTACAGGGCAAAAAATTGGAGATGAAATCACAACCTCTTTTATTAGGTATAATCCCAGAAAACATCAATGAGAAATATAATAATTTACTGGGATACATGCTCATGGCAGCACAAATAAATTTTGCTCGACGCTGGAAGACAGACACAATTCCAACGATATCTGGGAACAAACTTGGAGAATACGCAACAGTGGCAAAATTAACAGCGTATTTTCACAACAGATATTTAACCCAGCCTTTCTCTACCTTTTGACCCTGGAGGAGCCCTTGAAATATTTTTCAGGCCTCGGGGAACCCCTGCACATTCAGGCTCAAAGATGGGCCAGGAGTTACAAAATTATTATATTTGTTTCATGGGCAGGCCTGTCTAGATGCCTGAACAGTGTTCTTAAACTGAAACTAAAGAATGAAACTTACCCCTTTAATGTGAAGTTGCCCAAATTTGAAATAATTTTTTAAATAAGTGGTGATCTCCCAGGGGGCCCCTAGGGACCTCTCGCGGAACCCAGGGGTGCCATGGAACGCTGCTGGAGAAACCCTGGCTTAACCAAATTCAGGCAATAATACTTTCCATACATATAATACCTCACGCAGTGCAGCAAATATAAACCCAATATGGTTTCTAAGTGGACCTAAGTGCTTATAAACACCGCAGGAACAAAGAAGGGGGAAATTAGAAACCAAATAGGTTTTTTTTAGCTTCTTTGTTTTTGTTTTTTTCTTTTTCTAATATGCAAAAACAACAATAAGTAACAATAGTGTAGACCTTAATTATTATTACCATAATTATTATGCATAAGGAAGGAAACGGTACAATGAACAGTGACAGTATGCAAAATCTGAGAAGTGGTCTGTGGCTTTTTGCCAGACAGGGTTTGCAGACCAGATTTTTGCTCTTCAGCAGGTCGTTGAGAAATGTATTATTCATTCAGGAACTTTCCAACATGAATGCTTTGGAGACCTGGGGGTTCTATTCCTGGAGGGTTTCAAGAAATGATTGGAAAACTGTCTGGGATGGGAGGAGGATTCCTGCCCTGGGTGGGGGGTTGGACTAGAAGACATTCAAGGTCCCTTCATAAACCTATGACTCTACAAGAAAAATATCTGTGGAGTATTTAACAAAAATCTCTATAAAATTCTACAACAAAAATATCTTAAGACTGGGCAGCGTCTGTCTATCTGTCTATCCTCCATCCATCCAGTCTTCTATCTATCTATCTATCTATCTATCTATCTATCTATCTATCTATCTATCCATCCATCCATCCATCCATCCATCCATCCATCCATCCATCCATCTATCTCATCTATATATTATCTATCGAGGAATTGAGACGAATGGAAAGTGAGTTGCGACCAGCAGGATTCTGTCTGGCGATAGTCTGATCAACTGAGGTGATATCATCTATCTATCTATCTATCTATCTATCTATCTATCTATCTATCTATCTATCTATCTTCTATATATCTATCATCTATTTACCTACCTACCTACCTATCTACCTACCTATCACCTCTATCATCTCTATCTATCTATCTATCTATCTATCTATCTATCTATCTATCTATCTATCATCTATCTATCTTCTATCTCTCTCTCTTCTATCTATCTCACAACCAAACAACTACTTATCAACCATGCTCACTGAAACAAGACCATTTCGACTATTGTAAAAATAGCTAGCAAGCAGGATGCCATTTATATGAATAGGTTAATGGTTTTAAATTATAGAATGTTTTGCACAAAATGAAGTTGTTGATTGGAAGAATGCCATTACTGTTACTTTGAGTGGGATAGGAACAGTTTGAGATGGAACTAAAGTAGGCAGGAGAATAAATGGAAAGCTTAATGAATTGTTCAGTATGGAGCAGCAGTAAGATCAGGATGTGTAACATCCCCTTAAGGTAAAGGTAAAGGTTTCCCTTGACGTAAAGTCCAGTCGTGTCCGACTCTAGGGGGCGGTGCTCATCTCCGTTTCAAAGCCTTGGAGCCGGCGTTGTCCGTAAGGACCTGTCTGTGGTCATGTGGCCAGCATGATGACACGGAACGCCGTTACCTTCCCGCCGAAGCGGTACCTATTGATCAACTCACATTTGCATGTTTTCGAACTGCTAGGTGAGCAGGAGCTGGGACTAGCAACGGGAGCTCACCCCACCGCGCGGTTTCGAACTGCCGACCTTCCGATCGGCAGCTCAGCGGTTTAACCCGCAGCGCCACCGTGTCCCTAACATCTCCTTAGTTGTTTAATATATGCATGGGTTAATATATAAGGTGAAGGTGGAAGTGTGTCTATCGAGGATATGAACATGCACTTTTGAATGAAGATGATGCCATGTTCTTGGCTGAGAACCCAAATGATTTGCAGAAGATGTTAAATAGATTGTATCATGCAACAAGAAATATGGATCTGAAAATTACTATCACAAAACTATGCTAGTTCTGTTCGATAGGAAAAATGGAGTGAATGAGCTCAAGGTGACAAAATCAGAGCAAGTAGATGGACTTGTGTACCTTGGAAGAATATTTTCTAAAGATGGGCAGGTGGATGAAGAAATTTTAAGATGGGCAAATAGGGGAGGAAGGGTTAATGGATAGTATGTGGTCCTACATGGGCCATTTTCATTGAGTAGGAATGCAGTGTTGATTTTGAAGGCGTCCTACCAGATTGCGCAGAACAGGCCAACTAATTCTATTTCAGATAGCTGGTTAGTGGGTGTTTCTGTGTTTCTCCCCAGGGGAAGTCCACAACCCAATCAATAGACCATTGCTTGAAACCTGCTGAAGAATTAAGCGCTGCACATAATTTTGCCCTTCGCCCAGATAATGAATATTTTCAGTTTCATTTACCAGCCTGAACAGGGAAAGTTTGTTTATAATTAAAGTCCTTTAAAACATGTGTATATTAGAGATAGATGGCTCCCAAATATCTTAGTAGGTATTTCCATTACTGGATTCTAAAAAAGGTTATTATGTAAATCATTTTTCCTCCTATCCAAAAATCATTACAATACTCAATTTCAGGAAGCAGTCTCCACCAGCTGCTGCTTTTATACATCTGTGAGATAGGTGTGCACGCCCTCACACACACACACACACACACACACACGCTCTATAGCATTTAGGAGGAACCACAGCGAAATGTATTAGCCATGCCCGTATATTTCCTTCTAAATCCTCCTGGTAGATATAAATATTTGGTAATGATAAAGCCAGGAATTTAAACCTTCACCTATGTCTGAGACAGAATGGAGAATTGAATGTCTGTATAGTTGACCATCACAGATAACCTGTGGTCCTCTGCAGCTGGGTTAAAGCAGAAAAAAAATATATCAGGTGGCAATATAGGATATTTTATTTGTCCAGAAGGGTTTTAGGGCAGAATGAATGAGCCGAACTCCAGGCATAGCAGAGATGGTTTCTTGGTTTTGCAAGTAAATAAAATAATATACATAATCAACTGAACAGCAGTTCCTTCCTTTAATATCCAGACTTTTTTCTTTAATCTGATATCGTTCCATCTTGCTCTGCCTCCTCCATGCAGCAGGCCCAACTATCTGGAACACTAGCCAACTGTGTGATAGGTGTGTTTGTGTGTGTAGAAAGCTAGCAGATCAAGATCCTAGCCCTATTCCAGCAACATGTGCCTTTTTTTTTAATGAGCAAACATTCAAAGATGAGATTTTCTACTAATAAAGTGTAATCGTATTTAAGAACTCTGTCATGGTGCAGCATCGCAGCATTCCAAGAAAAGACATACAAAATTTGGAAATCTTGGGGGGTGGGCTCAAAAAAGTCAAAATGGCAGTAGTGGTGCATGTTAAAATGGGGTTTTGATTCTACACTGTCATCTGCCATCCTGATTATTTTTTTTGTACCGCCCCCCTGGGCTGTGGATGCAAGCCCAGGGAGGGCTTTCACCTGTTGCACATTGCAAAGACTGAAATACTTAGTGCAAGAAAGAAAACCCAGATGGGCTTAGAGAATACAGGTAGTCCTCACTTAACAACCATTCATTTAATGACGGTTTATACTTACAATGATGTTGGAAAAAAATGACTTATGACAGGTTCACACACTAATGACTTTTGCAGCATCCCTGCAGTCACGTGATCACGATTTGGGCGCTTGGCAACTGGTTCGCAGTTATGACCACCACAGTGTCCTGTGGTCACGTGAACGCTATTTTCGACCTTTCTGGCCAGCAAAATCAATGGGGAACCAAGTGATTTGCTTAATGACCACATGGTTCGCTTAACATCCGCAGTGATTTGTTTAACGACTGCTGCAAAAAAGGTCATAAAATCGAGTCGGATTTGCTTAATGACCGCTTTGCTTAGCAACCGAAATTCTGGTCCCAATTGTGATTGTTAAGCAAGGACTACCAGTATTACTTTGGGGGAAGTGAAGTGATAACCTACAGATGCATAGGCATTCTTTGTACTGTACTTCTTGCAGAAATGCCATTACAGTAAAACAATTTTGATATTTCCTGCATTGATCCTGAGGACTGGGGGATCTGTCAAGCCTGGGAGCTGCCAGTGGTTGGTATGTGATTTGAAAGGCCACTTTCCAAATTTTGCATGGAATGCCGAGATGTTTAACTAATGCTCCACCAAGACAGATTTCTTAAATACATTTGAGAGAAAGTGAACTCGAGACATGCCTGTTTGGGGAGAAAATTGTTAAAGAAAGGCATGTTTGGAAGGGAGAAGAATATTGTGCAATTTAAAAAATTAGTAGAGAAACACGCTGGAACGGATTTAGGAGTGAAAGCATACCAAAGCAATATAGACGCATTTGTCTGCCCCTAGTAAGTTGCATGCAACGGATCAGAATAATTTCACTCTCTCTCCCTCTCTCTCTTTTGATTAGCAATTCAGTCAACAAGTTGTGGCTGGCTGGGCAGGCTGTTGGCCAGATTCCCAGCACGCATGGATGCTCACACGCAGACACCGAGAGAGAAAACCCAGAGAAAAATCAAAATAAAAATCACCAACGGAGTCATCAATAGCTACGGCAGCTGCCTATCGATTCACGGGGCAGCGAGGCTTGGAGAGAAAACATGCTCTATTTTCGTGGTGACTGGACTCTGTATTGACAAGTTGAATTGGCCATCAGGAAACTCTGATGGGAGCCAACGGCTGCTGGAGGGGGGAGACGGTTTGGGGCAGACGGGGATGAGGTGGGAATCATGAGAAGGCCCGTGCAAGGATGGGTCATGGAGCTGCAGTTGGTCCTCCCTGTTAACTCTCTGAATTGCGAAGCTAAAACTTTTAAACAAGCCGAGATACAATATTTAGCATTTCCGGAAAGTGGCTCTCTTATCTGATGGCGGCGGTGGCATCATCATCATCATCATCACCACCACCACCACCATCTTAAATGAAGTAGCAGAACCAGCATGCACCAGACTGTAGCATCCCATTTATTTTGAAAAGCCCTCTTGAAAATCATAAAGGATCCATTACCCGATCCAAACAGGTTGAATACCTTCAATATGCAACTTCTGAGTGTTTTCCTTTTAAATATCCCATAGACAAAAAGCATCTTTGCTGAGGCCAGCAAACATATCCAGCATGTGTACTGAACCAGGGAGCGATTCAGTTTGCGACTTAGAATCATCGACTTCTGGAATGAAAGGGTTGGAAGGGACCCTGGAGATCAACTAGTCCAACCTCCGGCCAGGGCAGAAATGCACTTATTATTTGGACTGGCTTACAATCTTTTTACATTTTCTTACCTCTATTAAAAACATCCAGTACAGGTAGCTAGTGGTTTAAGAAAGAAGAGATTTAAGAAGTTCTCTGGCCTTACTCAAGGAATAGATTTGGATGAAATGGCTTTGGTTGAAAGGCATTTAGGATTTTTGTTTTGTTTTGTTTTTGGTCTTAGAAACCCAAAGGGAAGCTCACCTTTGAAGGCAAGGTAGTCCACAGTAGGGAACATCTACATCCTGATGTGCCGCATTTGTTGTGATGGTTTAGGGTTTTGATAGGTTCTTCAGCTGAGTGCCCTCCAGATATTTTGGAACACAGTTCCCATCTTTCACAGCTGACGGGCATGGAAATTGTAGTTGGAGACATTTGGGGTTTACCGGAGAAGAGAACGCTGGCCTAAGCTATTTCCTACCTGGTTCAAAAGATGTTGATATTGGCAGTGATTTCAGTGCATTAAAGTCCCTTAAATGCACTGGTCAGTGTTTAATGCACTGGTCAGTGCATTAAAGTCCCTTAAATGCTAGGTCAGTGTTCCTCAACCTTGGCAACTTGAAGACGTGTGGACTTCAACTCCCAGAATTCCCCAGCCAGCGTGGCTGGCTGGGGAATTCTGGGAGTTGAAGTCCACACGTCTTCAAGCTGCCAAGGTTGAGAAACACTGTGCTGGGTGATAATTCTCGTTCTAGAACAGATCGCCAGGCTCCGCCCCCATTCTGAGAACCACCCCTGCCCCTCCCCTTATCTCCTAGGCTCCGCCCCCTGCACAAACCTTACCTTGTGCCAATATCATAGCATAAAAAAAGGGTTTTCCCCCCTCCGCCTAATTATTCCAAATCAGAAACTTCCTTCTCTAATCCAGGCCAAAACCCCAATCACCCTACCAGATTCAATATGTATCCCAACCCACCGTCTTTCCAATCCATGACACGCCACTACCTCAATTAAGCCTAGGAGAGGTCTTTGGCGCTTATCCACCCATGCCGCCTCATTATCAAATAAAATAATTGCCCTCTCACTTTGCAGGCTTGATGAAGTTGTAAAAAAGAAGATTTACAAGGTTATTAAAAGTGGGGTATCCTCCCCCCCCCTTCCTTTTCAAGTGAGTGTCAAAACAGATGTGAATAAATTCTCTGTCGATTTCCAAATGCCACCTAGGGAATATGGTCAACTAATTATTGAAAACAGAAGATGGGGTCTCTCTCTCTCTCTGCGTTTTAGAGGCACGCGGTCTTCTTCCCAACAGCCGAGTATTTAATTAGGGCCGATTGTCGTTAGCATGTTCAATAGCTGCGCTCATTACGAAGGGGAGGGATCCAGTGATCCAGCATTGCCTGCAGCGCAGGAGAACGGAGGGTGTTCCTAATTAAGGAAGCAATTTATTTTAGCAAGCCGTGTGTACAGAAGCGAGTGCTTGAGCTTAATTTTTCACGGGTAAAGGGTAGAGTGCTTTTGGCTTTTGTTTAATAGAAGGTCAAGGAATGTCATGCCAGCTGGGTGTCTCTCTGCACAAGAGAAGCAGGGAAGCGGGACCCGGATAGTTTTGGCCGAGGGAAGCAATTAGGCCATTGCAGATGCAGTGAGACTGGATGCCCTTCTACTTCAGATGGCAAGGCCTGGTTCTGCAGGGCTCACAAAACCATCAGTTTGACAGGGACTTTGGAGGTCTTCTCATCCAACCCCTTACCCAGGGTAAGAATCCTCCGTCCATCTCTCATCCATCCATCCATCCATCCATCCATCCATCCATCCATCCAAATGGTTGTCCAATCCTTGCTTGAAAACCTCCAGCAATGGAGCCCCCCAACTCCAGGAGGCAAGTAGATGCCCAACTCTACTTCAGTGTTTGTCAACCTTGGCAGCTTGAGGATGTGTGGACTTCAACAGCCAGCATGCTGGCTGGGGAATTCCGGGAGTTGAAGTCCACACGTCTTCAAGCTGCCAAGATTGAGAAACACTGCTCTACTTAATAGTAGGAAGTCCCTCCTCCTTTCAAGTTTGGCTCTCCCTCTGTAAAGCCTCTATCTATTAATTTTGTCCTACCTGTGGGCACCAAGGAGAATAAATCCACCATCCCTTCTCTGGGACATCCCTTCATGTATTGGAAGACTGCTATCACGCCTCCCCTTAGCCTTCTCTTCTTTAGGCTAAACATCTCCAGGTCTTTTATGTGTTCTCCAGGACCTTCACCACTTTTGTTGGCCTTCTCTGCACTCTTTCCAGTCCTTCAGCATCCTTCTTATATTGTGACGACCAAACCTGGACACAGTTGTTCTTGCATCCTTGATCATGCCCAGCTGATAACACCCAGCTCATGGGGTCATCCCAGGCCAGGTTGATGATACAGCTGATGTCTTGGTCTACTTCCTGGAGGCTGGAGGGGGGTCTGTGTCATGCGTCAGTAGCCTTTGGTGTTCCTAATGTTGATGAACTCCAGTTCCCATCAGTCCCCACTGGGTTACAGTTGTAATAACTTAAGTATGTAAGAACGAGGATTATGGCAGAATTTAAGCAATTTTAATAATAATAATAATAATAATAATAATAATAAATGTTTTAGCACAGAGCTCTTGAGCATAGCCAGAGTTTTAAGTAGAGCAGCCATTAATTAGCAAGCTTTTAGCATAGTTTCAACTCTGTATTAGTGGTTAGGCTCGAAGAGGAAGTTGGCCAGATGGCTAGAGTTAGCTGAAGTTGTGGTTTGACATTAAACAGGTGCAATGCAGCGCAGAACAGCATAGTGAGTCTATTTTAATCTTTTGCCTTTTTAGAATCAATTTCTAACCAATTGCCTCTTATAATCCTCTATTTCCTTGTTGGTTAATTATAAATACACGCTGATTTCTTTGTTTCAGAGTTTGGCCATGGAGTGTAACTGAACATGACCATGTGTGCTTGACCTGGCTTTGCAAAGCCATAACAAATTTTGGAGACTGAAGTAGAATCATAGAATCATAATGTTGGGAGCTTGAATCGTAAAGGGAGTTTGGAGGTATTCTAGTCCAACCCCCTGCCCAGTGCAAAATCCTCATTCCATTCTGGACAACTGGCTGTCCAGTCTTTTCTTGAAAAGGTCCAATGATGAAGCATCCACAACTTCAGGAGGTGTCGTCCTGACCTGTAGAGAAAATGAATCTCATCTTGCCCTTGGAGGGCAAATGAGAAGGGAGGGGAAAATGTAAAATGTAAATGGGATAAAACAAAATGTGAAGTTCTCTCTCATATATTTTTCTTCACTAGGATCGATCAGGTCAATGGCCCATCTAGTGGTGCCCGCCATCTTGCCTTTTCTGGCCCACCTCCCCATGGATGCCTCTGAAGACTAAGAGCCATTGTTGTTCCAGTCCTCGGTGGAGTCATCTTGTGTCCTTCTAAACCATCCAAACTGGGGATTGTTAAAATATTTTAATCCAGGGTTTCTCAACTGGGGTTCTGCGAGAGGCCACTAGGGGTTCCCTGGGAGATCACGATTTATTTAAAAAATTATTTCAAGTTTGGGCAACTTCACATTAGGGAGGCAAGTTTCATTCTTGATTTTTAGTTTAGGAACACTGTTAATGCATCTATACAGGCCTACCCATTAAATGAGCATCATAATTTGGTAACTTCTGGCCTATCTTTGAGCCTGAATGTGCAGGGGTTCCCCGAGGCCTGAAAGATATTTCAAGGGTTCCTCCGAGGTCAAAAGGTTGAGAAAGGCTGTTCTAATAGATGATTCTAAGTTCTAACATTTGAGGGGAAACAAATCTTCTGCCTGTTTACATACTTGATACCACTGAACTCAACAGATCATCCTTCTGAGGGGACGTGTGGGATTGCACAGCCAAGGCTGTGATTGTTGAAAACTTCCCATGCAAGAACAAATCAGCTTCTCCTGTGCTTTGCACTGCCCTTTGAACAGGTTGCAGTGAGCGGATGAGCATGGTTTTAATAGCTCGGAGGAAAAAATCTCCTAGCAGGTTACTGGAGACTTCTACTGTATAAGGGTTGCCAAATTCTGCTCAATTGCTTTAGTTGTGTATTTTTAATGCATTATTTCAGTATACAGGTAGTCCTTGCTTAACAACCATTCATTTAGTGATGGTTCAGACTTACGACAAGTTCTGAAAAAACCCGACTTACGACCAATTCTCACACTTATGACTGTTGCAGCGTCCCGTGGTCACGGGATTGCCATTTTTGACCTTTGTCTCTGGCTTCTGGCAAGCAAAATCAATGGGGAACAGTGTGATTCGCTTAATGATCACGTGGTTCGCTTAACACCTTCAGTGATTCACTTAATGACTCCCACAAAAAAGGTTGTATAATCGGGTCGGATTTGCCTAATGACCACTTCACCTAGTAACTGAAATTCTGGTCCCAATTGTGGTCGTTAAGCGAGGACTACCTGTATAACTTTGATTAAATGCCACATTGTTTCTTCGTTTTTACTTGTTCACTGTACATCGGTAACACTCAAGTAAAGATTGTGGAAATTTGGTTTTGCTGTTGATAAATTTTGGAAATGCATTTTACCTCACCAAAATTTTGGAATGTTGGGTTAGACAGCAAAGCTACTGCTTTTAAATGAGTGAAGATAGAAATGAAAAGAAAGCAGGATTGATGCATGGTGGGGCGGGGTGGGGGGACATTCGTAATTTAAAGCCAGCCTATGGGGTCATGCTGGTGGAAAAAAGGGCTATTGTAGAAGATTAGAAATGCTTATGTTTTGTCCTTTAAAGAGGAAAATGTAGTGATATCTTCTGGAGCAGGAGAAGAGAGCAGGTAATTGTTGTGCAAATGTAGCTTGCGTTAAAAACTGGTTATCTTTCTGTTTTTTCTGACCCTAGGCAATGTCTGCAGTCAAAATATATTTATATATATTTTCTATAATTTGCCTTCTCTCCAGATCTTTGCCAGAGCGCAAAGAAAACCTTGTACGTGTTGAATTTTGAATGGCTCCTGACAAGAATTTTGCATTTCCGTGAAATTATCTTGGCATGTATAATTTCTCATTTTATCTCCTGCCCCCCACAAAAACTCTACCGTATGTGTGTATGTGGGAGTAATAACTGCTTTTACATATGAAAATAATATCATTTATCATTTAATGCTTATGGTTCACCCCTCCCTCCAACCTACACTCCCCCCCTCAAGCAAATTGAACTAAACCAACATTTGCACAAAAGATACCTTATCTTGCTTGAGTTCTGGCTCTATTTCATGTCACAAAACCTTTGCAGGGAGAAATCTATGAATTCTTTCCACCCTGTCCCCCCCTCACGCTAGCCAAGATGAATTTGAATGCTTTGTTTGCAAAATCTTGCCTTCAAAACATCTCATAAGAATTGCGTCTTTTAGCGCTGAAATGGAATAGTGTCAGAAGCTGGGGGAATGCAATTGGTAGACATTTTATCATGTCAGACAATCACATATGGGGAGGGGAACGTATCTTGCATTTGACTGTATTTACATATGGGATAAAGGAGCGATAGAAAATGTTATCGTTTTGCACCATGCATCTGGATGACTCTGCAAAAAAAAAAAAAAGAAGTTACGCTTTCAAAACTTGGAAGAACTTTTTCATTTAAAGCCAGAGGTAGTGTCTTCTTCAGGAGTTGGAAGGTGGGTGGTGAAATAAATAAATTTATATATATATGGATCTGGCCTGAACAATCTTTCAGGAGGAATCTTTGAAATCCAGACTTCCAGCAAAATATTTCAGGATTCTCTGGAATTTCTCTCCACCCAAGACAGAAGTCAGGATAGTTCCTGACAAATCATCAGAATGAAAGAGGACTCAGTGTTTTGTGATACAGAATTAAAGCAAGGAATAGCTAAGCCTGTTTTGAGTCAGGAATTGGAAAAAAAGAAGGTGATGGGACTTCACATTCCCACCGAATGCTCTTGGTTCTTCTAGGACTCTGATGGAGAACAGGAATTTCTCTAGCTGATCTTAAAAATCTAAATCTAAATGAAATGTAAATAAAATAAATCAATAAAATAAAATATAAAATAAGTAGCATTGGCATGTTTGTTTATTTAAATCAATTTATATGGCTGCCCATCTTACCAATAATAATCATTTAACAATTTATTAAAATTTTATGCCACCCAACTCTCAACGACTCTGAGTGGCTTGCAACAACCAAACAAAGAAATTACAACAACATCGATAAAGATTAAAGAAAGGTCTTCAAGACTTCCCAACAGGTAAGCAGAGTCGGGTCCAGCCAAACCTCGGGCAGGTGGGTTTTCCAAAGGGCAAGCGCAGCTACGGAAAAAACATGCTTCCTGCGCCCACTAGATTAGTGTTTCTCAACCTTGGCCACTGGAAAATGTATGGACTTCAACTCCCAGAATTCCCCAGCCAGCACAGGGAATTCTGGGAGTCCACATATCTTCCAGTGGCCAAGGTTGAGAAACACTGTGCTAGATGATCATCTCTAGTAGATGGGGCCTGGAGCATGGTTGAGACAGAACCCTGGGCTCTCTTATTGGGAGATTACATGAAAACACCAGGATCGTATCTGGATATTATTTGGATGAGGGACTAGCTGCAAATCCCAGGCTTCATTTAGACTGGGAAATGGAGAAAAACAACCCAGAAGAAACCAGTGGGAAGCCAGTTGCGTACTGTGACCAACAAAACTGTGTGAATGTGTCCACAGTCATCTGGAGTCTGTTCAACTGGAGCAGTGTTTTTCAAACTTGGCAACGTTAAGATGTGTGGACTTCACCTCCCAGAATTCCCCAGCCAGCATGCTGGCTGGGGAATTCTGGGAGGTGAAGTCCACACATCTTAACGTTGCCAAGTTTGAAAAACACCGAATTAGAGGGAGCTTTATTTTGACTTCCTAATGCTGCAAACCCCTCATTTGGTACTCTCTGTGATACAAGACAGTCTGCAGAGTATCGTCAATAAAGTCAGGATGATGGCTGTGATGGTGTGTTTGAAGCTTAGTCCGTTTTTATGTATGTGGGATGTGCCTGCCATGTTCACGTGTGACACATCAAAAACAGGCGGAGCTTTGATCGTACCATCATGGTTGCCATCTTGACTTTTTTGACGATATCGTGCAGGCACCTCTGACTGAAATATTGAATGTGGCCTTTCCAAATTGTTCATCTTTCAGCTCACACACACACACAGACCCCTCTGATAGTTTGTGATGTGTATATAGATGCACACCTACACACACATTTGTGTTTGTGTGTGTGTGTGTGTGTATCTAAACCTTATTTTGGTCTCTCATGATCTCCTTCCAAGGAGACAGAATTTGGGGAAGTGTTTGCACCTTGAAGCTTTGTGCCACTTGGAAGTATACGGTGTGCAAGGAACACTATTACAATTATTACCAGTGGGTTTTAATAAAATGCTCCAGGAAGGTAGGAGACTGGCTAAGCCTGGTGGAATATGCTTTATGGCAGGGATCAATTTCTGCCACCCCACCCCCAAACCAAATTAGCTTGCCTCGAGCCAGCAACGCGGTGTAATAATATCCACAGTAAATTAAGAAAAGAGCTATTTTCTCCCATTATTCAGCCGCGTGTAAACAAAAGCTTTTTGCAGTTGGCCTTCTAATCAGCCCGACGGAGGAAACTGCCATGTGGCCAAGGGAAATGTATTGGACACGCAGGTATGCGTCACTGTAAAGTAAATTGTACCACATGCTAGTCCAACACAGGTTTGTGATATGCTCTTCGGGGCTGGGCTCCATGGCTGGGCTCCCGGGTTGAGATCGGACACCCCTCCAATTCCACGGCTGGTTGCGTTGGATGCAGATGGGCCCCTGAAGGTGCAGGACGATTGGGGCTGTTCTGTGGGAACTCCAGATGTTGTGGCATTTTTGGAGTGAGCAGGGCATATTTTACCATTTTTCTGCCCCTATTTTTTTTTTATCAGAGCGAGAATAAACTGTTAGGAAGAAAGATCCAATACAAAAAGATGCTGTGTTAAAGTGGAAGATTCCCCGTCCTTCTGAAACCCAGTCATGTTGGATGAGACTGGCTGCTGCATCAGGAATGAATGTCAGGTCCACCCACTCTAGTTTAGTCCCTTCCATTACTACCCCTTAGTTTAGCCCCTCCCACATTGCCCCTTAGTTTAGCCCCTCCCACTATCACCCCTTAGTTTAGCCCCTCCCACTATCACCCCTTAGTTTAGCCACTCCATCATTGCCCCTTAGTTTAGCCCCTCCCACCATCACCCCTTAGTTTAGCCACTCCCATCATTGCCCCTTAGTTTAGCCCCTCCCACTATCACCCCTTAGTTTATCCCCTCCCACTCACCCCTTAGTTTAGCCCCTCCCATCATTGTCCCTTAGTTTAGCCCCTCCCACTATCACCCCTTAGTTTAGCCCCTCCCACTATTGCCCCTTAGTTTAGCCTCTCCCACTATCACCCCTTAGTTTAGCCCCTCCCATCACTGCCCCTTAGTTTAGCCCCTCCCATCATTGCCCCTTAGTTTAGCCCCTCCCACTATCACCCCTTAGTTTAGCCCCTCCCACTCACCCCTTAGTTTAGCCCCTCCCATCATTGTCCCTTAGTTTAGCCCCTCCCACTATCACCCCTTAGTTTAGCCCCTCCCACTATTGCCCCTTAGTTTAGCCTCTCCCACTATCACCCCTTAGTTTAGCCCCTCCCATCACTGCCCCTTAGTTTAGCCCCTCCCATCATTGTCCCTTAGTTTAGCCCCTCCCACTATCACCCCTTAGTTTAGCCCCTCCCACTATTGCCCCTTAGTTTAGCCTCTCCCACTATCACCCCTTAGTTTAGCCCCTCCCATCACTGCCCCTTAGTTTAGCCCCTCCCATCATTGCCCCTTAGTTTAGCCCCTCCCACTATCACCCCTTGTTTAGCCCCTCCCACTAACTCCTTAGTTTAGCCCCTCCCACTATCACCCCTTAGTTTAGCCCCTCCCATCATTGCCCCTTAGTTTAGCCCCTCCCACTATCACCCCTTAGTTTAGCCCCTCCCACATTGCCCCTTAGTTGGTTTGTTTATTAGAACACTTTGTATGGTTTCTCATCCTACATCTGTGACTCTCGGTGCCTGACAAAAAAATTAAGAAACGTAACGATCTAAATAACAGCCATAATAACGATATTAAAACAGGTCCTCAAAATGACAACGGACAACATACAGTGAGGTTTGCCTACCAGCCCAACCCAGCCCAGGGCCAGAGGAAATAGCCACATTTTTAAAGTTTTTCGGAACCCCAACAGAGTCAGAGGCATCCAAATCCAAATGGGGGGGGGCAGACTGTACTCCACAGGGCAGGCGCTGCAACAGAGAAGGCACGCGTCCTGGGTCCCGATAGAAGACACTGCTCCAAAGAAGGGACCCAGAGCATTCCCACCCTTTGGATCTGGTGGGATGGGCAGAAACAATCGGAAGCGGTTGGTCCTGGACATCACCGGGCCCCATGCCATGTGGGGCTTCATAGGTGACAATCGGTACCTTGAATCTCACCTGGAAGACCACTGGGAGCCAGTGCAACTCGTGAAGCAGGAGTATTACACAGATGTACCGCGATGTGCCCACAGTGCTGTATTCTGGACCAGCATCAACTTTCCAATGGTCTTCAATGGCAGCCCCACGTAAAGCATATTGCAGTAGTCCAGACAGGACAAGACTAAGGCACGAGTGACCGCGAGCAGGGTCTCCCGATCCAGGAGCAGGCACAACCGATGCATAAGAATCTATGCAAAGGGCCTCCCATATCATTTGTCTCTCCTGCTGAACGTGCAGGATCCTTTTGCCTGTGGTTTTGTTCTGGAACCTTGATTAAAAGAGAAACCACGTTCAAAATTTTGGTACAATACCTAAAACCTGGGGAAGGAGATTGGGAAGGACAAAAGATGGAGATGGGTTGGACCACAAGTTGGAAAACCAGCTCACCATCTTGATTCTTCTAAGATTGGGATGGAGATGCTAAGGAACAGCTGCAGTTGTGATAGATAGAAAGAAAGAATGAGAATCAAGACAGGTTTTGTAAAAACAGTTTGCATCTGCTGAAGACTACAGAAAATTTGATGGAATTTGCAACAAAATCTCAAGGAGCTGCCATTATTTACTTCAAGATGTGCATCTGATGAAGTGGGTTGCACAAAAGTGTATGCCTTTTAAGTAAAATCTGTTGTAAAAGACATTACCTACTGCTTTTACTCAGCTCCCTTCCTACAACGTCTCCAAGATATGCAGGCAGCTGTTTCCCAGAAATTGTCTTTCCATTTGATGCAGCTTCTGTTTCATCCCTGAAAAATATATGAATCTAGTCTAAGTTGGAGAAGATGGGTGGTTTATTTACAGTATATGAAGAGGAGCACAGCTTATAGGACTGAATTTTAATAATCCTAAAAGTTGTTGGTGTGGGAAAGTGGGGAGGACATCCTAGCAAAATGTCTCTCGTTTTATTAAAATGATGCAACACTTTGGACAATTGAGGAAAATATATAATTATTTGGGTCAGTGATGGAAGAAAAAGAGTGCAAGGGAGCAGAAGGTTGCCAACCCCTCTCCAAAAAACCCCTGCACTTATATATATTTGCACCAAGTATTTGTACCATGGACCGTTCTTTAAAAAAAAAGCCAATTTCTCTTTGCATGTCTGGTAAGACACAAGATTGGGGTTTTCTTCTTGGGAGATGAAATGGAAACATCCAGATTGGATCTGATTATCCCTTGGATGGGAGACCACTAGGAAATGCTGGACTATAGGCTAGAAAGTTGAAAGAAGTTGAAAAAAAAACACAGAAGAAAGCTGGGCCACCCTATTTCTGAACTGTTGCCAAGAAGACAGCATGAACTGTCAATTTGGTCTTCAGCCAGGCTCAGCTTGAAGGAGATGTTATGCTTACCTTAAGAAAACCATCTGTAAGGAATCTGTTTTGCTTGCAAAAAGTGTCACATTTCATGGGGGTTCAGAATCACTGGATAACACACGGCCTTTCTGTCATGATGGAGTTGCGTCTTGTGCTTTACCGGTGGCCATTTCGGCTAGGGTTTAATCTCTGATTTGGTCTTTTCATAAAAGTTCTATTTACAAAGCTCCCTTCCCATCCGAATGGAAGGGAGGGAAAACAGACTGGGCCCGGGATGCCAAGGGAGAAAGAAATCAAAACCTAATTAAATGCCATTGATTTCTTTTTAAATTTGCTTTTAATATACTTTGGGATGCAATTTTCTCCTTTTCCCCCCTTCCCTGTTCTCTTTCAGGGGTTCGTTCCTTCAGCTGCCTCGCCTGTGCATGATTTAATGAAGCAGAAACATTTGGGGGAATACACGGGACTCCTTAAAAATGTACATTGCCTCTCACAAAAAATGACTCCCCACCACATTAGTTGAAGGCTTCAGCTACTTGCTGTTGAGGCTACATACCCACCACATTGGATCATTCGTTATTCTTTTGCAGGGCAGGAGGCTCAGCAGAGTACAGGTAGTCCTCACTTAGGACTTGAATTTCAGTTGCTAAGTGAAGCGGTCATTAAGCAAATTTGACCTGATTTTACAATCTTTTTTGTGGTGGTTGTTAAGCAAATTACCATGGGCATGAAGCAAACCACATGGTTGTTAAGCGAATCATGCGGGTCCCCATTGATTTTGCTTGCCAGAAACTGGCCAGGAAGGTCAATAATGGCGATCACGTGACCACAGGATGCCACAATGGTCATAAATGTAAACTGGTTGCTAAGCACCCAAATCATGTGACCACAAGGATCCTGCGACGGTTGTAAGTGTGAGGACTGGTCATAATTTGGTTTTTTCAGCACTGTCATATGTCCAAACTGTCACTAAATGAATGGTTGTTAAGCGAGCACTACCTGTATTTCTTGTTGTATTAAAACAAGACAGCAGTTAGGGCAGCTGGAAGAAACATTGATTTCTCAGGGCTGCAGACAAGGGGCACTTTTTAAACTTATTTATTAGATTTATATCCCACTTTTCATTCAGAAGCTCAAGCCAGCATGCATACATGCATGTTACCTGAGGGACTGTATTTTCCCATGACATCGACCTGTCCCACCAGGTCATGCAGAGAGGGCATGCTGTGGACCCCGTAGGTAAGAGAATTCCGCCTGGTGGGGTCCAGGAGGCGGTGTCCTAACAGCCAGGAACCACGCTGAGACAAGGAACTGGTCTCTAATGTTTTATTGCTTGTACATAACAGGAATCCTAACAAACTGAAGAAGCGTGGGAAAAACCCAGACATATAAACCCCAAAGGTTAAGGTGGTCCCAATCTGTGTCTCTTTGAATGGCTGCCCAATTCCTCAGTGCTACGCATGCGCTTAACAGCCTGGATGGGAGCCCCCTGCTCGCCATCCTTATTCATGACAGGCGGGACTTCTCCGCAGTAGCACCCGCCCTCTGGGAGATCTTGCCCCGGGAGGTGAGGTTGGCCCCTTTGCTCCTGGCCTTCCGGAGGAATTTGAAGACCTGGCTCTGCCACCTGGCCTGTGGCGGGGAGGAGAATAGTTATGCTTGGGGTTGGCTGGTGCGATACAGCCTGCCTCACTGGATCAGATCTTATCGCCACTTGGATTTTATACTTATTTTTATCTTTTATGTATACTTGGTTATTGTATTTGTATTTTTGTATGTTTATGGTTTTAGTGTTAATTTTATTGTAAACCACCCAGAGTCCCCTTTTTGGGGGGAGATGGGTGGTAATAAAATTTGAAAAACAAACAAACAAATCAATAAATACATACATACATACAGCTCCCTCCTCCTGTTTTAACCCAAACAGCAACCCTGTGAGGTAGGCTGGGCTGAGAGGAACTAAATTCTGCTCCCCACATATTTCCTATTTTAAAGAATTCTCAGACCCATGTATCTCCCCTAACAAAAGTGTCTGAACAACAAATGCAGACAAAACTTTCAACCCACTGTGAGGTTAAACCTGAACTTGTCTTGATCATGCTTGAAAAGAGCTTTACTGGAGTGCATGGAGGAGTTTGAACAATAAAATATGAGGACCACTAAATTTGGATAACTTTAGTTAAATTAATAGTTTGCTTCCAAATCAGACCAGAAAACCCTGGTTTGGATTTAGAAATTTAGCTTTAAAGAGTATTTACATAGCAACCATTGTTTAGCTGTGCAGGATGTAGTGTGTTTTTGTATAGCCTGAAATAAGTCAAGATATATTCATAGGTTTCATACTTTTCTGAATATCCGGATGCAATTCTTGGTTTAAAAAAATAAACCCAAACAATAAATCATTTAACTTGTAGAATTACTTAAAAAAAACATAAAAAAATGTATGACTGTCGCAGTGTCCCATGGTCATGCGATCATCATTTTTGACCTTCCTGGCTGGCTCCTGGCTAGCAAAATCAATGGGGAACCATGTGATTTGCTTAACAACCATGTGGTTCACTTAACACCCACAGTGATTCACTTAATGACCACCACAAAAAGGTAGTAAAATCAGGTCAGATTCACTTAATGACTGCTTTGCTTAGCAACCAGAATTCTGGTCCCAATTGTAGTCATTAAGCGAGGACTTCCTGTGTGTTTATTCTTCTAATGCTAACAATTAAGTATTTTAGCTGTAAGCAGGGCACAGAGAATCACTTCTGTTGCCCCAGGATCAATTTCCAAGCGTTAGGAATATAGTTCAAAAGAATATGATACCTCAGAATGTTAAATCTTGTCTCAGAGTTAACACATGTACTGTAATAACTTCCTCCCCAAAAGGAACAATTATAGGATATTGCAGAAACTTAGGTTTAAATGAAGCATTTGTCTCATTGCAACCCCAACAACATGGCAATTTACTGGAGCTTTTTCTCTTTAAAAGCAAAAGAGTCCAGTAAATCCAAAATATATTTTTTTGATGTATAGCATTGATTTTTATATCAACCTCCTATCCACATGTTCAAACGTTAAAGAAACTGGTGCATTTCCACTTCTAGCAAATGCATCATCTGCTCTCTCGGATAATGGCAAGAGTTTGTGGAAAAATGTACAGGAGGAACAGAAATCAGAGAGGTGGAAAAGTGGGCTGCCGTATTCCCACTTTCTTTTTCTTCCCTGTTCTGTGTAGCTGTAAATTACTGGCTCATGTACAGTTCCAGATTTCAAGCAAAGCACTGTGTTAAAGAGGTGTGAAATCTACTTTTTGCAGAAATTTTTGCCGGTTGTGTTATTGGTCCCTTCCAAAAGCGGAGAGTTCCTTTTCTGCAACAATACCATTTTTTTTCTGTGATGCTCAAGGGCAACATTGACCAGTTCTTAATGTTTTGTCCTCATGCAATATCCCATGTGGATGGTCCAGCCATCACCTGGAATCCCACGTGTGGTGCTCAAGCAAATGGGTGGACTCCGCGAATACAAAGTGGTCTGGTTTTTAGGCATTTTCCCAGCATTGCAGGCAACAAAATGAATCATGGCCATCTGGAAAAAGAGTTACGGGTGGGTGACATCTGCATTTTGCACAGGAAACTGGATATGCTGAATTTAATATCAAAAAAGGGTCCAAATCTTCATATGCAAAAAAGTGCACCCCTTTCCTTCCTTCCTTGAAAGTCAATGGATGCCATTCACTTCTGTGGAGGGAATAAAATGGGGCAATTGGGCAGAGCAAGCCAATATGGGGAGACTTGAGAGGCAGAAGTTCCTCGAACTTATTTGTCCGTGTCATTTTTTTTTTTTGCTTTTAAAAAGGAACTGATGCCCTGAAGTGGCATCAAAATGGGAGCAAAACTGCCATCAAAATGGGAGAAAAAAGAGGATAGATTTGCAGGCTAGGGGCATATGCTAAACTGGCAGTAATTGCAGTTAATTATTAGAAAGGCAGCCCCCACCACCTTGCAGCAGAGGTTGGCTGATAGTACTTGAGTGGGAGGCCCCAAACTAGACTAAGACTTTTTCTTAAAAAATCCAGAAAGAAGGCAACGCTAAAGCATTTCCATCTTGTCAAGAAAACCACACAGACAGGGGTCCATGGGCGAGTCTGACTTGAAGGACCTGTTAAAGCTTTCACTAGAAATGCGTTAGAGTCTAGAGCAAGTGTTTCTCAACCCTGGCAATTTTTAAGATGTGTGGACTTCGACTCCCAGAATTCCCCAGCCAGCCATGCTGGCTGGGGAATTCTGGGAGTTGAAGTCCACACATCCTTGCTCTAGTGGGTTTGGGAAGACTTTGTTGATCAGCTTTTCAAATGCAACGTCTGTGGCAAGGGAGGATTGCTCTCTGCAACAATGGCGTAGAGGCAGAATTCTAGACCAGCGGGAGTTTCTGAAGGCTGAAATGCACAGCTGAGGCTGGGGGAATCCCCCAAAGCCTTACATGACCCCCAAAGACTCTTCAAACATGGTGCCACAATTGTGCTCTTGAACATGGCCAAAATGGGAAATGGTTAAGCCCATAGAGATTAATCCTATGGACAACCCATTGCATCTGCCCACCTCTGCACTAGACTGAAGCAGGGCACAATTTTGATGGAGCCATCACAGTCATTGTGGCTGCTGTCCTCTTCCAGCACCTCCCATAATGCTCAGTGAGCAGAGTTAGGGCCCGTACTCTATACCCCATAGTCCACATCAACTAGGGCTAAGGACTGCAATCATTATGGCCAGATGTAATGGGCTGTGAGAATAAACTTGAGGAACAGGAGGAAGAGCCCCAGCCAAGGCAACAGTAAGATAAGAGAAATCCGAGTCCAGAGCAGGAGGGTAATATGAGAAAGCGTCTCAGCCTTGACCCTCCCTAGTTCTCTTTAGGATAAAGGCAGGGAGGGGAGAGGCACGTTCAAGCCTTGCAAGATTTTGTGGCCATAACCCTATAACAAAAATAGTCTTTGTATTCATAACTTTGGTTTCCTAACCTGGTCTACCTTGAAGGGCTGGCCTCAGGGGTACCTGCAGCAGGGGTCACCAAGCTCAGGCTGGTGGCTGTGATGGCAGGGCAGAAGCCCTGCCCCTTTTTACATGCACTGTGCATAAAAGGGGCAGGGCTTGGATTGTGTGATGGCCCTGCAGCCGCCCTGATTGTGCAGTTCTCTTTCACGCTTGCCTCCCTGCAGTTCAGCCTTCTTTGCAGCAGGGAAGAGTGATTTGGCATGCATCAAGACTTCAGTGATTAAATGAAGCTGTTTAGTAAAAATAGTAAAATAGAGGGTGCAGTGTGAGGGAATTCTGGGGAAGACCTCATCCTATGAAAATCAGATCGTGATCTTGATTGCCTCGTTTAGGATTAAAAGTTCATCTCGAAGTCAATCTAAATCCTTTCCCTGGGAGGGGGAAATAGCTGATTCTGGAGTGATTGGGAACAGGCTATTAGCATCTCTGGCAAAAAGAACGAATGGCCATCAGAATCTGAATGCCTAAGATGGGTAATCATGTCTCGTAAATAGTAATTGCAAGAGGGAAGCTTAGTGCTGGGTCACATATGTTTAACCCGCAGAATCCTTCTCGACTGTGTGCAGGGACTAACCATGGCTCCAGGGTGGTACGCAAGGCCTGAACAGTCCCCTCTGCAGTATAAGTTGGCTCCCCTCTTGCAGAACGAAGGGTAAGAATTTCTCAAAAAAACCAATTTCTCTTCTTACTATTTAACTGGGACCATAATCTTGGAATCTCTCAATCTGGGAACCTTCCCTCGAGCACAACAGGACCGGCAACTTGGTCGTTAAGCAAAGCGGTTGCTAAGTGAAACTGAGATGGTGCTTATGATCTTCCTTCAGCTCTCCTTGGCTTTACAGACCTGCAAAGGTCATCAATGCGGGGATTGGTCATGAAGTTACTTTTTCATAATCGTTGTCACTACAAACAGTCGCTAAATGAGGCAGTCGCTAAAGGAGGATGACCTGTACATATTGCATTCCAGTTTCTCCCTCCTCTTGGTTAAACCCATAGCAGAAAGCAAGAGAGCCACTGAAGGCACATTATATTCAGCTAACAACGCTTGCTCATTGAGTGCTATGGCGTGTAGAGATTTTCCTTTCCTTTATTACAAGAGGCTTCCTTCCTTCCCTCCTCCCTTTTGTGCTGTGATTCTGCCACCCCGCTGCAGGACTTCTCCCCCCATCCCCTTGTTAGAAAAGGAAAAAGAAAGGGAAGGGAAGGGAGGGAGGGAGGGAGGGACGAAAATCCAGTTTACAAAGGCTACAGCAGTATTTCTCAACTTTAGCAACTTTAAGATGTGTGGACTTCAACTCCCAGAATTCCCCAGCCGCCAAAAAACTCCCCAAAGAATTCTGATTTTCCAAGAATGCAGATACTTTTTACTTTCTTTTTTAGCTCTTTTTCTACTCACCCAAGTCAGCGGAAACACTGAGATTGATCTTTCGGGAAGGTGAGTGTGTACATATGGAAGAAATAAGCGTTTAGACCAAATGCTGCTTCTGATGCGCTCATTATGAAAATCTGAAGATAATCTCTGTTTAATGTCTTTGTGTTTTTTTTTGTGGTCAAATTTGTTGGAGAATTAGGAGGACAAATGAACGGGGCGGGGGTCAGGGTGACATCTAAACGGAGATCAAGGTGCAATTAAAATTCCTGAAATGTACCGGAGACTAATTCGAAAAGGATGACAAATACAGTTATCATCACCGACTAATTAGTCGCCCTGCTTCGGTGTTTCTGTGCTTGATTAATTTTGACTATGTGTTAATAAGTTATGGGAGATGGGCGGTAAGTTGTAAACATATACTTTTAGCTGGCCTGTCTACCTTGGTGAGAAAGAATCTCCTGGGGGGAGTGCACACGCACACCCTTGCAAAAATGCTTGTCAATATTTTATAGCCGGTTTTAAGACCTTGCGGAAAGATCTTACGCTCTCGCATTTTAGCTGCCAAAGATCCTAGGGCAAACTTCCTCCACAGGATTTAACATCTTGGGCTAAGAGCAGGGATACCCAAGTTCAGGTTGTGGATTTTGTAGGAGGGGAGCTTTATTAGTGTATGGCAACTCAAAATCAGAAGAAATATGGTAGCACCTTTTTTGACTAACAACTTTTATTACGAGGCAGAAGCTTTTGTGAATGCGGCATGATCAGATCTGCAAGATTCTGCTTTTATGGCCCATCGCAATAAAAATAGTTTTAGCCTTCCTGTGGAGTTGATTTATGCCTGACCCACTAGGTAGACCAGAGCAAGAAATCAACTCCATCAGAGACTAAAACAACTTTAATTGAGATGGGCTCTAAGAACAGAATCTTGCAAGTCTGACTGGGCTGGATCGCCTCCTCCTTATTGTTCAGTGAATTAGGGAAGTGTCTGCCTGACCTTCTTCTGAATATTATTTGTCTGTTGTGGACTTAAAATACGTTTTGCCCTTTGTCACCCTACCAATGGCACTTGCAGATCTCCATCAAGGTCATCTTCCTTCTCTCTACAATTTCCTGGTTTGATCTACCTAGCATGCTGGCTGGGGAATTCTGGGAGTTGAAGTCCATGCATCTTAAAGTTGCCAAGTTTGAAAAACAATGTTTTAGAGCATCAGACAAGTTTGCCCTGGATCCAAAAGTGGGTAATTAAGCTCTTAAATATTATTTATTATTTTATTTATTTATTTATTTATTAAACAGATTTATAAGGCCACCCAACTCACACATGGTGACTCCAGGCAGCTTACAGAATTAAAAACTATAAAAGCACAATTATATTCATCAGAGAGGCCAACAAAACCAATCTTTGTCTCTGTTTACTCTCTCTCTCTCTCTCTCACACACACACAGATTTTAACCTTTCAGTGTCATGGATTCCTTTCAGAACGTGGTGAAATCCACAGACCCCTTCTCAGAAAAATGTATGTGTGAAATAAAATACATAGATATACAGTAGATTGTATTACAAAGGAAACCAACTATGTTCAAATGGGGTTATCCAAATATTAAATATTAACTCAAATAATTTCAGATAGTGAGGTTTATTGAAGTTAAACATTTCTGTAGAGTAGAGGCCCTACACTGCTTTGTTGCCTACATTCATTATTGAACAGAAAGCTAAATTTCCATCAGACATTAGTGAAAATTGAAGCCAGTTAGTGGCCTGCTAGGACCACTGAAATGGAGCAGAGCTTAACACAGCTGAGAAGCTGCACACAGAAAAAGAATATTATCTTAAATAGCTTCAGTGAGCATGTCAGAGAAACACATGTTATTGATCTTACACACTCAGCCCTCCCAAGCGTAAAGAATTACACGCTTAGACATAGTAGGTTCAAAGGTAAAGTAAAAAAAGTCTTACTGACTTTTATTCTTGGTTCTGTTACATACATCTCTGGTGGAAAAATGATGTTCCTTGTTTCTTCTGTTCTTTAACTATACTTAGTGATCTCTTAGCCCTATAGCTGCCAAGAGCTGCATGGAAGAAAGGGCTAGGCACATGGCTTTAGGCCCAAGATGGAGACAGAGGAGAGCAGCATGCTTTCTGCCTCCTCAGAAGGTGGAAGAAGGAAGAGAAAGAAAGAGAGTGGCAACAAACAGCTTCCTCTAACAAGCATGGAGAGTGGGAGTGGCAACAAACAGCTTCCTCTAACAAGCATGGAGAGTTTGCATCCTAGAGCAACCATCCATATGCTAATGAGGCATGCTGGATTTGCCAGGACTTCCAACAAAAATAAAGTTGCCATTTTTTTCAGATCCAAATTCATGGACTCCCTGAAATCTCTCCATGGTCTCCCAAGTTAAGAATCCCACCTTTAGAAATGCTATAAATATGTTTTGTTTTCCTCAAATACAGTCATGATCTGGGTCTTGCTGCATTATTCCCTTTCTCATGTTTCTTTTCTTTTATGTGTGATTCTAATTCCTATTTTCTACTGCTGCCCTCAGTTTGATGTGTAATTCTAATTATCACAATGTACGTTTTGAAATTGCTTTAGTTCTTCTTTAAAAAGCAAAAGTCTGCTTTTCAGGACTTTATGATTCTACCACAGACTTTGCTTAAGGACTCACAGTTCCACATGAGACAGTCCTGCAAGTATGGTCAGTTGACATATATGTAATGTGCATGGATGTATGCACAGCACACTTCGTAATATTCCTCCTAAGACTACAGAACTATTTTTGTGTAATTGCAACCTTGTAAAAAAATTTGTTCTGGTGTAATTTTCATTGCTTTTTTTTTTCTTATGATAGTTTTTATGCTTTGTTGACTATTTGTTTAACTGCAGATTTAAAAATACAATTAAATGCATGATGATGATGATGATGATGTAGTATTTTAGTACAGTCATTGACCTGCTCAACAAGAAAAGTAATATGTATGCTCTACAAGCTTGGGAGAATTTTTGGAAAAAAAGTACTGCTTGACACCACTCGGACAAATCTTCTTTCAGAAGGAATTCCGTAAAAAAGACATTTTCTTTTCTCTGTTGTCTTTGTCTCACCAATACTGTTTTTTATTTCATTTTCCAAGTGCTCAAAACTTTGGAAAGTTCAAGAGGCTGGGTCTTTGGTTCATAGATCCCATGGCTTAGAATCAGATCAGGACTTCTTAAACTGGGTCACAACCTGTCAGCCTCACCAGGAGACCAGAAAAGAAACATGACCAGATGAGCTAATTCTACTTTATTGTAAAGCTACCTTAACAGAATCCTGCAAATCTGAAAGGACAATTCTCTTCCCGTCTCCTTTACTCCCTAGGAATAAAACTAGGGTGGGTCCCTTCTGCATCTCTTGCCCCACCCACTATCCAGCTGTGGGCAATGCCCTCTCTTATCTGACTGTTCCCTTGGCGGCATCTCTTTGTCCTGTCTCCCAAGGTCTTTCCCACATCCCATTACTCAACCTCTGAAGGCTGGCAAGCAAATCTGCGGGGCGCCAACAAAGTCAAGATGGCAGCTGCAATTGAACAATTGAAGTCCATGCCTTTTTCCTAGTGTTGCATGCAGGTGGGACTTCAATCATACAGTGGCAGCTGCCAACTTTTTAACCATCACTCCCTGGGCATGCTGGTCATAGCCAAGTCAAATTGTGTTCCTGCTCTGCCCAGACAAGCTTTCTGGCCAATTGTTTTGATTGGTACATAGCAAGTCCAGGATGGGCCCCAGACTTCTGAGATCCACCCCTGCATGTTCGCCTTGCCCATTTCACTCACTACCCCCTTCTTTTCTTTCTCTTTCATGGATCACAGGTGGTCTAAAAGTATGCACAGGCCTGCAGCTTCTAGCAGTGATCTACTGCTAGTATTCTCTTATATGCATTTATGAAAAATATAAGAACCCTGTCCTCTTCTGTATTTGATCCTGTTTGAGCTGTTGTGCAAACGAGCTGGATGCAGATTTAGGATTAGATGCAGATGGGTGGACAGGGGGGAATATATTGATTTTGGTTTCTCTCTGCTTCTCATTTTTGCTGATCTGCCAAGTTTGGCTCACTGAACTTGGGGATTTGTTTAAAGTTCATGCCACAATTTCTTTGCCCGTTGGTCATGTTGCTCCAATCTTAAGATTTTTTGCTTGCAATTTTGGCCAATGTGCAGTCTTTTCGCAAGCAAGTCACAAAATGCATCTATGTACTTTATTCTCATGAATATATGCATTTTTACGAAGGCTCCCCTTTTATGTATTTATTACTGGCAAACAGCATTGCAAAATCTGAACTAAGTTTGGGCTCGTCTATTTGATTAAAAAATGCTAAATTTAATACATTTGCACTCCTATGCAGGTTTAAACAGGTTTTATCATCCACATCAAATTTTGGTGTGCATCTCTGAAGATGGGTTATTACCAAGATCCTAGATACAACTCCATTCTGACCCCAGAGGGGAACGTTGTTCTGCCCTGCATTAAAAAAAAATGGAGATTATGAATGTCTGCGGCAACACCTGAGATTCTGCTAAAACACCTTCCCTTTTTCTGTATGTGGCTTCTTTGCGACTCAGATTCCAGGCTGGCAGCTGTTTTGCAATGGAGATTTTTTTTTTCCTGCCCATGTCCACTTACTCAAGCCAATCAGCAATTAAAAACTAGATCTGGTGCCCTGATAAGGCAGTCCTGGGCTCACCGCAGGGAGAAAAATGATACTAGCTTTTCTCTATCATTCAAGATGCAGGAATATGCCAAAAAATAACGTAACCCAACTTGTAATACTAGATCAACTTGGCTGACACATCCATTGTGTCTTGAGATTTACGCCTTTATCTTTTTGTGTTGAAAGGTAAGACTAATCGTAAAATGTTAATGCCATATTCTGGGTAATGCCGTACATAAACGAATGACATCACATGGGGACGTAGATAAATCACTGCAGTGTTCAGAAAGTAATTGGTTGGAGACTGAGCAATGCGCAGGTACAGCAAGCTAGAGAACCAGCATGTTCTTTGCTGTTTCACTGTGGAAGAGGAAAGAAATTCCAGTCTAACAAAGTCTTCAGTCTGTAACAGTAAAAATATGGACACTTGTGCCATCTTTGTCACCGGCTGAAATTTGGTTGTGAGATGTGATGCCAGAACAGGTGGAGAAGCCAATTGCTTCAGATGACTTTAGAAATATTGCAGGTTGCTTTGTGCCATATCAAGGAGCGTCCCGCTGTCTGCCAGTGTTTATCTAGGACTTTTGGAAAAGAGGACTACAAAATGTATGTTCAGGCTCCTTTGCTCAGTTTTTCAGAGTGGGGATCCTGCCATCTATCCCCAGCTTTTATTCCTAGAAAGCTATTAGCTCTGTCCCATCACTAATAGCCTGGGATCCTTGTTCATTGGGAAAAAACAGCTTGAATTGAATCACAGCTTGAACTGAGATTTTCTCGGAGTTAAACTGAGGTCCCTCCAAAGAGAACTAATAAATCAGAACACCCTGTCCTGTGGTTGAGATGGCCTGCTTTGAGCTTTTCAAAAGCGGAGCCATCCTGAAATGTGAAACACAGCCTGCTCTGCACTTAAAGAGGGTGAATGAGTGGGTGGGTGGAGGAGAGCCTGTTTTGTCTTCAAAACCTTTTGAATCAAATTTGTTAACAAGGGGTTCTCCAGTCACAGACGGCCAAAGAGGAGCCAGGGATGAGCAAAGATTTTAGTTGGCATGGTGTAGAAAAAAACACTTCACCCTGTTTCTCTGCTTCCTCCTTCCTCCTGTTCGTCTGGATGCAAGCTGGAGAGAGGCAGGAGTGTTTAATTCTACCAGATAACAATAGATGAACACATCTTCTCCTTGGGTCTTCCTTATGCCCTTGTATGCCTGCCTTGGGTTCTTCACCCCTAAGGATGTGGCCCGTCCCCTGTGAATGGATCAGATTATCATAGCCCCTTCGGTTGAGATGGGTGGCCTTATGAAGTCTTGAAATAAATAAATAAGTCGCAGCTATAGAGGATAGCAGTATGTCCCTCCATGGTTGCAACATTTTTTTTTAATCCATTCAATTGTGTCCGATTCTCGGGGACTGCCTGGACCAGTCCCTGCAGTCTTCTTGGCAAGGGTTTTCTGAAGTGGTTTGCCATTGCCTGTTTCCTAGGGCTGAGAGAAAGGGACTGGCCCAAGGTCCCCCAGCTGGCTTTGTGCCTAAGGCGGGACTAAAACTCATGGTCTCCCGGTTTCTAGCTTGGTGCCTTCACCACTACACCAGACTGGCTCATTTGCAACATTAAATGTTATTAAACTAACTTTTTTTTTAAAAAAAAGGGGCCCTAAAATTGAACAAGGGGTTTCCACGAACCCTTTCCACAACACAGCCTTGGATTTTGGTGGTTGTGTGTACTAGTAGGCTGGATTGACCAGGAGGATGACCCTGGGAGACAGGAGAAAGGGCTGCAGTTTGGGCAATGGTCAGATGAGAGGCAGCTGAGCCCACAGAAGGAATGGGGACATGGCAAACATCTCAGAAGGGCCCCTCCCTGGTTTCTTGGACGGTAAAGGCGAGGGGGGGAAAAATGTTCTTTCAGACTTGGAAGATTCTGTTAATGTTACTTTACAATTAAAGATAAAGCTGGTACTCCTGGGTGCGTTTCTTGTCTGGACTACCTCGCAAGGCTGACAATATTGCTCTTGCATTAAGGCTGTCATGCGAGTTCTCTGTCCAGACAGTGTGTTAGACTTTGAAGGTTTTCCACTTTGGATAGCTCCATTGCTACCTTTGCTTAAGGATCCGGGCTGGCCAGAGATACCATAAAGGTTTTAATTAATTAATTAATCATTTGCATGTATATCTTACCACAACCTGAATCAACTCTTGGTGAGATATAAATGCAACATACATGCTATATTTCCCAAAGCCAGACAAGTTTATTTATCTAATTTATTTATTTATTTAGAATGAATGAATGAATGAATATATATATATATATATATATATATATATATATATATATGTCCAGTTTAAACAAGTAACTCTGAGCAGTTAAGAATTAAAAAAAACATATACACCAGGTAGTCCTCAATTTACGACCATTCGTTTAGTGACTGTTCGAAGTTACGATGATGCTGAAAAAAGTGACTTATGACTGGTCCTCACACTTATGACCGTCACAGTGTCCCTGCAGTCACATGATCAGACTTTGGGTTCTTGGCAACTGGCATGAACTTATGATGGTTTCAGCATCCCAGGGTCACGTGATCGCCATTTGCAACCTTCCCGCCAGCTTCCGATAAGCAAAGTCAATGGGGGTAGTTGGATATGCTTAATGACCACATGATTCACTTAACCACAGCAAAAAAGGTTGTAAAAATGGACGTAACTCATTTAACGACTGCTCTTGCTTAGTGACAGGGGTTCCGGTCCCAACTGTGGTCGTAAGTTGAGGGCTACCTGCAATTAACAGTATGCCCCCCAATATAAAGCAATGCAAAATGCAATTAAGAATGATCAAGTTAGTTTGGCATATGAAGCAGAACCTCTTACTAGCAGTAATAGCAATAACCAATACAAACCCCATTTTACCTAATGGTAGGACTGGACCGGTGGTAGTTACCACCCATTTCTTTAGATGAGCAGTTAAGAAAATCTTTTTTTTTTTTTAATTCCCCTCTCTTTTTTTTAACCCTTTCTATCTTTTAGAAACTTGATCCCGGCTTCTGGATTGAAAGGTGGCAGGGGGAAGGTGCACCTTTTCAAATGCCCCCCCCCCCCGATTTGAGATTCTCTGGGTGCAAAGCTCTTGCTCGAGCTCCCGCCTCTGCCCCTCCCGTCTTTTTGGCGAAAATGTGCTTGTCAGCAATAATAGTGCACTTTCCTCCCCGACAATCCAAATCCTCGGTTAGTGAGCGAAGCCATTATAGCTTGCGCACGGAGGGTGAACTTATCTCCGTTGCCATGGAAACGTTGCTCGGGCGAGGGTGCCGCTTCCCGCGTGCCAGAAGTCCCGTTGACCTCACTTAGAATTATTAGCTTTAGCCAAATAAAATAATTTGTATTAATAAAGAGGCCGTTTTCTCTCGGCGCCCAAGTGCGCCTTCCCCAGAAGGCAGAGTGACTCCTTAATTACAGTTTTAACGGTGTGGTGATTAATGTTCAATATATGCAATACCCCGTTTAAATAAGTCACTTATTAACACCTTTAATATGTTTTAATTCCTGGCCTCCCCCCCCCCCGACTTTGCTGTCAAATTAGCAGGGTGGCTTATGGACTGTGGAGTCCACGGCCTCGCCACCGATGGAAGTCATGCACCACACAGCACTAGGTGGCGCTCTTACCTTGGACAACATTCTGGCTGGCGAAAGGATGATGGACGTTCGTTTTCCGAAGGCTGGAATGCCTCGAAATGGGAATCTTTCTGCTTTTTCCCCCCCAGGCAGCAGAGAGGGAAAAGTCGACTCAAACTAGGGATGACATATGTATTTTGTTCCTCTTGCCACTTCTCCTGTGACATCTGTGAAAAAGCTGCCCAGGAGTCCCCCCATGCCCGTGAATGTTCGTTCTTTCAACTGTCAAATATGCATTGCAGGCTTGATGTAGATAGCTGAGAGTCGATAACACTTGGTT